>NC_139148.1:889532-1234532 GCF_964270905.1 Leucopleurus acutus
CAGAGAAATTATAGACCAAGAGAGAAGCTTGACCAGAGAGGGCAGGAGCTGGAGAAGCAGAGGGGCAGGGAGGAGGTTGAGGACAAGATGCCTTTGAGGTACATACCAGAAGCCTCACACCCTGCACCTTCCCCCGTACAGGGCTCCCTTTGCATTCCTGTTGGTCCTTCCCCACTGGACCCCAACTCATCCCAACAAGACCAGGGTCAAAGCTGTCTCTTCTATGCAGCTTCCTGAGTTCCCACAGCCCAAGAAGAGGCAGAGGTGGGCTCTACTGAGCTTCCAGGCTCCAAAGAGGCACAACATTGCTTAAGCGTTTAGACATTCCAATTATAGAGCAGACACATATTTGCTCTGGGTCAAGGAATAAAAAGAAACAGCAGTATTTGTGTCGGACCTCATGCTTTTCGCCTGCAGGACAAGGCCCCTCCCTGCTCCCCACACCCAGAGGTGACCACTGGGGTATGTTTGCTGTGTCGCATCCCTGCAGACACGTCTCGGTGTACGTGACACACACACACGTGTAGGTGCATGCACCCACACAGGTAGGCGTTTTCACCTGCATGCTGTACATATCACCTGTCCCAACGTTCCCACTTCGAGCTTACATAGAGTTCCTCTCTGCCACTTTCCACGCTGGAATGCTCTGTGGGTATTTCACCCTGCTCCCCAGGCTGTAGGCATTCGGAGGGATTACCTGAACTTCAGACTGTGCTGACTCACACCTCTGCAAGCATTTCTGTGCGAGCACGTGATAACGTCTTCTAAGAGAGATTCCTGGGAGTAGTGCTGCTGAAACAAAGGGTGTGCACTTTTTAAGTTGCATGCATGTGTTGGAAAGGAAGAAAGATCTAAAACCTACCCTCTAAGCTTCCTCCTTAGAAAACGAGAACAAGAAGAGTCTTTTAAATCCCAAGCGAGCAGAAGAAAAGACATTATAAAAGTGAGAGTAGAAATCAATGCAATTGAAAACAGAAAATCCATTGAGGAGAAGAAAAGAAATCAAAAGCTGGTTCTTTGAAGAGATCAATAAAATCGATAAACCTCTAGTCAGGCTGACTAAGGGAAAAAGGGAGAAGACACAAATTACAAATATCAGAAATCAACGAGGGGACATCACTACCGATCCCACGGACGTTAAAAGGAGGTTCAAGGGATAACATGAACAGTTCTATGCCCACAGATTTGATTACCTAGATGAAATGGACCACTTCCTCGACGTAATATGCCAAAAGGCACCCAGAGAAATAGGCCATTTGAATAGGTCTATATCTATGAGAGAAATTGAATCCATAATTAATAACCTTCCAAAGCAGGAAGCACCAGGTCCAGATGGGCTCGTGATGAATTCTACCAAAGCCTGAAGGAAGGAATGATACCAGCTCTCTACAGTGTCTTCCAGAAGATTGAAGCAGAAAGGCCATCACCGAATACCCTTCCCACACACGGTGCCAATTTGAATTTGCAGAAAATGGAACAAGGGCAGGGGGATGGAGGTGGGGAACTCATTCCTCAAGCTGTCACCGAAAATCTGTCAGCGGCCTGTCTCATCTTTTCCATCTGATGGGCGATAAGTGGCGTCTGACTGAAGTTTCAAGTCACACCTTCATAACGGCCACAGAGGTTGAGTGCCTTTCTCATGCTCTCACACTGGCGTTTCCTTTGCGGAAACCAAGACTGACCCGCCATTGGGCCACTCAGAACTCTGTCTTGTTAGCATGATGGTAGCAGCTGTTGATACGTGATGGGAATTCTGGTTTGTTTGTTTGTTGGCTGTGCCGCGAGGCATGTGGGATCTTAGCTCCCTGACCAGCGATCGAACCTGCGCACCCTTTACTGAGGGCGCAGAGTCTTAACCACTGGACCGCCAGGGAAGCCCAATGTTTGTTATTTTCTGTGCCCCAGGCTGTATTGTCACTATTCCTCGTGTGCCGTCACACACAGGGATTGTCAGTATGTCTGCTCTTTGCAGAGGCTCCGTGTCTGCTGAGCAAATGCATGGTGGGATCCAAGAAAACACAACGTAAAATCCCAAACGCTTGTAAAGCAATTGTATCTGAGACGTCCCTGGGCTCACTCACCCACCCGAACCTGACTGTCTCCCCAACTGGGGCTGTAAGCCTTGCCTGAAGGGGCTTGTTTGGGGCACCGCAGAGACACCTGCCATCCTAACACCTGGTTACAAGAGGTGGATTTAGACCAAATGATTCTGGAGTCTATAGCGAGAGGCAAAAAACCCAGAATAGGCAACACACGATGGAAGGAGAAGAACAAAATTGCAGGACTGACACTGCCTGACTTCAAGACTTACTCTAACGCTACAGGAAGCAAGACAGAGGGAGAGGGAAGCGGGGAGGGGCAATACAGGGATGGGGGAGCAAAAGGTACAAACTACGATGTATAAAATAAGCTGTGGTGGCGACATCCCTGGTGGCACAGTGGATAAGACCCTGAACTCCCAATGCAGGGGACCCGGGTTCGATCCCTGGTCTGGGAACTAGATCCCACATGCATGCCTCAGCTAAAGATTCCTCACACCACAGCGAAGGTGCCGCAACTATATAAATAAATAAATAGAAAAAGACAAAAAAAAAAAAAAAAGATTAGCTATGGTGGGTTTTCCTGCAGCAGAGAGAAGTAAAGTTTCTCTAACCCCTTAAAAAAATTTAAAAAAATAAAATAAGTTGCAAGGATATACTGTACAGCACAGGGGATATAGCCAATATTTTATAATAACTATAAACGGAGTATAGCCTTTAAAAATTGTGAATCACTAGATTGTCCACCTGTAACATATAATATTGTACATCAACTATACTTCAATTAAAAAAAGAGAATCATGACCTTTTAGGAATATTCTAGGTAATTTTTTTTTTTAAGGCAGTGTGGTGTTGGTGGAAGAATAGAGAAATTTATCAGTGGAACACAATAGAGAGTGCAGAAGTAGACACCATAAATATGGTCAACTGATCTTTGACAAAAAAGCAAAGGCAATACAATGGAGTGAAGAGAGTCTCTTCAACAGATGGTGTTGGAACAACTCACATCCACATGGAAAAAAGAAAAGGAATCTAGACACAGACCTTGCTCACTTCACAGTAATTAACTCAAAATGGACCAGAGACCTACATGTAGAACACAAAACTATAACACTTCTACAACGTAATGCAGGAGGAAACCTACATGATCTTGGGCATGGCAATCTGAATATCTGATTGCATATTTCAATCAGATATTTTTAGATACAACACCAAAGGCACAATCCATGAAAGAAATCACGGATAAGCTGGACTTTGTCAACATTTTAAAAAAAAGTCTGCTCTGCAAATGACCCTGTAAATAGAATAAGAAGACAAGCCACAGACTGGGAGAACATATTTGCAAAAGACACATCTGAAAAAAAAAAAAGACTGGAATCCACAATATACAAAGAGCTCTTAAAAATCAACAATAAGAAAAACAAAGAACCCAATATAAAAACGGGCCAAAGACTCCACTTCATCAGAGACTATGTACAGATGGCAACGAGGCAGAGGAAAGGATGCTCCCCGTCAGTCGCCTCTCAGGGAATTGTAAATTACCACCACGAGATCGAGATACCATCTGGCAGCTATCAGAATGACTAAGATCTGCAAACACCACCACCACACGCCAGTGAGGATCTGAAATGGGAACTCTCTTCCACGCTGGGCGTTATAAGAGGGTGCTTGCATCCTCTGTGGCCGTCTGCTCACTTGGAGGCGGGAACCACACTTTCCTGAGTGGGACCTGATGCCTTCAAGCTTCCACACCCTCCAGATTCCCCGTCTTTGTAGCCACAAGACTCCCATTACCGCTGTTTCGCCCCTAAGGGGATGCTAGGTTCTGCCAGCTTCAAAGTGAGGACGGAGCAGCAGAGACGAGGCAGCTGTGGGCGACGGAGGACAGATAGGGCATCTGTCCCTCTGTGCTCTCGGCAGAACCCTCAGACCGCAGGGCGAGGACGCTCCCTGCTAAGCGCAAACACACAAGCGGGGCTCTTATCTCCGTCCCTCCGTTTATTTTCCCTTTGATTACACAATCTGCACACAGTCCATCACAGGTGATTTGCATGCCGCTGGCCGTCTACACACAGGTGATTTTCATCCACTTCCTGCACGCTCCAGTGTTCTTGGCCTCCTGTGTCTTGCTCTCCGAGCTCTGGGCGACACCAAAGTAGCCAGAGACCACATTCTGCCCAAAGCAAGAAGCCTCTGCTTTCCTTTTGCATGACAATGGGGGTTTTTGGGTTTGTTTTGTTTCCATTTTCAAGCTGCACCTCTCAGCCCTCTGGGCTGAATCACACCTGCACATTTAGCCTCCGTCTGTGAGGCAGGAAGCAACCTGACTCCGATGCATTAATTAAGCGGTAATGAACGTGAAGTGACGATGTAAAGAAGAGAAAAGAGCCGGCCTGGGGGGTGTTGGCTGGGGCCCTGCTGGGAAATAGGAGTTTGCAAGTGGCACGTATTGTGAGATTCAAAAGCGCTTCTTTCGTGGGTGAACCGGAATGCCAGCTGTGTGAACAACGTGGACAGACTTGCTTAACAGATCAGTAGAGACAGAGGGTCAGAGAGACAGAGACAGACCTACAGAGAGAGAGGTGTACACCCTTGATTTACTAATAGCTGTCCTCTATTTAAAGATGGTCACTCAAATGCCTTCTCTAGGTTACTGGCTAGCCATACAACCGTTTAATCACATTCGCGGTGATTCCTTTCATCCAACTGCTATCAATGTGACCTGCCCAGGTGCCAGGGAGAAAACCATCTAAGGAACCTTTGAGAAGGGACCAAGGTACCGCTGTCATCTCGCTCCTGCCTGAACCCCAAGAGGGGCTCCATCCTTGGTGTCTCGATTCAGACCCCTGGTGACCAGAACCCCGAGGTGTGACATATACTTTTTCCTGCTGTGGAGATGCCGTGGAAACGTCTCTCTTGGTAAAGTGGAAAAGCTCCCCTAAAATGGCGATAAGCACAGACACAGATGCATGTCAGGGCGACTTTTTAGGAAGTGCTTTGTGCCCCCCTGCAAAAAGGATATTTTAAATGAGGTCACCATAATAAGCCCTCTTGGACAGTCAGCTGCATCACACATGAAACTTCACAGACATGCCTCCCACTTGGGTTCTCTGCCCCCAAGCCCCCAGGCACAGGTGGAGAAGGTCAGAGGTGGGGGTCTTCCGGGCTGAGCAGACCACACACCAAAACCTACGAGGGTACCCGGCGAATCAGAGACGGCCTGGAGTGAGGGTCTCCAAGGAAGAAGCCCATCCTCCAGAGAGGGTCCAAGATGACCCATGGGGGCCTGAGAAGGACATTTCAGGGCTTGCAAATGGAATTCTGGTTTTCGTCTGGAACATAAGAAAGACGTTGCACTTTGCTAAGAATTAGTAGAAGGATTGACCACCCGTGAGTGTCTGGTTCATAAACGACATGAACGCACATGTTTTGAGATGCACGGTCAGACATTGACCCACCCCTCCCCCCGCAAGGGTTAGGTCTGGAAATGAGTAAACAGAAAACCAGGTGGGGCTTGGAAGCTGTTTACTGGGGAAGAGATGAGGTCAGTGGGGTACCACCTTTCCATAGGAGAGCTGAGTCACCAACCCCAGAAGGAGATGCGGGGCCCGAGGGTGACAACTCAGGCTCAGGAAAGGGTTAATTCCAGGCTGAGTCACGGGTGGCAGGGAGTGGCAGTGCCCACGAGCCTGGGATTCCTTGCCGGGCCAGAAAGTTAAAGATAGATACATCAATGGTGGAGGCAGGGGCTCTAGTTCATAGTAGCAAGTGCGAGCTGGCGACTGGATTCCCAGGGTCCATGGAGAGAGTGGAAACTTGTCAATATGGGTCCGTGTCCTGGGACCGCCAGAATAAAACACTCCAAATGGGGGACTTAAAGCATCCACCCCCCCCCATCCTGGAGACCACACCTCTGAGGTCAAGGTGCCCCAGGGCCGCGCTCCCTCCAGAGGCTCCCGAGGAGGATCCTTCCCGCCTCTTCCAGCTTCTGGGGGCTCCAGGCGTCCCTGGGCTCGTGGCCGCATCCCTCCTATCTCTGCCTCTGTCTTCCCTGGGCTTCTCCTCTGTGTCTGGGTCTCTCCTCTCCTGTGTCTTAGAAGGACCCTGCCATTGGATGTAGGGCCACCCTCGTCCAGGAGGACCTCATCTAAGACCCTTCACTACATCACATCTGCAGAGACCCTGTTTCCAAGTAAGGTCCTGTTTGGAGGCTGTGGGCAGATGTGAATTTGGGGGGACATGTCTCAACCCAAGAAACGGGTGGTGATAAGGCAAAGGACCATTCTGAGATTGATGGGGTCACCCACACACATAGATTTATGTGGTCCTTCCTGGGACAAACTACTTAATACATCGATTATTATGATCAGCATTTCAATACAAGTCTGGGGTCTGAGAGCCAGGCTAGACTGAGGGGTGGCCCAATTCCTAGTGTGAAAGGTGGCCCCAGATGAGGTGGGAAGCCGGGGGACTTGGACCGAGGGTAGAGTTCATCCTGTCCCCTTCAACTCCTCACTCTTTACAAATTGCCTCGTAAAAACAGTCTGGTGGTTCCTCAATTAGTTAAATGTAGAGTTACCATGTGATCGAGCACTTATCCTCCTAGGTAGAAGCTCAAGAGAAATAGAAGCGTATGTCCACGTGGAAACATGTACACACATGTTCGTAGCCATAGTATTGACAACGAAGGGTGGAAACAGCCCAAGTGTCCATGGGTGGATGGATGGGTGAGTGGATGGATGGATGGATGGATGGATGGGTGGATGGATGGATGGGTGGGTGGGTGGATGGATGGGTGGGTGGGTGGATGGGTGGATGGGTGGATGGATGGGTGGGTGGATGGATGGGTGGGTGGGTGGATGGGTGGATGGGTGGATGGATGGATGGGCGGGTGGATGGATGGATGGATGGGTGGATGGATGGATGGGTGGATGGGTGGGTGGATGGATGGGTGGGTGGATGGATGGGTGGGTGGGTGGATGGGTGGATGGGTGGCTGGCTGGAAGGGTGGGTGGGTGCATACACAGCATGGGGTCCATCCACATGATGGGATATGACTCAGCCATGAAAAGGAGCGAAGCTCTGACCCAGGCTACAGCGTGGATGGACCTTGAACACACGATGCTCAGTGAGAGAAGCAGACGCAGGAGGACACATATTTTATTATTCCATTTATGTGAAATGTCCAGTATCATCAAATCCACAGAGACAAAAAACAGCTTTTTGGTTACCAGAGTCCGCAGGGAGTTGGGAATGAGGACTGACTACTCAGTGCGGACAGGGTCTCCTTTTGGGGGGATGAGAATTTTCTGGAACTGGACAGAGGTGATGGTTGCACAATATTGTGGATGTGCTAAGTGCCCCTGTATTATTGACTTTAAAAGGGTTAATTGTATGTTTGTGAATTATAGCTCAATTTTAAAAATGCCTCATAAATCACAGGGAGAAGCCTGAGGACGCCTCTGCTGTGCTTCCCTGTGTGTAGTTGGCCCGTTGCCCCGTGAACTCCTAGTTCTGAGGCTTTCGTCCCTGCACCCCAGCGTCCTCACCCCTCGGGTCACTGCCAGCGTATATGGAGTTGGCCGCCCACGTCTTCAGGTCTGTGATCCCCACGGCTGAGTGAATCCCAGCCACGACCTGAACAGGAGGAAGGGGTGGCCTGAACATCTTCGCTGATTACGCAAAGCTTCGTCCTGGAAGCCACCGTGGATGGGCCGAGGTTCCCAGGGGCTGCCATTGTTCTCATTTCCTTCTGTACCAAGGCCACAGACAGCATCCTTCCTGGCCCTGCACCCGGGGGATGACGTGGAAAGCTCGGGCCACCGTTCCCTGAGCCCTCGGGCTGCGTCTCCCGCTCCTTGGAAAGAATCATCCTGCATGTGTACAAACGTGTCCTCCTAGACCCTTCCTCGGAGACAAGCCCCTACTGGTTTCCGTTTACAAATGGGGAAACCGACGCACAGAGGGACGAAGGGCCTTGCATGGGACATGGACAGCTCTGTCCTGAGTTTAAGTCGGACACAAGGACGTTCCCGATAAATGAAGAGTGAGGGAATAGATGACACGAGGACGGTCTCCATAAATGCAGAGTGAATGGACAGATGGAGGCGTGATGGACAAACAGAAGGAAGGGGGTGGCGTAGAAGGTGACCAGCCCTAGGCCTGTGACTTCGGACAAGTTAACCAGCCACCCCTCCTGTCCCCCCCACTGCAGTGAACCTGTTGTCCAGAACCCCCCTCACGTCCCCCCCTGCAGTGAACCTGGTGTCCAGAACCCCACTCACATCCCCCTGCTGCAGCGGAGGGGTGTCCAGAACCCCCCATGTCACTCCCCCCCTGCAGTGAACCTGAACCTGGTGTCCAGAACTCCCCTTATGTCCCCCCGCCCCCCCGCAGTGAACCTGGTGTCCAGAACCCCCCTCACATCCCCCTGCTGCAGCGGAGGGGTGTCCAGAACCCCCCATGTCACTCCCCCCTGCAGTGAACCTGGTGTCCAGAACACCCCTCATGTCCCCACCTCAGTGAACCTGGTGTCCAGAACACCCCTCACGTCCCCCCCCCGCAGTGAACCTGGTGTCCAGAACCCCCCTCACATCCCCCTGCTGCAGCGGATGGGTGTCCAGAACCCCCCATGTCACTCCCCCCTGCAGTGAACCTGGTGTCCAGAACCCCCCTCACGTCCCCCCCTGCAGTGAACCTGGTGTCCAGAACACCCCTCATGTCCCCCCACCCCCCCACCCCCCCCGCAGTGAACCTGGTGTCCAGAACCCCCCTCACATCCCCCTGCTGCAGCGGATGGGTGTCCAGAACCCCCCATGTCACTCCCCCCTGCAGTGAACCTGGTGTCCAGAACACCCCTCATGTCCCCCCCTGCAGTGAACCTGGTGTCCAGAACACCCCTCAGGTCCGCCCCTGCAGTGAACCTGGTGTCCAGAACCCCCCTCACGTCCCCCTGCTGCAGCGGATGGGTTCCAGAACCCCCCATGTCACTCCCCCCTGCAGTGGACCTGGTGTCCAGAACCTCCCTCACGTCCCCCCCTGCAGTGAACCTGGTCCCCAGAACCCCCCCCCCCCACATCCCCCTGCTGCAGGGGACCTGGTGTCTAATATCCCTTCTTCCTCTGGAACCTGTCCCACTCTGAGCCCCTGGTCCGAGGGACTGTCAATCACACAAGAGTGAGAAGTGGCTGAAGCCTGGCCCATCACGGATCTCCCTCACTCTGTCCTTAGGCATCAGTCCAGGGCTGGTCATCTGACCCTGGCAGGGCCAGTCAGAACCCTCTAGAGGTGCTGGGAGAGAGAGGCTGTCTCCTTTCCCTGTGAGTTCTGCTCCGTAAAGATGGGGGTTTGGGGCTGCCGGGACCCTCTTTCCCTCCACGGAGTGACTGGCCTTTCCTCCAGGGCCACTAAAGCCTGCAAGGGAGACAGAGGGTGGAGGAGCTGAAATCTGGGACAAGAGAGAAAACGGGAGCAGACAACCACTTGAGCCCCTGGATCCATCCATGCCTGAAGCTGCCCTGACATTCCTAATTATCCAATTCGACAATTTCCACGTTGGCCTCGGCCAGCATGAGCCAAGTTTCTATTGTTTGCCACCAAGAGTGACGACTCACCCACCAGGAAGCAGCGCGTCCCCACTCGGGACGGAATTCCAGAGGAGGGCGCCCACGGAGCCCCCACCTCCCGCCTCAGCCAACGCTTGGACATTCCACGGTAGCCACGTGCGTGCAGCCACCGGCACCCACCTCTGCGGCTCTCTGGATCTGAGTCTTGGACAAGTTCCTTAACTCAGACCCTCACCCTCAGTTTCCATATCAACAGAAATGACAAGAATAGCACCTTAGGATGTGGAAGAATGGGGGTTTTCCATGGAAGTCTCAACCATTGCCAGCACCGCCACCCTAGTCTCACGACTCCTCTGCAGGCCCTGTCCTCTCTCGGCAAACCCCACAAATACTTTTAGGACTTTGGGGTGCCCGGGTTAAAATAACACAGCCCTAAAGTGAGCTGATGTGACGTGAGCCCTTGGCCCGCAATTAAATGGAGACACGCGTCCCCCTGCCTCCCGGCTCACCCCTGGGGGACCCTGTACTGCCTTCCCCCACCCCCACACCTTGTCCCGTGACTTACGGTGGCTGCTGGGAGGGTGGCGGTCTTGGGTGAGCAGGCCCCTTGCAGCTTGTTTGAGCCGGGTGCTGGGGACCCTCACTCCGGGGCACGGGAGGTTGCCCCTTCGGAGAAGGGTCCACACAGGAACAAGACAGCTCCCCACTCTGCTGGTGACCCTACTGTCTGTCCCCCAACCAGCCCTGCAACAGACACAGTCCCCAACCCTCCAGGGACGCGGCAGACTGCCTCTAACGGTAACTTGTCATCTGCAGATGTAATTAAGTGCACAAAGGTTACGAAACTCGGAGCCCGAGGGCAGAGCTGCCGTGGATGGAAAAGGTTCCTCTTTTTCACGGTGGGGTCCCTGGGGTTGGTGGTGGAGTGGGTCACTAGAGTGGATTTTACATATTTTTATAATATGTCTTTTTAGAAAAACAAGTTTTAAAAAAAGTCTCACCCAAATAGATTCGGGAATCACTTCCTAAGAGCTGTTAGTTTATGATGAGAGACTGTAATGAGTTGGAGTGTGGCTTCCTTTGACTATATTTAATATTAGTTTATTTTTCAAAAACTGCTAATATTAACTATTTAAAAGCCTACTCGTTACACTGGGATAAGAGGGCTCCTGGTTGTCAAGCAGTGGGATATATTCTCTGAGGTTCCCCCTGCCATGGACTAAATTGTATTCCCCCCAAAAATTCGTATCTTGGCATCCTGACCACCAGGACCTCAGGATGTGACTGGATTTGGACATGGGGTCTTTAAAGAGGGGATGAAGGTACAATGAGGTCACTAGGGTGGGTCCTGATCCCATAGCACTGGTGTCCTTATAAGACGAGGAGATCAAGACACACGCAGAGGGACGACCCTCTGAGGACACAGGGAGAAGGCGGCCGTCTACACACCCAGGGGAGAGGCCTCAGGAGGGACCAGCCCTGCCCACACTTGGATCGCGGACGTGCAGCCTCCAGGACTGAACGAATAAATGTTTATTGTTTGGGCCGCCCTGTGTGCTTCATTACAGAAGTCACCAGACATTCTACAGCTGGGACTAGCCTTGAGTCTGCAATCACTGTGTCTTTCTTCTCTGCTTCCTGTTCTAACCTGTTACTTCTCAGCAAGAGTGACCAGTCCCATGGAGGAGAGACCGACACCGTTGTCTGCTAGAGGACGCCTTCTGTCCGGAGCCACCCTCGCTGGCCTCCTAATGAAATGCGGCCTGCGCGTGGCTTCCAGGAGGAACTCCTTGTATCCACGGCCCCTGTCAGCTGGAGGCTTCTCCGGAGCAGACAGACATGGACCACTGTGTAGAGTTCTCTCTCCCATCAGTTACTGAAGCCGGGCACCCCAGGGGACAGAGACCATGGAGAACAGTACGTGGACAGCCCTTGGCCTCAGGCCACCCAGGATTTCCGTATCTGTGCTCTGGACCCCACAGACATAACGATCATCTCCACGCAGCCCCCAAACAGAACATCTCCTGAGTCTGCAGGAAACCTCACACGTTTCAAAGGATGAGACACATTCAGAATACACTCTCTGACCTTCATGGAATTAGGCTGGAAACCCGTGAACTAAAAGATGACTGAAGATTCTTCAACTGCTGGACATTTCTGAATAACCCAAGGGCCAAAGAAGGAATCATGATGAAAACAGAAGCGATTTTTCATGAATGGTATAGGTCAGCCCCCTGCGCCCAGTACCAAAACATACCCTCAGGCTCTGGGGATTATGGTACGTGGACGCCTCTGGCGAAGGAGGCGCGGTACGGTCGGGGCATCTTGCCTGGAGAAGGGGCTGTGATCAGGGATGCCCCCCAAGGCTAGCAGCCAGCAGCTCCTGGGTTGCCGTGGCTTTTGAGGGTCCACGGTGAAGACCAAGAGGAGAGAGTCTCCGGCGGGCCCAGGAGAGCAGCAGGCGGCCGTGGAAGTGGCCGGCACAGGATGAGGGTCTTGTGGGTGGGGAAGGATGGGGGTGGGGCCGCGTGACAGAGTTTAGGGAAGTTGGAGGCCAACGCTGGTGCCCCTCGTGGCCGTGGGAACCACGGACATTTCCCATGGCCGTGGGTGGAGTCCAGCCTCCCTGCTTCCCTAAAGTTTGTAGGACCAGCAATGGGGTTGACTGTCCTGCCCGGGAGCCCAGGGACAGCCGGGATGCGCAGGGCACGCGTGTCACCCAGGGATTACTCAGAGGTTGAGAACTTTGACACGGGTTCATCCTGGAGGGACCCTTGGGGCATCTCCACGTCTTAGCTGCTGTGAGTCCTACCACTGTGAAGATGGGGGTGCCGATCTCTCTCTGAGGTTCTGATCTCAGTTATTTGGGATATAGAGCCAGACCTGGGATGGCTGGACTACACAGTAGCTCTATTTTTAATTGTTTGATGAACGGATATACACAGAATGGGGTCCTTGTATACTGTGGAATATTATACAGCGTGAAAAAGGAAGGAGATTCTGACACAGGCTACAAGGATGAACCTTGAGGACATGACGCTCAGCGAGATAAAGTCACAAAAACACAAATACTCTGTGATTCCACTTATTAGGAGCTCCCTGGAGCCGTCAGATTCATAGAGACAGACAGTAGGATGGTGGGGGCCGGGGCCTGGGGGAGGGGGATGGAGAGTCAGTGTTTAATGGGGACAGGGTCTCGGTTTGGGAAGAGGAACAAGTTTTAGCGACTGGGCCCACGGATGACGATACTGTATTACGCACTTAAGAATCTGTGATGAGGGTAGATGTTAAGTGTTCTTTCCACAGAAACAAACTAAAATGAGATACAATAAAGCAAGGTTTAAGATTTTAAAGTAAAATACAGCGTGGAGGGGGCGGGACAGATTAGGAGTCTGGGGTTAGCAGATACACACTCCTCTATACACTGTAAAATAGATAAACTACTAGACCCTGCACAGGGAGCTATATTCAATACCTTGTAATGACGTAAATGGAAAAGAATATGAAAAAAGAAAACAAAGTAAACTAAAATGAGATACAATAAAAAAGAAGATAAAATAAAATGGAGCTTTTCGGATTTGGTGGGGGAAGAGAAAGGGAATTTCTACACTGATTCCAGCGTAAGCCCTCGGTCAGCGGTGCACAGCCTGGAAACAGGATGCAGCTGCCCGAGCAGCTGGGGGCCTTGCCTGGTCAGGGGCGGCCGAGGCTGGGACATGACCCCGGGTTGTCTGGGTGGCCCCGTGTCAGCACAGAGTCCTGCTAAGGGTGATGGGGAGGCAGGAGGGAGACACCCTAAATGCTGTGGGTGCTGCTGTATGTTCAGGAGTTTCCGGATCCAACCAGGCTCAGAGACAGCATTTGGGGTCATGATGGCATCGGCAGAAGGCGGCTGGGGGTCTGAGGGTCAGCCCCTCCCCAGCCTTCCCCGACCGCCCCAGAAGGTCCATTGCTCCCCGTGTGCCCGGCGAGGACACTCTCTGCATGTGTCTGTGTCTCTGGCCCCGCCGAGCTCCCTCAGCCAGGATGCGGGGTTTGCAGGGGCTTCCAGGGAGGAGCGACTTTTAGGACCAACCCGGGAGAGTCCCCAGCATCAGGAGGGTGAGCTGCAGCCGGTCCACACTCTGGGTGGCAGCGACGGAAGGGATAGGGCATGGGGGCCCAAAGTGGCCCCCGTCTGCAGCCCGGGCTGTTCTGTCCTGTTGAGGTGGGGATTTTTTTTTTCCATTATTGCTTTTTGATTGGACTGTAGTTGATTTCCAATGCTGTGCCCACGTCTGCTGTACAGGAAAGTGACCCCGCTCTACACATATATACGTATATATGTCTGCATACACGTTTTCTTTTTCATATTCTTTTCCATGATGGTTTATCCAAGGAGATTGGATACAGTTCCCTGGGCTCTACAGGAGGGCCTTGTGGATGCATCCCATATATGACAGTTTGCACCTGCTAACCCCAAACTCCCAGGCCTTCCCTCCACCGCCCCCCCCTTGTTTATCGAGGTGGGGATTTTTAACCCTGACCTTTTCCCGTGACCACAGGGCAACATGGCAGGGGGTGGGACTGTCCTCCAGTGTCTGGGTCTGGCCCAGGCTTGTCTGTGTTGGGAGGTGACTCCTACTAGCGCAAAATGTCTGACCCCGGAGCCGTTGGTAGCGCTGCTGGCCGGGAGCTGCAGGCCTTCGCGTGTCTGTGAGTTTCTGTTCAGCTTTCACTTTTGGATTTGGAAGTAAAGCCATTTCCAGACGTGTGATGGGTGGAACTATGTCCCCATGTGTACCTTGCAAAGAGAATGGGTTTATTTATCCTGCTTCTAAGCCCCTCTCCCTCGGTCCCTCCCCGCTGGTAACATGGAGCTTGTGTTGGTGACAGCCGGCCAGGGACGAGCCCTGCTGGGGACACAGTTCCTCTTTCTTGTCACTCTCAGTGGGCCCTGCCCCCTTCCCCTGCAGACATCCTGCTGGGGCCTCTGTGCCAGCTGCCATGCCCACCCCCAAGGCCCCCCCGGGGGGTCCCCGCTCTGGGACAGCCCTGTCCCCAGCTGGGCCCTCATCAGTGAGGCTGGATCAGTAGCCTCCACCCAGCAAAGCGGGGTTCATGGCCTCCAGTGGTGTGGTGAGCTGAGTGGTGACCCCCCAAACGTGTCCACATCCTGACCCCTGGAACCTGGGAAAGGGACCTTATTTGGAAACAGGGCCTTTCCAGATGTGATGCAGTGAAGGGTCTGAGATGAGGTCCTCCTGGAGGAGGGTGGCCCTACATCCAATGACAGGGTCCTTCTAAGAGACAGAAGAGGAGAGACACAGACACAGAGGAGAAGCCCCGTGAAGACAGAGGCAGAGACGGGAGGGATGCGGCCACGAGCCCAGGGACGCCTGGAGCCTCCAGAAGCTGGAAGAGGTGGGAAGGACCCTCCCCAGGAGCCTCTGGAGGGAGCGCGGCCCTGGGACACCTTGACCTCAGACATCTGGTCTCCAGGATGGGAGAGGATGCATTTCTGCTGTTTTAAGCCCCCAGTCTGTGGTCCTTTTTATGGCCCCCAGGGAAGTAGCACGAACAACGTTCTCTGCGCATGCTAAAAGAATTTCAGTGTTGACACCTAATATTTTAAGTTTTAAAGGATGCAAACAATTTCTGACAAATCATGAACCATGCTATTTCAACATACAACTGCTGGGTGACAATTGTGAGGGTATGCAGTGGATTCTAACTGTATCGGTGCTATATACTCCATCATCCATTGAAATAGCCCATGGAGAAACTCTATTTAAAGATTGGGGAATTTCACAGTATTCCTTTCTTTCTTCTTTAAAATCTTTTTCTTTTTTTCAAAAATTCACATCTTTCCTTTCGTGAAATTGTCTTTTCATTTCTACCATTTTTAGAGTCTAATTTTAGTATTGTCGAAATCTATGTCGGAAAATCTTTTGTACATCACCCCATCCAACTCACGGCAACAAAAATAGGTGTAAGCGTTGGCACATCAACACGGGTTTCACTTCCTGTACCATCAGGGCCTACGCGCTAAAAGGTCTCTTCCGAGTGAGTGGTCCTCGGCTGAAAAGTGATCAGAGCAAGAGAAGTGTATTATGGACCTTGATGCACAATAATTAAACAATAAAGTTAAAAAAGAATGTATTGGATTTTGCTTCCTGAAGGAGGTGCATTACAGTCAAGATCTTCCTACACATGTAACGAAAAGGAATATTTGTACAGCTAAGGATTTATAAAACCCTGCAGCTAGTATGTCATTTTTTTTTTTTTTTCGGTACGTGGGCCTCTCACTGTTGTGGCCTCTCCCGTTGCGGAGCACAGGCTCCGGACGCGCAGGCTCAGCGGCCATGGCTCACGGGCCCAGCCGCTCCGCGGCATGTGGGATCCCCCCAGACCAGGGGCACGAACCCGTGTCCCCCTCATTGGCAGGCGGACTCTCAACCACTGCACCACCGGGGAAGCCCCTAGTATGTCATTTGATTTTATTTTTTTGAATTTTTGAATTTTATTTTATTTTTTTATACAGCAGGTTCTTATTCGTTGTCTATTTTATACATATTAGTGTATACATGTCAATCCCAATCGCCCAATTCATCCCACCACCACCCAACCCCCGCTTTCCCCCCTTGGTGTCCATACATTTGTTCTCTGCATCTGTGTCTCTATTTCTGCCCTGCAAACCGGTTCATCTGTACCATTTTTCTAGGTTCCACATATATGCGTTAATATATGATATTTGTTTTTCTCTTTCTGACTTACTTTACTCTGTATGACAGTCTCTAGATCCATCCACGTCTCTACAAATGACCCAATTTCGTTCCTTTCTATGGCTGAGTAATATTCCATTGTATGTATGTACCACATCTTCTTTATCCATTCGTCTGTCGATGGGCATTTAGGTTGCTTCCATGACCTGGCAATTGTAAATAGTGCTGCAATGAACATTGGGGTGCATGTGTCTTTCTGAATTATGGTTTTCTCTGGGTACATGCCCAGTAGTGGGATTGCTGGATCATACAGTAATTCTATTTTTGATTTTTTAAGGAACCTCCATACTGTTCTCCATAGTGGCTGTATCAATTTACATTCCCACCAACAGTGCAAGAGGGTTCCCTTTTCTCCACACCCTCTCCAGCATTGGTTGTTTGTAGATTTTCTGATGATGCCCATTCTAACTGGTGTTAGGTGATACCTCATTGTAGTTTTGATTTGCATTTCTCTAATGATTAGTGATGTTGAGCAGCTTTTCATGTGCTTCTTGGCCATCTGTGTGTGTTATTTGGAGAAATGTCTATTTAGGTCTTCTGCCCATTTTTGGATTGGGTTGTTTGTTTCTTTGATATTGAGCTGCATGAGCTGTTTATATATTTTGGAGATTAATCCTTTGTCTGTTGATTCATTTGCAAATATTTTCTCCCATTCTGAGGGTTGTCTTTTTGTCTTGTTTGTAGTTTCCTTTGTTTTGCAAAAGCAACTTTTAAGTTTCATTAGGTCCCATTTGTTTATTTTTGTTTTTATTTCCATTACTCTAGGAGGTGGATCAAAAAAGATCTTGCTGTGACTTATGTCAAAGTGTGTTCTTCCTATGTTTTCCTGTAAGAGTTTCATAGTGTCCTGTCTTACATTTAGGTCTCTAATCCATATTAAGTTTATTTTTGTGTATGGTGTTAGGGAGTGTTCTAATTTCATTCTTTTACATGTAGCTGACCAGTTTTCCCAGCACCACTATTGAAGAGGCTGTCTTTTCTCCATTGTATATTCTTGCCTCCTTATCAAAGATAAGGTGACCATAGGTGTGTGCGTTTATCTCTGGGCTTTCTATCCTGTTCCATTGATCTATATTTCTGTTTCTGTGCCAGTACCATATTGTCTTGATGACTGTAGCTTTGTAATATAGTCTGAAGTCAGGGAGTCTGATTCCTCCAGCTCCGTTTTTTTCCTTCAATATTGCTTCAGCTATTCGGGGTCTTTTGTGTCTCCATACAAATTTTAAGATTTTTTGTTCTAGTTCTGTAAAAAATGCCATTGGTAATCTGATAGGGATTGCATTGAATCTGTAGATTGCTTTGGGTAGTATAGTCATTTTCACAATATTAGTTCTTCCAATCCAAGAACATGGTGTATCTCTCCATCTGTGTCATCTTTGATTTCTTTCATCAATGTCTCATAGTTTTCTGAGTACAGGTCTTTTACCTCCTTAGGTAGGTTTATTCCTAGGTATTTTTATTCTTTTTGTTGCAGTGGTGAATGGGATTGTTTCCTTACATTCTCCTTCTGTTCTTTCGTTGTTAGTGTATAGGAATGCAAGTGATTTCTGTACATTAATTTTGTATCCTGCAACCTTACCAAATTCATTGATTAGCTCTAGTAGTTTTCTGGTGGCATCTTTAGGATTCTCTATGTATAGTATCATGTCATCTGCAAACAGTGACAGTTTTACTTCTTCTTTTCCAATTTGTATTCCTTTTATTTCTTTTTCTTCTCTGATTGCCGTGGCCAGGACTTCCAAAACTATGTTGGATAATAGTGGTGAGAGTGGACATCCTTGTCTTGTTCCTGATCTTAGAGGAAATTCTTTCAGTTTTTCACCATTGAGAATGATGTTTGCTGTGGGTTTGTCGTATACGGCCTTTATTATGTTGAGGTAGGCTCCCTCTATGCCCACTTTCTGGAGAGTTTTTAACATAAATTGGTGATAGAAAGATTTATAAAGCTTTATCAAAAGCTTTTTCTGCATCTATTCGATGATCACATAGTTTTTATTCTTCAGCTTGTTAATATTGTGTATCACATTGATTGATTTGCATATATTGAAGAATCTTTGCATCCCTGGGATAAATCCCACTTGATCATGGTGTATGATCCTTCTAATGTGCTGTTGGATTCTGTTTGCTAGTATTTTGTTGAGGATTTTTGCATCTATATTCATCAGCGATATTGGTCTGTAATTTTCTTTTTTTGTAGTATCTTTGTCTGGTTTTGTTATCAGGGTGATGGTGGCCTCATAGAATGAGTTTCGAAGTGTTCCTTCCTCTGCGATTTTTTGGAAGAGTTTGAGAAGGATGGGTGTTAGCTCTGCTCTAAATGTTTGATAGAATTCACCTGTGAGGCCATCTGGTCCTGGACTTTCGTTTGTTTGAAGATTTTTAATCACAGTTTCAATTTCATTACTTGTGATTGGTCTGTTCATATTTTCTATTTCTTCCTGGTTCAGTCTTGGAAGGTTATACCTTTCTAAGAATGTGTCCATTTCTTCCAGGTTGTCCTTTTTATTGGCATAGAGTTGCTTGTAGTAGTCTCTTATGTTGCTTTGTATTTCTGTGGTGTCCGTTGTAACTTCTTTTTCATTTCTAATTTTATTGATTAGAGCCCTCTCTGTCTTTTTTCTTGATGAGCCTGGCTAAAGGCTTATCAATTTGTCTATCTTCTCAAAGAACCAGCTTTTAGTTTTACTCATCTTTGCTACTGTTTTCTTTGTTTCTATTTCACTTATTTCTGCTCTGATCTTTATGATTTCTTTCCTTCTACGAACTTTGGGTTTTGTTTGTTCTTCTTTCTATTTCCTTTAGGTGTGAGGTTAGGTGGTTTGAGATTTTTCTTGTTTCTTGAGGTAGACTTGTATTGCTGTAAACTTCCCTCTTAGAACTGCTTTTGCTGCATCCCATAGGTTTTGGATTCTTGTGTTTTCGTTGTAATTTGTCTCTAGGTTTTTTGGGTTTTTTTGTTTTTTTTTTTTTTTTTTCGGTACGCGGGCCTCTCACCACTGTGGCCTCTCCCGTTGCGGAGCACAGGCTCTGGACGCGCAGGCTCAGCGGCCATGGCTCACGGGCCTAGCTGCTCCACGGCATGTGGGATCAGCCCAGACCAGGGCACGAACCCGTGTCCCCTGCATCGGCAGGTGGACTCTCAACCTCTGCGCCACCAGGGAAGCCCTCTAGGTAACTTTTGATTCCCTCTTTGATTTCTTCAGTGATCTCTTGCTTATTTAGTAACTTACTGCTTAGCTTCTATGTGTTTGTAGTTTTTACTTTTTTTTTCTTTGTGATTGATTTCTAATCTCATAGCATTGTGGTTGGAAAAGATGCTTGATATGATTTAGGTTTTCTTAAATTTACTGAGGCTTGATTTGTGACCCAAGATGTGATCTATCCTGGAGAATGTTCCGTGTGCACTTGAGAAGAAAGTGTAATCTGCTGTTTTTGAATGGAATGTCCTATAAATATCAATTAAATCTATCTGGTCTACCGTGTCATTTAAAGCTTGTGTTTCCTTATTAATTTTCTGTTTGGATGATCTGTCCATTGGTGTAAGTGAGGTGTTAAAGTCCCCCACTATTATTGTGTTACTGTTGATTTACTCTTCTATAGCTGTTAGCATTTGCCTTATGTACTGAGGTGCTCCTATGTTGGGTGCATATATATTTAAAATTGTTATATCTTCTTCTTGGATTAATCCCTTGATCATTATGTAGTGTCCTTCCTTGTCTCTTGTAACAGTCTTTATTTTAAAGCCTATTTTCACTGTTATGAGTATTGCTACTCCAGCTTTCTTTTGATTTCCATTTGCATGGAATGTCTTTTTCCATCCCCTCACTTTCAGTCTGTATGTGTCCCTAGGTCTGAAGTGGGTCTCTTGTAGACAGCATATGTATGGGTCTTGTTTTTGTATCCACTCAGCGAGCCTGTGTCTTTTGGTTGGAGCTTTCACATTTAAGGTAATTATCGATATGTACGTTCCTATGATCATTTTCTTAATCGTTTTGGGTTTGTTTGTGTAGGTCCTTTTCTTCTCTTGTGTTTCCCGCTTAGAGAAGTTCCTTTAGCATTTGTTGTAGAGCTGGTTTGGTGGTGCTGAATTCTCTTAGCTTTTGCTTGTCTGTAAAGCTTTTGATTTCTCCATCGAATCTGAATGAGATCCTTGCCGGGTGGAGTAATCTTGGTTGTAGGTTCTTCCCTTTCATCACTTTAAGTATATCATGCCACTGCCTTCTGGCTTGTAGAGTTTCTGCTGAGAAATCAGCTGTTAACCTTATGGTAGTTCCCTTGTATGTCGTTTGTCGTTTTTCCCTTATTGCTTTCAATAATGTTTCTTTGATTTAATTTTTGTCAATTTGATTACTATGTGTCTCGGCATGTTTCTCCTTGGGTTTATCCTGTATGGAACTCGCTGTGCTTCCTGGACTTGGGTGGCTATTTCCTTTCCTACGTTAGGGAAGTTTTTGACTATAATCTCTTCAAATATTTTCTCTGGTCCTTTCTCTCTCTTCTCCTTCTGGGACCCCTGTAATGCAAATGTTGTTGCATTTAATGTTGTCCCAGAGGTCTCTTAGGCTGTCTTCATTTCTTTTCATTCTTTTGTCTTTATTCTGTTCTGTGGCAGTGAATTCCACCATTCTGTCTCCCAGGTCACTTATCCGTTCTTCTGCCTCAGTTATTCTGCTATTGATTCCTTCTAGTGTATTTTTCATTTCAGTTATTGTATTGTTCATCTCTGTGTGTTTGTTCTTGAATTCTCCTAGGTCTTTGTTAAACATTTCTTGCATCTTCTCGATCTTTGCCTCCATTCTTTTTCCGTGGTCCCGGATCATCTTCACTATCATTATTCTGAATTCTTTTTCTGGATGGTTGCCTATCTCCACTTCATTTACTTGTTTTTCTGGGGTTTTATCTTGTTCCTTCATCTGGTACACAGCCCTCTGCCTTTTCATCTTGTCTGTCTTTCTGTGAACGTGGTTTTTGTTCCACAGGCTGCAGGATTGTAGTTCTTCTTGCTTCTGCTGTCTGCCCTCTGGTGGATGAGGCTATCTAAGAGGCTTGTGTAAGTTTCCTGATGGGAGGGACTGGTGGTGGGTAGAGCTGACTGTTGCTCTGGTGGGCAGAGCTCAGTAACACTTTAATCCGCTTGTCTGCTGATGGGTGGGGCTGGGTTCCCTCCCTGTTGGTTGTTTGGCCTGAGGCGACCCAACACTGGAGCCTACCTGGGCTCTTTGGTGGGGCTAATGGTGGACTCTGGGAGGGCTGACGCCAAGGAGCACTTTCCAGAACTTCTGCTGCCAGTGTCCTTGTCCCTTGGTGAGACACAGCCACACCCCGCCTCTGCAGGAGACCCTCCAACACTAGCAGGCAGGTCTGGTTCAGTCTCCTATGGGGTCACTGCTCCTTCCCCTGGGTCCCGATGCGCACACTACCTTGTGTGTGCCCTCCAAGAGTGGAGTCTCTGTTTCCCCCAGTCCTGTCAAAGTCCTGCAGTCAATTCCCACTAGCCTTCAAAGTCTGATTCTCTAGGAATTCCTCCTCCCATTGCTGGACCCCCAGGTTGGGAAGCCTGACGTGGGGCTCAGGACCTTCACTCCAGTGAGTGGACTTCTGTGGTATAAATGTTCTCCAGTTCGTGAGTCACCCACACAGCGGTTATGGGATTTGATTTGATTGGGATTGCGCCCCTCCTACAGTCTCACTGTGGCTTCTCCTTTATCTTTGCATGTGGGGTATCTTTTCTGGTGAGTTCCAGTGTCTTCCTGTCGACAATTGTTCAGCAGCTAGTTGTGATTCCAGTGTTCTCACAAGAGGGAGTGAGCGCATGTCCTTCTACTCCACCATCTTGAACTGATCTCTAGTATATCATTTTCGCTTCTATTTATTTATTTATTTTTCTTTTTTTTTTAATTGAAGTATAGTTGATTTACAACGTTGTGTTCATTTTAGGTATATAGCACACTGATTCAGTTATACACATATAGCTCTATTTTTTTTCAGATTCTTTTCCATTATAGGTTATTACAACATATTGCATAGAGTTCCCTTTGTTATAACAGTTGGTCCTTGTTGTTTATCTATTTTATATATAGTAGTTTGTATCTTTTAATCCCAAATTCCTAATTTATCCCCTCCCTTTCCCCTTTGGCAACTATAAGTTTGTTTTCTAAGTCTGTAAGTCTCTTTCTGTCGCATAAATAAGTTCATTTGTCTCACTTTAGCTTTTAATAGGCATTGAATGTATTGCACAGTTTATAGGGTCATAAAGGATGAGAACTTCATGTACCAGACCTAGTAGACTGTGACTTGTTCAAGTAAGTAGTTGCTAAGTCTTGGGGTAACATGTAGCAGATCTGAAGGAGATGGTGCAAAAGTTTCTTCCCTGAGATTAACCCATGAATCTTGAAAATCACAAGGAGATGAGATGATCCCGCCATGTTGAAATGAGTTGGTGTGTCCAACTGGCATCTCTCCATTCTTTGCAACGTCATGGAGGGAGGAGGGGAGCTTCCGCTGCCTGGGGCCCTGAGCACCTGCGTCTGAGTCAGCCCCCCAACCCTCAAAACACAGGTACCTCCAGGAGTGTGGACGTGGGGCCCTCTGGGTTTGTGACACCTGGGTTGGATGTTAAGAAGGTGGGCATCTCCTTTGCTTGTTGTTGTTCTACATCTGTCCTGGGGGAGGGCTTGCTTTTTCATATTCACCCAGAATTCTACAATTTTCTTGGACTTGCATTTGTTTTTTTTTAATTGAAGTATACTTGATTTACAGTGTTGTATTAATTACTGCTGTACAGCAACGTGACTCAGTCATATATATATATATATATATATATATATTCATCTTTTTTTTTTCATATCCTTTTCCATGATGGTTTACTCCAGGATATTGAATATAGTTCCCTGTGCTCTACAGTAGGATCTTGTTGTTTATCCATTCTGTATATAAAAGCTGACATCTGCTGACCCCCGCCTCCCATTCCATCCCTCCCCCAAATCCCTCCCCCCTTGGCAGCCACCAGTTTGTTCTCCATGTTGGACTTGCACTTGAACTGTAGAGAATCTTGATTAACACAAAACAAAACAAAACGATTTTGCTTGTCACGAGTCAGATAAGCTGATGAATTAAAGACTTTCCAACATAGGTCTGTACAATACTAGAATCATCCTCTTGGACTGTACAGGATCTGACCTTGATTGTTCTAAAAACCAAGATGATCTTTGGTGCTCTGGGTATCCCAGCATGAAAACTCCATTGCCCTAAACCTTCATGCAGGAAGAGGCAGGGGATAACCCAGGACTCAAGGGGTGCCGGCCTATGTGCAAAAAGGCGTTCCTAAATGAAATTATTTTGATTTGTATGGGATTGTAAATGCATGTGGAAATGTGGAAAATGTTAAGTGAGGGAGTGTGATTTGGGGGCATTTTTCAGAAGGGACATAGAATCACTCAGCTCAGAGCCTCAGGAACCCTGCATGGATCTGGACAGCTGGAGACGGACATCCATCCCAGCTGAACAGTATCTGGAGAGGGAGAGAATATTAATGAGAACGTTTCTGCTTTCCACTGACCGGCTCAAACTCCAGCAGAGAGTGGGAGTGAAAAGTTGCTCTTGGGACAAGGGTGATTACTTCAAAGGACTAGCTTTACTATTTACTAAAAAGCTCAATGACTATATGGTATTATACTGAACACAATAAAAACACTAGAATAAATAAAATTAGTCTTTGAGCCTGGGTCTCAAAAGTGTTTCAAGGGTTGTCTGTTATTTTTTTCTTTCTGGTTTTAATGGGTGTAGACAGAAGGCAGACGCTTCAGAATTTCATTGTGTTTGTGGCAAACATACGTTTTTGGAGGGTGTCACATGAAGCAGGGTGGTGATTTACCCTTGGAGAACTTAGGTGTGGCTTTCTTTGGAACTTCTCACTCTAAAGAGTGGGTGTCCATCAGGCTTTACTGTCAGCCAGTATCCAACAGATGCATCTTGTTCAACTCAAAAGGACCCCGTGGTGTAGATACTATTCTTGTGGGCTTTTCTCTTGTGCGCATTTTTCGTTCTGTTATACTGATCTCTGATCTTTTCTTTTTTTAAAAAAAAATCATTTATTTTATTTATTTATTTTTGGCTGCATTGGGTCTTCGTTGCTGTGCACGGGCTTCTCATTGTGGTGGCTTCTCTTGTTGTGGAGCACGGGCTCTAGGCACGCGGGCTTCAGTAGTTGTGGCACGCAGGCTCAGTAGTTGTGGCTCACGGGCTTAGTTGCTCTGCAGCATGTGGGATCTTCCCGGACCAGGGCTTGAACCCGTTTCCCCTGTATCGGCAGGCAGATTCTTAACACTGCGCCACTAGGGAAGCCCTGATCTCTGGTCTTATCTTCATCATTTCGCTCCTTCTACTTTCTTTGGGTTTGATCTAAAAAGAGAAACTCTTTCTAGATTCTTAAGATGCAATCTTGGGCCATGGCTTTGCAACATTTCTGCTTTTCCAGTGAATGCATTCAAGGCCATGAATTTGCCTGTTTTCCCTGCTTTGGTTTCATCCCATAGGTTTTGATTTGTTGTATCTTCAGTATCATTTCTGTGAGTTTTCTGTGGCTGCTGTAATGAATTGCCACAAGCTTAAGACAACCGAACTTTATTTTCTTTACAGTCCTGGAGGCCAGTAGTTTGAAATCAATTTCAGCAGCTCAAAGTGTTGGCAAGGCTGGTTGCTTCTGGCAGCTCTGGGGAAGAATCAGTTTCCTGGCATTTTCCAGATTCTAGAGGCACCTCTATTCTTTGGCTAGTGGCCCCTTCCTCCACTTTCAAAACCAGAATAGTTTCTTCTCTCCTCTCTGATTCTCTCTATTCTGAACATCTTCAAATATCTTTTTCTCTGTTCCTGTCATCACATCTCCTTCTCTGACTTTGAGAGTCACACCTCCCTCTTATAAGAATCCTTGTGATGACATTAAGGCAGCCTAGATAATCCAGGACCATCTCCCATGTCAAGATCTTTAACTTAATCACATCTGCTAAGGCTCCTTTGCCATGTCAGGTTACATATTCACAGGTTCTGGGGCTTAGAACCTGGACATCTTCGGGGAACATTATTCTGTCTACTGTATCATTCATGAAAAATCTCTTCTGTTTTCATCATGATTCCTTCTTTGGCCCTTGGGTTATTCAGAAATGTCCAGCAGTTGAAGAATCTTCAGTCATCTTTTAGCTCACGGGTTTCCAACCTAATTCCATGAAGGTCAGAGAGTGTATCCTGAATGTGTCTCATCCTTTGAAATGTGTGAGGTTTCCTGCAGACTCAGGAGATGTTCTGTTTGGGGGTTGTGTGGAGATGATCGTTATGTCTGTGGGGTCCAGAGCACAGATACGGAAATCCTGGGTGGCCTGAGGCCAAGGGCTGTCCACGTACTGTTCTCCATGGTCTCTGTCCCCTGGGGTGCCCGGCTTCAGTAGCTAATGGGAGAGAGAACTCTACAGGGTGGTCCATGTCCGTCTGGTCCGGAGAAGCCTCCAGCTGACAGGGGCCGTGGATACAAGGAGTTCCTCCTGGAAGCCACGCGCAGGCCACATTTCATTAGGAGGCCAGCGAGGGTGGCTCCGGACAGAAGGCGTCCTCTAGCAGACAACGGTGTCGGTCTCTCCTCCGTGGGACTGGTCACTCTTGCTGAGAAGTAACAGGTTAGAACAGGAAGCAGAGAAGAAAGACACAGTGATTGCAGACTCAAGGCTAGTCCCAGCTGTAGAATGTCTGGTGACTTCTGTAATGAAGCACACAGGGCGGCTCAAACAATAAACATTTATTCGTTCAGTCCTGGAGGCTGCACGTCCGCGATCCAAGTGTGGGCAGGGCTGGTTCCTCCTGAGGCCTCTCTCTTGCACGTGTAGACGGCTGTCTTCTCCTTGTGTCCTCACAGGATCATCCCTCTGTGTGTGTCTGTGTCCTAATTTCCTCTTCTTCTAAGGACACCAGCACTACTAGATTAGGGACCTCATCTTAAAAGACCCTATTCTGCAAAAGGACCTTAAAAGATCCTCCTCGGCAAAGACTCTATTTCCAAAAAAGTCATATTCTGAGGTCTTGGGGATGTGGCCGTCCACAACTGGATTTTCCAGGGACACAATTCAGCTCATGACACCCTCCCACATTTAAGGCAGAGACTTTTTGGCATGCACACATCATCAACAGGATGCATAGCTAGGTAGACGGTTATTCTGTCGGTTTCCCACTGAATGAATTACATGAAACTTTGCTTTGGGCTCTCACTGTTTCTCTGTATCTGTGAACCCTTGGAGACATGTGCTTTGCAGACACAGAATCTGAGGCCCCATCTCCTACCATGAAGAGGCACGGCCTCACGGTGGAGAAGGGCTAGGTTTCCTGTGTGACAAGTGGAGACCAGGGGGCTGATCGTTGCATAATTGGTAAGATCATACGAAGCAGATCTTTATCTTTCTGTGAACGGAGTGATGAGTATCCCACAGGGTGCCTTTCCGTTTACCTTGGGGTGTTCACGACCAGATAGCCTATCCCCTTACTGAATTTCCCAGCGTTCACCGTGGCGGGGATCAAAAAATTGACCCTCTCTGTCTCGATACAGCTGATGAATCTCCAAAGGCATAAATAAAGGTTTCTTCACTTTGGCTCTGACCACAAAATTCAGAGGGTTCTCAGTGAGATTAGGAAAAAAAAATAAAGACTGGTTTGCAAATGAAGGGGTTGTAATTTTTCTCCATTTCTTCCACTGTGTAAAACTTCCCTTCTGTTTCTGAGGTCCAAAAGAAGTATGGGCTTCTTTTATTATTACCCATTTCTAAACTTCATAACAGAAATCCATGTTGATTGATACTGAACAAAGGATCTTTGTTTCCTCCTTAAACCCTGCTCCCTCATACTGGTACCCCAATCATCGTGTTGTGCACCTGGGACTCAGACAATGTTATATGTCACTTACATCTCAATAAAGTTTGCGGGGATAACTCCTACATCCTCAACAGTTTAAATATTTATGAGAAGCAAACCCTATGTGTAGGGCATCTATTGGAGCGAGAGACTTTTCAACATCTTTCTTGGGGACTCCATAAACTGCAAGTGTTGCTTTTCCTTCGGTAGAGGTCTGCCCATCAGTTTACATACAAAATGCCTTTCTGTTATTAAAACAAAGCAGTTTCTCAGGAGCTAGATTTCTGTCTTTGAGGTGACTGACATCATGGTTAAATGTAATAGTGTCCTGAGTTTTGACATCCTTTTAGAACTTAAGTCTAGAAGTTCAGAAATGTTAACTACTGTTTGTATTTGTGTCTTTTGCATATTGTTTGTAGCCAGTGTTTGCTCTTTCTCTCCACTCTAATGAATAGTAATAGTTCCCTGGGACATGGGTAGGCCCTGTGAGTTCCACAGCTACAGAAGAGGATTGGGAAGGGGCAGCTGAAAGGAGACCTGGGGGCCCAGCCTGAGGAGTAAGGAGCTAGTCACAGAAACCCAGGGTGGATATCAGATCTGGGGGCCTGATGGAGGACACAGAGGAGACTTGGGGGCTGGTCAGACCCCGGGACCCAGGCCAGGCTGTGAGAGGCAGGGTCAGCCCTGAGCATGGCCCCACGGACCAGACATTATCCATGTGGATTGCTACCAAACCAAGATGGTGAATTTTGTGTATCAGTGTGGCTGGGCTACAGTATCCAGATATGTGGTCAAATGCCAGTCTAGATGTTGGTGTGAAGGTATTTTTTTTTAAAGATGGAATTAACATTTAAATCGGTGGACTTTGAGTACAGCAGGTGACCTTCCATAATGTGGGTGGGCCTCATCTAATTGGTTGAAGGCTTTTAGAGAAAAGAGACTGAGGTCCCCCGAGGAAGAGGGAATTCTACCTTCAGACACGCTTCAGACTCAAGCTGCAGCATCACCTCTTCCCTGAGTCTCCAGACTACTGGTCTACCCTACAGAATTGGGACTTGCCGGGCCCCACAATCACATGAGACAGTTCCTTAAATCTTTCTCTGTCTCTCCTATCTATCTATCTAATCTGTAGATAACTATAGATGTATACATCTATCATGTATCTATCATATATCTTCTCTATCTATCCATCCATGATCTATCTATCTATCTACCTCTAGCTCAATCTATTTCTATTATCTATCTATCTATCATCTGTCTAATCTACAGATAAATATAGATATATACATCTATCTATCATGTATCTATCATCTATCTTGTCTATCTATCCATCCATGATCGATCTATCTATGTATCCATCCATCCATCCTTTTGGTTCTTGTATTAGCATTCTCCAGAGAAAAAGAGCCAATAGGGTATATATAATAAGGAACTGGCTCCCATGATCACAGAGGGTGAGAAGTCCCAGGATATGCCATCTACTATCTTACAGACACCCAGGAGAGTGAACGATGTAAGTCTCATTCTGAGAAGACTAAAGTCCATCTCAGAGATGGTCAGGTAGAGAGAACTCCTTCTTCCTTACCCAGCCTTTTGTGCTATTCAGGTCTCCAGCCGATTGGAGGATGGGACAAGGCCCACCCACCCTGGGGAGGGCCATCTGCTTTCCTCAGTCCATTCATTCAAATGCTCATCTTGTCCAGAAACACCCTCACAGACACACCTGGAATAACACTTAACCAAATACCTGGGCACCTAGTGGCCCATCAACCTGACACATAAAATTACCCACCTGAGTCTGTTTGTTTGGAGAACCCTGACTTATACCTGAAAGTTCACAGAAGCAAGACCCTGGACGACCTTCCTGATTCCTCCCAGTGCGGAGGGAAAACACATGTCTCTCTCTGACTTCTGAGACCCTCGCCTTCAAGAGAACCCTCCCACCTCCCACCAGAACACCCACATTACCCTCCCGCCATGCCCCCTAGGACTCCAGTGACGAGACTCTCAGTCAATGGCAGAACCAGGTAACTTCAAAGCAACGGTGTGAATTGGGGCAGCGGAAGGGACAGGGTGACCAAAAGATGCAGTTTTCCTGGAAGCATCATAGACTCAGGGGCTCTGGGAGCCAGGCAAAGCCAAGATCTGTCCTGGGGAAGGTTCAAACCAGAGGCCATGTGGGTCCAAGGAGCCCTGTCCCACCATCACGAGGCTACTGGAGACCCCTTCTCACGCACAACCTACCACCTGCCTCTGAGCAGAGCCAGGAAGGTTTAGAAAGTGGGGAGTTGGAGGAGGTTATCCTGGATGGGGGAGCTGGGCTTATCCCAGAAGCCATCCCGTGATCGTGGAGGGTGAGAATTTCCAGGATCTGACGTCTACAATCTACAGACCGATCACTCATGGACCAACATTGGGACCCCACCAAGCCTCAACACCAGAAAATGGTCATTGAGCTGATAATCAACGTTGCCTAATTTACCGTGTGTCCTGGGATGGAGGCACGGAGCTGATTCAACTTTCAACACCAAAGAGTGCCGGCATACCCATTGTATGGATTGCTAAACCGAGGCTCGGAGGAGCTGAGGACACACCATCGATAGCCGGTAAACCTGTTTCATGGGTGGACACCTCTCGTTTGTGGAGTTTTATATCTACAGAGGCTCGTTTATTAGTACAGCATCCTTGTGCTGAGAAAGTGGTGTTTTTCTTCTTTAACAGAAGAGGAAATTGAGGTTAAGTCATTAGGTCATGGGGTGGCCGTGGTCAGACATACAGCTGGGGTTGTGTCAAGATCTGCATGGAAGATGCAAAGCCACACGGGTCCCTGCCACACACACACCTCCTCACGGTGAGGCCAGACCATGCATGGTCCATGTCATGATGCTAGAGGTGGCCCCGTGGTTCTCACCTCCCACCACCACGACTTCACACAGGGCCAGAGCTAGCTGCTGATTCAGTCTCATGGCAGAGCCCCAGACAGACTCCCTGTGGGTTTGGGGGAAGGACCAAGGGCTGGTCATGGTCAAAGTACATTGGATTCGGTCCAACTAACACTGATTTTCTGGTCAATGTTAGAAGTCCTGGCATCCCTCAAAACCGGGGGCAGTCAGCCCGCGAGATGCAGCTGATATTGCGCTTTAACTAGGCTGAGTATTCATCAAGGGCTCTCAGCAATCTGGTCCCCCAGGGGACACTTGGCAACGTCTGGAGTTGTTTCCAGTTGTCACAAGTCTGGAGGGGGAGATCCTACCAGCAGCTGGTGGGTGGAGACCAGGGAAGCTGCTCCGCCCCCCACAGGGCCCAGGACGCCCCACATCAGAGAGCCACCCGGCCCCGGATGTCAGGAGTGCCGAGACTGAGAAACCCTGACCTAGCATGAGAGACTCTATCTGTCTGTCTATCTACCTATCTATCTGACATCTATCTATCATCTGACTATCTATCCATCATGTATCTATCATTCATCCGTCTATGTATCATCTAAGTATCTACCTATCATCTATCTCTTTATCTATCTATCTATCTATCCATCCGTCTATCCATCTGTATTTGCATCCATTTATCTACCTACCCATCCATCCATATCTCTATGTCTAACCATCCATCCATCATTTCTCTCTACACCCTTTCATCCATCCATCTATCCATCTACATATTCATCCATCTATCCATCTATCTCCCTATCTATCTATCTCAGTGGTTGATAACTGGGGGTGACTTGGCCACCCAGAAAGACACTTGACAATGTCTGGAAACATTTTTGGTTGTTACAACTTGGGAGAGGGTCCATCTGGTGGGTGGAGACCAGGGATGTTTCTCAGCACCCCACAGTGCACAGGACGCCCCACATCAGAGCACCATCTAGCCCCAAATGTCCACAGTGCTGAGGACAAGAAAGCTGGCCTGGGTCATAATTCGCTGGATTCGATACAACAGACTCTGATTTTCCATGACAACACTATTGGGTGTTCCCTGAAACGTGAGGAAGCCCCAGTGTCCCTCAATGTCACCGACGGTCAGCCTCTGAGATGGAGTCATGTTCCTGTTTACCCAGGTGGGCGTCCATGAGCTGCGGTTAGATAGATCCCCTGCGTGGGGTCACCCTGACCATGGCCGGGCCATCCTGGGTGGGAGGGCAGGAGTGGCTGGTGGTCCGATCTTCATTATGGCCCCCAGGTGGCGTGGGCATCTCAGGATCAGTCTGGGGTCACTACCGTTAGGACTGAGTGTAGGACGGCGGGGCTAGGAGCAATGGCAGAAAGACTCAAGACCATGGTGCACAGGGAGGGAGGGGAACTGAGGCCGGGAGGCGCAGGGGCCCTCCCAAGGGCACCTGAGTATCTCAGGGCCGGTCTTCTCCTCCAGCCTTCCTTTTGGACCCTCTCACTCAGGGCCCATCACAGGACACGGGTAAAATCAGCAGGACGCGCCAGGGGGCTTGGTGGCCACAGGCCTTGTAGGTCTCCTTCCAGGGCACAGTCTAGAATACGAGTGTCCTGGGGCTGCTCTAGCAAGTGACCCCAAACTACCTCCCTCCAGAGGCTCCGGGGGAGGCTCCCTCCCGCCTCCTCCAGCTTCTGGGGGCTCCGGGCGTCCCTGGGCTCGTGGCCGCGTCCCTCCCGTCTCTGCCTCTGTCTTCCCGGAGCTTCTCCTCTGTGTCTGGGTCTCTCCTCTTCTGCCCCTTAGAAGGACCCGGTCATTGGATGTAGGGCCACCCTCCTCCAGGAGGACCTCATCTCAGACCCTTCACTGCATCACATCTGGAAAGGCCCTGTTTCCAAATAAGGTCCCGTTCCTGGGTTCTGGGGGTCAGGACATGGATGTGTGCTTGGGGACGACCTTCAATCCCTTACACCAGGGTAATCAATTAGTTCCATTTCTCAGGACTGCCCCCATTTTAGCCCCCAAAGCTCTACCCCCCTGGAGCTTCCTGCTTCCCGGGCAAATCGAGACAGCTGGTGACCGCACACCTAACACGCAGACTGTAAGGGGACGGCATGGAGACCGTGGGCTGGTGCTAGGTGAGCGGCGAGGAGGTGGGGTAGGGCTCCGTGCACACCTGGGGGACAGGTGAGCGTGGCGGTGTTGAGTGGGAGCTGGCTTGTGCTTGGTGGGTGTGAACCTGGACATCCGGGGAGGCAGAGACCTCCAAGGACAAGCTGTAAGCACCACAGATGTCAGCCCTCACGTGGGGGAGCAACCAGCCCCCGTCCCTCCCCTACGGGAAGCCCCAGCACGTGGCCTGGGGCTGATGGGCCCCCGCCCCCCAGAGTCCGAGGACAAAGGATAGGCACTAAGGAAGTTTTCCGATGCTCTGGGTAAAATGGAAACCACTTTCGGTGGAAAATGAGGGTCTGTAGCTAATCCCTGCGCTGGGCTCGGGCAGAGATCAAATCCTCCAAGTTGGGGTCACTCTGCACGGGCACGGCCTTTTCATGTTCTCACGGGAAAGTGTGCTCTGCTGTCTCAGAGACCCAGGTGAGATCCCCTGATGGTGGGGCATGAGGCCAAAATGTTCGCAATGTGTCCCCAATAATCTCTTGCCCCCAGTAATCTTTCTGAGGCCCAATATTTTCTCCAGTCCTCTAGTAATCTCTGGTCCCCAATAATCTGTCTGGTCCCCCAACAATCTCTCTGGTGCCCAATATTTTCTCCGGTCCCCCAATAATATCTCTGATCCCCAATCTTCTCTCTGCTCATTGATATTCTCTCTGCTCCTTAGTAATCTTCCTGGCCCCTAATCTTCTCTCCTGTCCCCAGCAGTGTCTCTGGTCCCCGATATCCTCTCCGGTCCCCCATCATCTCTCTTGCACGGTCCGTTTTAATCATTGGCAACGTGGACACAGATGTTTTTACAGAGCAGCCAGCAGGGAACCTGGCTGTGAGGCACCTCAGGAACCCGGAATCAAAGCCACGGCTGCACAGAGCCCCACGTGCAGAAACCTGGCCATCCATCATTTGCATGACTGTTTAGAAATGGCAACGGCCGCGTTTATTTAGAAGGGAGACGAGTGAGCTCAGTGAAGGAAACCAGCCAGCCGAGGCCGGGGAAAGGCACCTTGTGGTGGGGATCTCAGCAACGCCCCTTTACCGGCTTCCTGTGAGCGTGACTCAGAACCTTCCAGAGCTCTCGGAAGCTCAAACCCCCCTTCAGAGAGTTTATAGCCCGGGATGAGGAAGTACGAGCAGGGCTAACGTAGCGGACAGTTATTTTGTTTCCTCTGTCTCTTTTTTTAAACGGAGATACAACTCACCATTTCAAAGGGAATGATTCAGCGGCGTTGGCTGCATTCGCCACATTGTGCAGACAAGACCCCTATCTAGCTCTAGGACGCTACCCTCACGCCCACGTGGACGGGTATTTTAGCTTTAAGTACTGTCGGCAGACAGAATGCTCAGAATCCCCGTGCATGGAGGAATCATCATCATCACAGGGGTAACGATAGCAGGCAGTGTAGCCCACGGCCTGGGTGGCTTTGAGAAGGCCACGAAGCCGCCTGGTGCATCAATGTCCCCATATGTAAAGGGATTTAGACAATGCTCTCTGAGGGACAACAGGAGGGTTCCACGAGTCCATCTGAGCACCAACAATGGCCCTACTGGGAATCCCGCATGATTTGGGATGAACTCCCCAAGGAGAATGACATCTGTCAGGGCCTTGCTCGCCACCAGTGTTGAACAGATAGATGGATCTCACGCAGTCTTCACAATGACCCCATGAGGCAGTCTGCGGCCAGGGGTCCGTGAACTAGAGAGGGACTCAGAGTGGGGGGCGCCTGAGCGGGGCCCCGGGTCTCCACACATCCAACACACCCTCTCTCCTCCTCTGGTTAGGATGAGTAGCACAGGGTTTCGTGGAGAATTTGTTTGAGATGTATTGAAGCCCAATACCTGAGAATGTGGACTTATTTGGAAATAGAGTCTTTGAAGATGTAATTAAGATGTTTACGATGAGGTCATTAGGGTGGGCCTTAATTCAATATGACTGGCGTCCTTGTAAGAATAGAAGACGCACAGAGAGACACAGAAACACACAGACAGAAGAAGGCTGTGGGAAGACAGAGGCAGAGATTGGAGGGAGCTGATCGTAAGCCAGGGACGCCTGGAGCCTCCAGAGGTCGGAAGAGTCAGGAAGGACCCTCCCCTGGAGCCCCGGAGGGAACGCAGCCCTGCAGAGACCTTAATCTTGGAGTTCCGGCCTCCAGAACGTGAGAGGATAAAATTATGTTGTCTCAATCCGCCCAGTGTGTGGTAATTTGTATGGCTGTCCCAGGAAACTAATTCAGGGGAATTCATGGGGAACCAGTCTCATCTCCTGTTTTATCTGTCCACTCATTCATCATCCATCTATCCATCTGTCTATCTACACACCCATCCATCCATCCCTCCATCCCTCCACCCATCCACCCATCTATCCATCCATCCATCCATCCATCGATCCATCAGTCCATCCACCCATCTATCCATCATCCATCCACCACCCATCATCCATCTACCCATCCATCCATCCAACCACCCACCCGTCTATCCATCCATCCATCCTTCAGTCCATCCATCCATCCATCCATCAATCCATCCATCCATCCATCTACCATCCATCCATCCACCCATCCACCCATCCATCATCCAACAAACCGTCAGTGAGCTCATGCTGATTTATGCTGGCCCCTCACCTACAAGGTCACAGCTCATGCAGGCACCCAGCCCATTTGTTTCCTGTGGCTGTGCCTGAGGGGTTATCTCTGATCCTATCCCACCACGTGCCTGCTGGCTGGTCTGCCCCGTCCCGAGTGCAGAGATGGCCTTGCCCATCCCACCGCTGGCACACGTGCATGTTTCACGTAAAAACCTGGAGACCGGCGCCTCCAGTGGCAGGGTACTCGCAGGAGAAGATGCGAGTGGCAGATGGGCAACGCCTGCGGCAGGGAGTGACCAGGCAGCTGGGAGCTGCATCACCTAATCCACCCACTTCCTCTGTTCCCTTTATAGCACAGGATATTACAAAGAGTCTTCCTACTGGTCCTGGTTTGTCAGAAAAATGCCACTTGTTGGAGCCCATGTTTGGTTCTTGGGCAGATAATCCCACGGGACGGGGATGACACATGCTCAAGCCGGGGCCCTTCCTGTGGACTGGTGGGGATTAAATCCTGACCCATTTGCCCTGGGACGTGGCCTGCCAGAGGGATATTTGTTTATCCTATACACATGATCTCTGTGCCTATCACAGGGTCTTTTTAACTTTAATTATTATCTTATAGGAACAGGAGCGCACAGATAAGATTGAGACAAGGGAGAAAGTGGCCCAGGATGCCCTGACCCAGCCTGGTTCTCTCCCTGAGACCCGGGAGATGGGACCTGGCCCTGCTTCTCCCCCCAGCCCTCTGGCTGCACTGTCCCTTGACCCTTCTTGTGTTTTACCGGGTCGTCCTGAATTGGGGGCAGTTCTGCCCCCCAAAGGACACCTGATAATATCTGGGGACAGTTTGGGGGTGTCATACTTTGTGGGGCTGCTACCGACATCTGGTGGGTAGAAACCAGGGATCCTGTTTAATACTCTACAGTGTGTAGGACACCCCGAGAATTATCCTGTCTAAAATGCCAGTAGTGTGAGTTGAGAGCCTTATCTGTCCATCTATTATCTACCAATCAATTAATCAAACTACCATCTGCTTATCTATCATCTATCTATATTTTTCTATTATGTATGTATCTATATTTCTTTCTATATCTATAATTTATTATCTATCTATCCATCTGTCAATCTATCATCTATGTATCTATCATTTATTTTCTATGTATTTATCTATGAATCAAAAATCTCCTACTTGTCTATCTACCCATCTATCAGCTGTCAGTCTGCCTACCATCTATCTATCAATCAATTATTTATTATCTACCTAATTTATTTATAATCTATTTGTCTATCTACCTAACATCTACTCATCTGTCTATCCATCAGTCATGTCAATTGATGTATCATCTATCTATCAATCATCTGTCTATTTATCGATCATCTAATTTATCTATCTATTTACCTGTCATTTATCTGTCATCTATTCATCTATCAGTGGTGAGTGACCAGGGGTGACTTTGCCCTCCCACCCTGGGACATATGACAATGTCTGGGGACATTTCTGGTTGGGGGAGAGGGAGCTCCTGGCACCTGATGGGTGGAGACTGGGGAGGTTGTTCCACATCCCACACTGCACAACAGGACCACCCAGCCCGAGGGTCACTCGTGCCACAACACAGAAGATGGGTCCTGACCCTGTATATGTGACCCTTGATTCTTCCCCTAGACCCCCTCGCCCCTCTCTTCCCGCACCCCCTCCTTCTGTCAGGGGTCCCATGCTCATGCTGCGCCCCCATAAACAACGCCCAGCCACCCCCATGACTACTCAAAGCCCAGGGTCCACACTCTCAGCCCCCTGCCCATTCATGAGCCTCCCTGGGGGTTAGGCCAGCACCACCTGCAACACACACAGCCCGGCCCGCCCCTCTGCCCTGCCTGGTCCACACCACCCTCTCCCCAGCCATGCTCCACCTCGGTCCCTACCTCCTGTCTGGCCCCGTCATCGGTCAGCGAAGCACAGATTCCACCCCTAAGTTGTTTTCCGTTCAGGACACCGTTGACCCCATTGACACCCCTGTTCCGGCACAACAGCCCTGCCCAGAGCTCTTTCCAAAGCACAGTCCAGCATCGCCAGCCATGTCGGAAGCTTCCACAGCTTTTCTGGGCCAGCCGCTAAAGTCTCACCATCCTCCCAGGACCATTCTGTCCAATGCGCCCCAAGCCTCCCTCCACCCAGAACACGCCCCCCATCCCCCCCGGCTCCCATTCATGACATCCTTTCTGCCACAGCCCTGCTCTCCCAGCTGTCCCACTCAGCCCCGGCAAATGCCTCCTCTTCCAGGAAGGCCTCCTGGATTCCTTCCCGCCCTGAAGCCTCGTGGCCTGCATCTCCCTGTGTGGTCTTTCTATTCCCCGGAAGTGCTCAGCACCACGACAGGCACAGGGTGCCTTGTCCACTGCCTGCATCAACTGTCCAGGCCAGCGGCTGGACACTGAGTTAGGTAAAAGGGCCCTGGAGAGCAAAAGTCGGTGCAAGTTTCCCATTCGGCCCCTCAGAGGCGCCGTGTGCTTGGCCGAGTTCCAGCCTCAGTTTCCCCACCTGGGATGTGGGGATGATGACGGCGAGGTTAGGGTTGGAGGAGACGGTCCACGGGCAGCGTGTGCATTGGGGTCGATGCATGCACAGTTCTGGTTCACAGCACCCGTCCACCGACGCCCTTGCTCTGGCATGTTGCCCTGCTTTTGCCAAGGAGCCTGGGACGGAGAGAGCCAGCTTCTGCCCCTCAGGCCTGGCCACCTTCCCCCCAGCAGGAAAGCTTGCACAGAACGCAGGTGTTGCTCCCTCACCCAGGCGCCCACACCGATGTGGCCCCCAGGTCCCAGTGTGGACACAGCCCCCCAAGGTCCCGGCACAGACTAGGCCTCCTGAGGTCACAGCAGATACACAGTCTTCCGAGGGCCCAGGACAGATGTGGCCCCCCAAGGTCCTGGCACAGACGTGGCCTCCAGAGGTCACAGCAAGTACATACCCTCCCCCAGGTCCCGGCAGGAACATGGCCACTCGAGTCCCCTGCATGGCTCAAAAGCAAACCCAGTCACCAGCTGCCTTTCAAAGCATGGCTTTCCCTAGAATAAGGCAGACCCTGCATCCATGGGTCTGTCTGTCCAGCCAGGAGGGTGTGGACACGGCTGCAGAATTTTCCCTGGGGGTTCCCAGTGCTGACCCCAGGGGACGCACTGGGGGAGCCCACCCTGCAGCCCCTCTGCGTGCTCATTCGCCAGGTCATGCCTCCCCGCGGTGCGGTGTTGGCCCTGGGGGGGGCGGGTCTGTGGCCGGCGCCGGGGGCCTGGACAGCTGCCAGCGGTCAGGGAGCAGGGCGAGGTGTCAGGGGAGCATGGGGCTCCCCGTATCCCGCACACCCAGCCCCTTGCCTCCGGGCCAGAACAAGGGTGTGGGCGGCAGGCCCCCGCTTCTGCCGGCTGGTGGCCACACCTACGGACGGGGCGCAGACAGAGGCACAGGGCTGGGTGAGAAGCCGCACCCTGGGGGCCGCCATTCTGTCGCTAACCCGTCACTACCCACACCCCCTGCCCTGTCCCTAAGGTGACAGCACAGGCCTCCGTAGGGTTGGCCGGGGGTCTCAGGTGGCCTGTCGAGGGTGGTCCTGCCCCTGCGCCCTCCTTGGTCCGTGTGGCTGAGCGGGGATATTTCAGAAACTACAGCCCAGGTCTGGAGAGTCCTCCTGGCTCTTCCCACGGCCCGCTTCCTCCTGGAGGGGGAGGGGGTCGCCGGGACTCAGGGACAACGCCCAGGGGTTGAAGGCCCCTCCCTCCACCAACGCTGGCCTTGGCAACGCCCCAGCAAATGAAAACACCATTCTCGCGCCGTGGAAGCATCTTAAACGGAGAATACACGCGCACGTCCGGCCCAGCTGCCTCCTTCAAATCCAGCCGCTCAAGGGGCTTCCTACGCGGCCATGCGGGGGCGGCCCTCCGGGTCTTGGTTCCTCCTGGCTCCTGTCCGGGGCCCCGCTTCTGACCGCACACGCTGAGCGCACGTGACACCATGACAGACGGCAGAAAAAAACCCCACCTCGCTTTGGAAGCGGAACCACACGCTCCGTAATTCCTCTCGGCCGGGCGTGATCCGAAGGGTGCAGACGGCTGGTGTGCACGGCCGCGAATCCCCGGGGCCGCCGCCAGCCCGCGCGTGCGGCGCCCCTGCTTCCCAGGCTCGTCTGGGACGGTTTGTAAAATGCACCTAGAACTCGGGTTTCTGGGTGAGCCGGGGCCTGAGAGCTGATCTGAGGTCTCACGGGGGGCCCTCAGCGGCCGGAACCGTTCCAGGCTCAGCCTCCCGTCCTCCCTCGTGCCTGGCCGCCTTCAGCGCTCACCTGTACGCAGGTGCGGTTTCCTGAAGGAGTTTGCACAGGAGAGCGTGTCCCGAGCGTCTCCCCGCCAAGTGGCCGTGCGTGTCTTTCTACAGGTTTTCCTGTTCTGTCTGCACCGCGGAGACGAGAACGCACGCAGCCCGCCAGGCTCTCACCCCGTAAGACACCCCCACCCCCACCCCGCGACGCTCCCTGTTGCAGACAACGCACGTCAATAAAGAGCAGGCATTGAACGCACCTGGAACGGCCGGGGCTGCTGTAGCGGTGCGCGTCTGCAGTGTAGACGCCGCCGGGACTGGATCGGAAGACGCAGCAGCTGTGCCTCAGGGCCTGGTGTCGGGCAGCGGCATCCCGCTGCCCACGAAGGAGCCGGGTTGGGTGTCGGGGCGCAGCCCCAGTGCCAGCATCCCCGCCGTCTCTCGGGCTAGGTGCGCGCGGGGCATGACGCGCCGGCTGCACTCTCGCCGGCTGCAAATCCTCCAAGGTCCCCCTGCCGGGCTCCGGAGGCTGCTGTGGAGACCCAGGGCAGGTGGAGAGGAAACCCGTTTTGAAATTTCCTGTGTAACGTCTGTTTGTCTGCTCGCTCCCGTAGTCCAAACCCGCCGGTCCCCGTCCTATCAGCGCGCGCCCTGCCGGGGGCGGGGTGCCGGCCCCCAGAGCCGCGACCTCAGGGCTCGTCCTGTCCCGAGGCGGCTGCAGGGAGACCCTGCCTCTCCGAAAGGGTTTGCTGCCTGCAGACCGGGCCGGGAGGGAGGGCCCAGTCCGATGGTGTAGCTGGCGGTGACCTGAAGTGGATTCCCAGACGGAACAAATAAATGCCTGGGATTTTAAATTTTTTTTAAGTTTTAAAAATATGCTAAGCGAACTGACTTCCTCTTGCAGGCGAAAGCTGGGTGCCTGGCGACCTCTTTTGGTCTTGCAGCCAGAAGGTGACCCGCCCGGTGACCCTTGCCCGGACACTGCCCTGGGGGGGCCGGGGGGGCGTGCCCCTGACATATATTCCCCATCCACCCACCCACCCCCGATGGAGCGGGGTTCACGCCTCCCGGGCCCCGTCCTCTAGGACAGAGAGGGAGCTGGGTGGCCGGCGGGGCGCACGTGCGCAGGTGAGGATGATGACTTCACAGCCAGGCGCGCTGTCATCGGAAAGAGGCAGCTGCTCGAAAGCCCACCTCCACCCCCCACCCCCGAACCAAGGTCCAGCCCTGGCGCCCCGGGGTCACTTGGAAGGGGGAAGGAGGGTGGTGATTCTCAGAGGTTGTGTGCCGGGAAGTCATGGGGATGGTGAATTCGCGAATATGGAAACGCTGTTCCCGGGGAAATCCAGGGTCATCTATTTACAGAGTATGGAGGGTGTATGTACCCCTAGGCATCTGTTGTCTGTCGATCAATCATCTATTTACATTCTATACCTGTGTCTATGTTTATCTATCATTTAATTATATTTTCTATCATGTATCTATCGTCTATATCTTGATCTATTATCTACCTATCAATTCTCTACTTATTTATCTTCTATCTCTATATCTATCATCTATTATCTATCTATATCTATCCATCAGTACGCCTGCCTGATGACATCCATCCATCCATCCATCAATCTTTCTATCTCTATATTTATCTATTATCTACCTATCAGTGATTTTTAGATATCAGATGATATTATCTACCTATCATCTGTCTTCTCTCTGTCTTTGATATCTATTATCTATCTATCCATCCATCATATCTATCTATTATCTATGTTTCTATTTGTCATCTATCTATATCTATTTATGTATCATCTATTATCTCGCATGTATGTATCAGTCACTTTTCTATCAATCATTTATTTATCTGTCTGCCTGCCCATGCACACACATAACCTTCCACCCATTCTTCTATCTATCTACCCACCCATCCATCAGTCTGCCTACCTACCCATCCATCCATTCATGCATGCGTCCATCCACCCTTGCATCTGTCACCGCTTATTATCTATCTATCCATCTAGCCATCCATCTGTCTGCTTATCTATCCATCCGTCCTTGTATCTATCACCCCTTATTAACTATCCATCTATCTACCTACCTATCTACCTATCTATCTATCCATCCAGCATCTCACTGTGTATCTATCATCTATCTGTATCTACCATCCATCAGTCCATCCATCGATTTATACATATCATCCTTCTATAGACTGGTTCTCCCATGTTGCAAGCTCACAGCTAATGGTGGTGGGTCGGCCCCTCAGAGAGGACGTGACCCCGGGCTGCTACGGTTCTGGGCACCACCAGGGAAGTCCCTGTTTCTTTTTAAATGGCCCAAATGTAAAACGGAAGAAAAGAAAGGACAGTGGTGCACATGTGCTGGGCGTAAGTGTCAGAGGAGAATTTGAAAGGTCAGTAAGTTGTGGGTAATGATTGGAACTGGGTGAAGGTATATGGGCTTCCGTGCGCTATTCTCTGGTTTGTGTTTGAAAGCGTCTGTGTTAGCTCAGCTCAGCTGCCATAACAAACACCACAGACGGGGAGGCTTAAACGTTAGACATTTATGTCTCCCAGTCCTGGAGGCTGGAATCTGAGATCCAGGCATGGGCAGGGCTGGTTCCTCCTGAGGCCTCTCTCCTGGGCGTGTAGACGGCCGTCTCTTCCCTGTGTCCTCACGTGGTCGTCCCTCTGTGTGTGTCTGTGTCCTGATCTCCTCTTCTTATAAGGACACCAGTCCTATGGGATCAGGACCCACCTTAGTGACCTCGTCTTAACTTGATCACCTCCATAAAGACCCTGTGTCTGGAGTTCCCTGGTGGCGCCGTGGTTAAGAATCCGTCTGCCAATGCAGGGGACACGGGTTTGAGTCCTGGTCCGGGAAGATCCCACATGCCGCGGAGCAACTAAGCCCATGCGCCACAACTACTGAGCTTGTGCTCTAGAGCCCGCGAGCTACAACTGCTGAGTCTGTGTGCCACAACTACTGAAACCCACATGCCTAGAGCTCGTGCTCCACAACAAGAGAAGCCCCCACTCGCTGCATCTAGACAAAGCCCGCACACAGCAATGAAGACCCAACACAGGCAAAAATAAATAAATAAAATAAACAAATTTATATTAAAAAAAAAGAATTTGAGGAGGGGGACACAATTCTGCCCATCACCCCTGATATCTAAAGGTTCCACCTGGTGAGTTTGCACATGATTTCCATTTTCAAAACCATCCTTTCTCATCAAGGCTGAGGAATCCAAAGTAACTTTTGGGAGGTGGGGCTGGGGAGGACAAAGTTCAACCTCTAAAGGGGCTGACTCACTGGAAGGCAGATTCGAGAGGAACTGTTCCCTGGTGTCCACGGCTGATTTCAGGAAACCGTTACAAGGTTCCTGCGGAGGTGGTCAGGTTGGAGGGGCCATGATGGAGTTCCTTATGGGAAATGGGCACCGTGCGTGGGAAAGGGGGCAGGTGGATTGGGCCACAGGGCTCAGGTGTGCCCAGGTGTGGCCGTGAGGTTGAGAGGTCCTATGAAGTCATGTGGAGAAAGAACCACCTGGTCCAGGAGATGGTGGATGGGATCGTTATCTACAGGATGCTGCCCCGGCCATACAGAGGATGCTGAGTGATTAACTTCACCATCCTAAGGTCAATTCTCTCATCTCTAAACAGACCAGGTGGAGTTTACCTGAATCCGCTGTCCCATCAGCCCCAAAGTATGCAGGTCTAAGGCAGACCCATGCCAAGAAAGAAGTTTTTTAAATGATGCAGCCAATACCTCAGAATCCTGATGGGCTGAAGAATGGGCTGAAGGCGTCAGAGACCCTGCCCTGGAGTGTAGACCTGTGGTGAACACACATTGGAATATTTTGTCTGTAGCAGGGAAGCAGGTACATATTTAAGCTTTGAGCCCCATGTGGTGTCTGCTGAGATCACTGGACTCTGCCATTGTAATGAACAATGTGGTGCTGACACCTCAACAGTGTGGTGGACCCAGCACTGTTCCAATAAAACTTTATTTACAAAAGCAAGTTGAGGGCCAGATCAGGTCTGAGGGCTGAGTTTTGGAGCCCTGTTCTGTGGCCCCTGTGGTGGAACGGCAAAGTCCCCTGTGCAGAGGCCACACGTGGGGGTTTAACATAGGGCCATTCGTGAACCCCATGTGTTGGTGGGACGTGGTCTGTGTGTGCCTGGTGGGGAAAATGGACTCATCTTCCTGAGGATCTGCTGACTGTTTTCCCCAGTGGCTGCTCCATTTCGCCTTCCCACCCACTGTACATGAGTGTTCCGATTTCTCCACATCCTCAGCTTGCTTCTTGGTTTGCCTCTAACACAGACAGACCCCAGGACTGGCCGCAGTGTAGGCAAGGTACCGGCTCTGGGAAGTTCAGAGGCTCCATGGCAAATGGCCCCTGGTGCTCCTTAATTCCCAAAAGGCATTAGGAGGGTGACAAACAGCCCCACTGGAGCCACCTGCATGCCTGATGCTGGACCCACCCTGCTTGATCTTCATCTTCTAGGGTTTTCATCTGAGAGATGTGCCCCATCCTGTCCCCAGCGAACAAAACTGGGGTCCACTCGCCTGCGTGCAGTAAAGCCAATCTACTGACACTGGGTTGTGGTGAAGGAAAGTACAGCATGTATTGCAGGCACCAAGCAAGGAGTCCAGGCAGCTGGTGCTCAAAAGACCCAAACTCCCTGATGGCTTTCAGGGAAAGGGTTTTAAAGCCAGTGAGGGAGTGGAGTTGTGGGCTGTGTGATCAGCTGGTGGACACTCTTCTGAGTGGTTGGTGGCGAGGTCATCGGGAGTCCACATCATCAACCTTCTGGTCCCAGCTGGTCTGGCGTCTCCATGCTGGCGAGCAGCATATGAAGGTAACTTCTCCCACCTGGTGGAGGTTTCAGTGTCTGCAAAACAGCTCACAGGATTCAGCCAGAATATAATCTACAGCCCTTGAGGAGGAACTAACGGTCCTTGACTTTGTTTTATGGCCAAACTATTATAATTTTGTCTTGCTTGACTGTTTTCCTTCCTTCCTGCATTTTCTCACTTCTCTGATTAAATGTATTCTTTGGAACTGGGAAGGCCTCGGAGGTTAAGCTTTTCTACAAATGAGAAGGCATGCGGAGGACATTGCAGGGTGGTGGTGGTGGGGATCTGTTCCCCTACAGGGTCCTGTTCGGTTAGAGCGGGGAGAGAGAAGCCCATTCTCCACGTGGTGTGAGATTATTTAGTTGCTGAAAAACACTTTAGGATGACAGGATGGCAATGTGGCAGCCACCCAAGCCCCACAAACCCCCAAACCCCAAGACCCATCCTGTTGGGGTCTTTCCAGCAGGTGGAGGGTCTGCGCTCCATCCTGGCTTGCTGGGACAGCGGTCCTGTCTCCAGCAAACAAACATGGGGTGCAGGAAGAGAAGGGTGATCTGCCACTGGAGAGGGTCAGACCCCCCAGGGTAGACGCTGATGCCATCTGGGTTGAGCGAGTGCCCTGAGCATGTATTAGGGGAAATCCAGTTGCCCACACTTCCTCATCCAAACCACAGAGATCAGACCCACATGCCAGGTCACAGCCCCAAGCCTGCACTTTTGTTCCCACCCCCACTTTCAGAGCAAAGCCGACCCCAAGAGGCAATGAAGCGAGGCCCCGGTCCTACAGAAACCATGATTGGCTTCTCAGGAAGGTGGGTCCCTGCCCCACGGCCTCCTGGTCTCTGTGCAGCCCTGGGTGGACCGAATGGTGCTGAGAATCTGGTGAATGCACAGGAAAAGGAAGGGACACACCCTCCAGCTCACACCACAACATCAGGTCCTCACCTTCCGTGCCAGTTGTTTCCCTCCAGAGGCTGGTACTGACAAAACCTCAAGAGAAAAAACAAGCTCATGGGTACGGGAGGCCCAGGGAAACTGTTTCACTTCCCCATAGCCCTGGCGTGAGGCCAGGCTGGGCGGTCTCGGTGTGTGAGTGATCCTCCAGCTTTAGGGGGCGTCACAAAAAGCTCTCGGCCCCATTAACTGGGACCCAGGAGGCAATGACTCTGTGTTGTTCCAGCAGCATGATTCACAACAGCCCAAAGGTGGAAACAACCCAAGTGTCCATGGATGGATGGATGGGTGGGTGGATGGATGGATGAATGGATGGATGGATGGGTGGGTGGATGGATGCATGGGTGGACGGATCCTTGGATGGGTGGATGGATGGATGGATGGACGGATGGGTGGATGGGTGGATGGGTGGATGGATGGACGGATGGGTGGATGGATGGATGGATGGGTGGATGGATGGGTGGATGGATGGATGGATGGATGGGTGGATGGATGGGTGGGTGGATGGATGGATGGATGGATGGATGGATGGACGGATGGGTGGATGGATGGATGGATGGGTGGATGGATGGGTGGATGGATGGATGGATGGACGGATGGGTGGATGGATGGGTGGGTGGATGGATGGATGGATGGATGGATGGATGGATGGATGGACGGATGGGTGGATGGGTGGATGGGTGGATGGATGGACGGATGGGTGGATGGATGGATGGATGGGTGGATGGATGGGTGGATGGATGGATGGATGGACGGATGGGTGGATGGGTGGATGGGTGGATAGATGGACGGATGGGTGGATGGATGGATGGATGGATGGGTGGATGGATGGGTGGGTGGATGGATGGATGGATGGATGGATGGATGGACGGATGGGTGGATGGGTGGATGGGTGGATGGATGGACGGATGGGTGGATGGATGGATGGGTGGATGGGTGGATGGATGGGTGGGTGGATGGATGGGTGGATGGATGGATGGATGGACGGATCCTTGGATGGATGGATGGAAGTATGTATGTATGTATGGATGGATGGATGGATGGGTGGGTGGATGGGTGGATGGACGGATCCTTGGATGGATGGATGGATGGGTGGATGGATGGATGGATGGATGGGTGGGTGGATGGATATGTGGGTGGATGGATGGATGGATGGGTGGGTGGGTGGATGGATGGGTGGATGGGTGGATGGATGGATGGGTGGGTGGATGGATGGATGGATGGGTGGGTGGGTGGATGGATGTTGGATAAACAGCACGGGGTCCATCCATACAGTAGAATATGACTCAGCCACGAAAAGGAGTGAAGCTCTGACACAGGCTACAACGTGGATGGACCTTGAACACACGATGCTCAGGGAGAGAAGCCAGACCCAGAAGGACACACAGTGTGTGATTCCATTGATAGGAAACGTCCAGAACAGGCAAATCCCCAGAGACAGAAAGTGGGTTCGTGGTGCTTTCTGTGGAAGGGGAAGGGGGATGACTTAACGGGGACAGGGTCTTCTTTGGGGGGGATGAGAATGTCCTAAAACTAGATAAATGTTGTGGTTGCACAACACTGTGAAAGTGCTAAGTGCCTCTGGACTGTGCGTTTTAAAGGGATTACTTGTATGCTATGTGGATTTCCCTGTAATTTCAAAAAAATAAAAAGAATCAGACAGACTGGCCTCCGTTCATGGGAGTGTCAGCTGCACCAGGACCTTCACGTCTCCCACTGGGCCCCCTCCCACCCCGAGCTGAGAGCCCAGAGCCACACCGTTGGGATGGGAGAGTGTTTGGTTCAGGAATAAGGTCCCTCTGGCATTCGTATGATCCTGCAGAGCAGAGCCAGGCTGCACACAGAGCTGATGGGACCCTGGAGGTCGCTCTCTGGAAACAAAAAGTAAAACTGACAATGGATGGAAAATAAATAACCTGCATTTGACTCACCCCAGTTTTAGTTTCTACGGCCCCATCAGCGTGAGCTCCCCATGAGGGTTTGGGACATTGCAATGCTGATCTTGAAACCAAAAGCAAACACCAGGCTCTGTGGGACACCCAAGGCCCACCTGCACTTGGCTGGCCTATCGGGATGTGTGCGGGCTCCCAGCCAAGGACACAGCCCCGAGTGAGCAAACCCTCACCTGCCAGGCCCGTCCGTGCCCTCTGGGTCTCCTGGCCTGGGGTCTCCAGACCCCAGATTTCTCTACATGTCCAAAAGACCCGAAATCTTGCACGTTTTAAATAATACCGGTGTGTGAGTCTCTTGGGGCAGCTGCCACAAATGACCATAAGCTGAACACCTTAAAATGATTGAAATTCATCCTCTCCCATCCTGGAGACCAGACGTCTGAGGTCAAGGTGTCCCAGGGCCGCGCTCCCTCCGGAGACTCCAGGGGAGGGTCCTTCCCGCCTCTTCCAGCTTCTGGGGGCTCCAGGCGTCCCTGGGCTTGTGGCCGCGTCCCTCCCGTCTCTGCCTCTGTCTTCCCGGGGCTTCTCCTCTGTGTTTGGGTCTCTCCTCTTCTGTGTCTTAGAAGGACCCTGGCATTGGATGTAGGGCCACCCTCCTCCAGGGGGACCTCATGTGGATCATTGCATGAATTACCTCTGCAAAGACTATTTCCAATTACGTCCCACAGAGAAGTTCTGGAGGTTGACATAAAGCCTCAGCTTCCAGGGCTTGCCTGCGGTGGAGGGGCCATGGGGTTACGCCGGAGTCTCCCCTGGACCGGGGCTTGCTTTGTGGTTGTGAATGGGTTAATTCTGAGGCAATCCGGGGGTTGTGGACCCACCCACAGAAAGCACCCACGCCTGTGCGGTTTGGGGTTTTCCTCTGGGGCAAGTGCTGGGCCACTCTTCATCTGTCTGATTCCCTCTCATCAAGGCGAAGACAGAACTGCTCAGAGCGAGGGACCCCTCCCTGACTCCTCGTCAGACTCCTGGCTTTCGGCAGCTCAGAAACTGAGCAAAGAACCTCATCTATCTGCCTGTCTCTCTATATCTATCTACTACCTACCTATCTATCTATCTATCTACGGCTGTGGTTCTCACCCAGGGATGATTTTGCCCCCGGGGGACATATGACAACGTCTGGAGACATTCCCGGTTGTCAGCACGGAGGGGAGGGGATGCTCCTGGCATGTGGTGGGTGGAGACCAGGGAAGCTGCTGCACACCCCACAGAGCCCAGCACGCTCCGCATCAGAGAGTCCTCCAGCCCCAGATGCCAGGAGTGCTGAGGCTGAGAAGTCTGCCCTAAGAGGGCGAGTCTGCCCACACTGTCCTTCCTGGTCTGTCCCGCACTGATCTCCCGGCACAGCGTGCTTTTGGGGTCGCTTAGCTTCCGTGCGGTCACCATCGTTGTGAATGGAGATTTGGAGACCAGCCGAATAGAGAGACCCTGGCTGTGGCAGATGCACTGGAGGGCTCCTGCCGGCCCTTCTGTCCTGTGACCGGGGCCATACCACCCCCGGGGGCCCTGGCCTGGTCCCACCTGGCTCCGGGGAGGGTCACACTTCACTCACACTCCTGCCGTCCCCGTCTGGGGAGCGACTGCGACCCCAGAGAGTACAGTCGTCTCCCGGGATTCACAGCCCCCTGGAGGGTGCACATCAGACCCAGTTGGCAGGGAAGGTGTAAGAAACAGCCCCAGGCCCCCAGGTGCCTTATAAACAAGACACCTGGTCTCCAAGGATTCTTCGGTTTCGGGACCAGGGCACTGACGCTCCCCCTTGTTTTGCGGGTGGCTTTTCCCTATCAGGGAACAGTCACCCTATTGGGAAGATACGTGCTGTTTAGTTTCTGTAATAACGTGGTGTCATTTCTCAGGATGTTTTATAGGGAAGGAGACCCTGAGCGTGTGTGTGGCTGGAGTGTGGAGGGGTAAGGAAGCAGGAAGATGTCAAGGGCGAGGCATTTGGGGTTGATCCTGAGGTTGGATCTGCAATGCAATTAGGAAGGACATTTGGGTCAGGAATTCCACCTGCAAACACCATATACTTTTTTTTTTTTTAACATTGGGAGATAATCCAATAATGCTGGGATGGTGGGATGTATTCCTTCAACACCGTGTGGCAAAGGGACCTTTCTAAGTTGGCTGCACACCCCGTGAAGTGGGGCTCCCCCCACCCATGACATCAGCAATCTCTGCGGTCAGCCGACCTTCACCCCACTCATCCATGGGAAGCAGGTCCAAACTCATCCTTCAGGGAATCTTTCTGAATTCTGAAACCTCCCTGGGACTCTCTCTGTTTTTCAATACAAGGAAGGAGGAGTTGTGTATCCTTTTATGTCATCAAAGTGAGATACAAGGGCATCTATATTAATTTACTATAATAAAGCCAGGAGGGAAGATCTATGGTGTTACATTAGAGGTTGCATAACTAGTTTTTAAAAAATTTTTATTGGGGTATAATTCATTTACAATGTTGTGTTAGTTTCAGGTGTACAGCAAAGTGAATCTGTTATAAAAAAACATATATCCACTCCTTTTTAGATTCTTTAAAAAAATAAAATAGAACTTGTATCACTAACACAACATTGTCAATCAACTATACTCCAATATAAAATAAAAACAAAAACATAAAAGCATAAAATAAGAAGCTGTATAAAGTTTGTGGTATTTTCCAAGTACGTGGGGCAACAAGTGGAAAAACTGATTCTTTCTAGTTATAGTTGCCATTTTCTAAGACTTTCACATCAGTTGCGCCTTTCCAAAATTGTTTTCTTTCCCTGTTGTGGGCTTCACCTTTATTGCCTTGTTGCTGCCTCTGCTTCAGTTTTTCTTAATCACTTTTCTTCTAATTGTAAAAAGAACGCCCACTGGAGAACATTGGCGGTAGGAATGGAGATAAACTTCCCTGGCGGCGCAGTGGTTGAGAGTCCGCCTGCCGATGCAGGGGACGCGGGTTCGTGCCCCGGTCCGGGAAGATCCCACATGCCGCCGAGCGCCTGGGCCCGTGAGCCATGGCCGCTGAGCCTGCGCGTCCGGAGCCTGTGCTCCGCAACGGGAGAGGCCGCAACTGTGAGAGGCCCGCGTACCGCAAAAACAAAAAACAAAACAAACAAACAGACAAAAACAGTCTGGGCTCCTAGGACGGGACATCTTTTCATTTACTGTTAAAAGTGTTATTACCTTGTTTCACGCCTTCTAGTTCTCATGCTGCACTTGCTTGAATTATTTTCAGAAATTATTATTTCAGTGTTTTGCGAATATCAACCTTTCCCCGCTGACAGTTGCATTTGCAGTGAGAAGTAACTGTATGGAATCCTGTTTTTAAAAAAATTATTATCATCATGAAAAGCGGACCCCAGTCCACTGTGGACCCCAGTCTGTGGGATGAGAATACAGTCGGGTATTCCAGAGCTAGATCCTATATTTCTTGAAACATTTTACATCTTTTATTTCAAAGTCAGTGTTTTCTATATTGTATTTTAAAAATACATTGTGTTCTAAATTAGGAGTTTGGGATTAACAGATACACACTACTATATATACTATATATAAGATAGACAACAAGGACCTACTGTATAGCACAGGGAACTATATATTTTTATATATATATATATATATATATATATATATATAAAAATATAAACTGAATGACTTTGCTGTACACCAGAAATGAACACAGCATTGTAAATTAACTATACTTCAATTTTAAAAAGGTTAAGAATATATAATGTTCATATTAGCTCATAACAACTAATATGTATAATATTACTCCATTACCATTATTAATTACAATGTAATTATGCCAACGCATTGTGTATTTTTATATATTACACATTTAAAATGTTTTTTATTAAACTCTTTATTTTTTATGGCAAACTGCCAATTATTTTGTACCAAAGCTTTTCCACTCTAAAATTTTAGATTTCACTTCCTCTCTTCTTTGGCCAGAGTTAGTTTTATGAGATTTTTTTTTTTTTCCCCAAAAAGGGAACATGAGGAGCATGTTTTGAATCATGCCTGCAATTTTATGCTTCCAAGATGACACCTTTTCCAGCACAGGATTTTGGGGTGGAAAACCTTTCCCTGTCAAAACTAGATAGACAGCCCCTGCCCCCGGCCCCCCCCCCCAAAAAAAAAACTGGAGAGACCTGGTGCTTCAGATGTTTGGGTATTTGGTTCTGGGGATGACTGAGGATTTGTTTCTGTAAATAATCTGTTTATTTTTCTTGGGTTCTAGACGATGTTCTTTATCTTCAGTATTTAAGAAAAATTACCAAGAGGAATTTCTGGGTCTCTTTTCCCTTGGGGGAGGGGTGCTTTGCTTTGCACAGCTGTATTCAGTACAGGGATATTTTTGTTTATTTTTTTTTGATTATTGTTTCTGCTTTATTGGTTTTCTTCATGGAATTTACGTTGCAAATATACTATGTGTAGAGATATGAAATAATAAATATGGCATGCACATATATAATGTAATCTATGTATACACCGTATGTGTGTATATACACAAACACCATATATATACTATATTCATATACTTTACATATATTCCTGTAACTCATACATATGTTATATCACATTCATGTAATAATATATTCAGTATTAAATTATCTTTTAATCCTTTTACCTCACTATTCCGCCGGAGTTTGACCCTTCCTGATGGATTTAATGATGGATGACCTCCCATCTTTACTGCCCTGGCTCTTGATTTTAATTTGCCTGTTAAGAATTCTCCATGCTGTCCTTCCTACTCGTAACTTTTCTGATCACTCCAGTCCCAAGGACACCCTTCCCCTGGCACTTAGATAAGAGGCGGGGATCTCTGACCACCTGTCCCCCATCTTTGTGCTGGATCTGCAGAAGGAGCAGCTGCCGTGGGGTCTACCATGTTTCTGAACAATCAGCAGTCGTCCTGAAGGGCTTTCCCGGTTCTCTGGGTTCTCTGTGTGTCTGCATCTTTCAGGCAGGGTCTCTGCTCACAAGCAGGTAGGGGGTGGGATGAGGGGGTAGGGGGCAAGCAGAGGATGCTGCCCTGCTCACCGGGGTGACACCAAGGATTGGCCCCCACCTCCCAGAGCAGGAACAGTCAGGGCTGTCCTGTCATCTCCTGACAGGGCTTTCCAGGATCCTGCCCCTGGAAAGGGGGCAGGACCTCTGGCTAGACCTACCGATCATCAGGGCAGACGCTGAAGTGAGACACGTGACTTGAACTGGGCCCATCAGATGTATAGGTATGGAGAGAGATTCATTTTAAGGAATTGGCTCACGCAATTGTCGGGGTGCAAGTCTCAGATATTCAGGCTGAAGACCCCAGGGAAGAGCTGAGGTTGCAGCTGAAGCCCAGAGACCATCTGCTGGCAGAATTCCTTTTTGGCTCAGGGAAGATGGGTTTTCATTCGCTTGAGGGCTTCAACTGATTAGATGAGGCCTGCCCACACTGGGGAGGGCAGTCTGCTTTACTCAAAGTCCACTGATGTAAGTGTTCATCTCACTCACAAAATAGCTTCGGAGAAACATCCAGGATAATATATGGCCCCATATCTGGGCACTGTGGCCCAGCCACGTGGGTACATAACAGTAACCATCATAAATAGATAACCTTGTATGCTGAGAGGTGGAGGGATTGCCTCTTTGCTCCACATGGAGAATGGAGAAAACCTGTCTGCAGGGAGCAGATCACAGCAGGACCCAAGAGGAAAGCAGACATGCAAAGCAAAGCACAAACGCTATCTGGTCCCTAAAAATTCCCCAGCTCCCATCCCTAAGCGGGGCCCTTTCTCTTTTGGGTGGTTAGAGGGATAGCTCTGAAACCCGTGGTAGTCCCCAGTGATAGTTAACGCACTGGGCAGGTTTCTACACCTGGAAAGATTGTACCATCCTGCCCCACAGGTCCACGGGCCCATGCTAGTTGAAAGTGTTTAGGCAGATGCTCTCTGCTCTGACCTGTTCCCAGAACATCTACTGAAAACAAACCCAGTTTAAAAAACCAGCAGAATGCCCTGCTGCTCTCTTTAGAGTAAAAATAACTGGCTTTCTTTCCTTGGGGTGAAAACCCAGCCATGAAAAGGACTGAAGCTCTGACACAGGCTACAACATGGATGAACTTTGAACACAGGATGCTGCGTGAGAGAAGCAGACACAGAAGGACACACAGTGTGGGATTCCACTGATAAGAAGTTTCTAGAACAGGCAAACCCACAGAGTTGGAAGGTGGGTTCCTGGTTACCAGGGGCTGGGGCAGTGGGATGGGGAGTGACAGCTCATGGGGACAGAGTCTCCTTTAGGGGGATGAGAAGGTTCTGGAACCAGAGAGAAGTGGTGGTTACACAACATTGTGAATGTGCTGAACGCCCCTGAGTTGTACGTTTTAAATGGTGAGTTACATGTTCTGTGGGTCACCGCAGTAAAGAAAAATACCAGGTTTTAAGTTAAGCTTCTTAGGGACCAGGGTGGGGAAGGAGGGCCGTTGTTTGCACTCCTAATACGCCTTGGGCAGCCGTCCAGCGCTTCTGCAAATGGTCACTGCGCCAGTGAACGTTGCAAGACCATGCAGGTGGTCCACGTGATAGAACCACCGGGAACGAGCCTGCGAATATTTACAAAAATCCAGCAGGTCCTGGGACCAGCTCGTGTGGCGCGCTGAGCCCTGAGTCCGTGTTCTTCCTTTCCACGTCGCATCCGAAACGCAGACCCGGAAGTGGCGGCCATTCGGTCAGCCACCATGAGTGAATCCACGGCTTTATGAGGTGGAGTCTTGTCTGTTTTTATCTACTGGCGTCGGCTGGTTTGCGTAGACACCGATGGAATGCAACGGGTTCGGGTGACAAACTGCGGTGGGGTCCAGGCTTGGTCACAGGGGGGACATCTGTCCCACAGACAGGCTGTTGTCTGGGATGCGGACCCTGTGGTGTTTGTCCGGGGACGCAGTCACCCCTGGAAGGTGTCAGGGAAACACGATGATGACGTTTGCTAAAACGGGACGTTGGACCAGGGCAGGTGGCTGAGTTCTTTCTGCTGCCTTTGTGGAGAGGCAGGCAGGCTTGGGGCTGCTGTCTGTTTCATACCCAGGCTGGTAGGTGTTCATTACCGAAAAGGCTCGCTCTTCTGAGCTTCAGGAAGGTGCTAAGCTTCTGTGGACAAGTCTTCCAGTGAGAAGGTGGTGCTCAGCTTTCGGTTTGCCGACAAGAAGATTGAGCAGATACCATTGTTCCTGCGTCCAGGCTAATCTTACCCTCACAGCTTTCCGTGCGCAAGGAAGAAAATCATAAAGCCAGCTTGCGTTTCTGCAGCTGCCTGCGACCAGAGGGTGGTACAGTGAATGCTAGGGAACTGGCTGGTTTATGGAGAGAGCCAGGCGTGGTGGTCCTGGCCACAGTGGGTAGAGGGAGAAGGGCAACGCGGCGGGCAACGCTTTCTCCAGCTGTAAACACCCCTGGAATTCTGCATGTCAGTCATGTCCACAGGATGTCCAGTGAGCAATGAGGTGCAAATGGAACAGAAAAAAGGCAGGAAATGAAGAGCCGGCCCGAGCTATCCCCTTACCTTGGGGAGCCCCACCTCTGAGCAAACCTGGGTGACTGAACAGGGCTGGCAACCCAGCTGTGGGGGGGGAAACCCACCACTACTGGTGAGGGTTTCCCTGGGTTTGTTGATTGCACGTCCTGGGGGGGGGGCAAAATAAAATAAAACTACTGTGCCCCAAATTCAGTCTTCAGCGTAAGGATGCTCATGTCATGTGATCACTGACAGCAATAAAAATTGATGCAAAAATCCACAAGGAACAAAACATTAGCGTTTAAATAAGGATGGGACCCATGAGGTGAAGTGAAACATTATGAGAGGTTGATGGTCCCTTGGTCAAGAGAATTTTGTCAAGTGGGGCAATTCTCTCAACCTAAGATGAGATGGGTGAAGAAGGAGACTTTGAGAATATTTTTGATGAGCGTTCATCCATCGAAGTTGGGCCAGTAGAAATGTAGGAAGGATGGGTGGGTGGGTGGGTGGATGGATGGAGAGGACAAAGGTGGCCAGTGCTCTAACACTGGACCCTAGTTCAGTTCACTGGTCGCTGGGATTCTTGCAACCGTGAATGAAAAATATTGCCTGCCCTTTCAGTAAATAAAGGATGTTGCGGCCATGAGGCCACTACAGCCACTCCCAACAGTGCACCCTGGAGGGACTCAGGATGGAGAAAAACAGGATGCTGGCCCCGATAGCTAAGGTGCACATCAAAGGAATGATTTCGATGAGCCCAGACTCTTGCATCTCCCCATACAAAGAAACGCGCTAAATTCATGCACTTGAAATGCCTGGTTTTCTTTAATTAACTGTGACCTTTTAATGTTCTGACCACCTGGTCTTTGTTGCAAAAACCCCTAGATACCCTGGCCCCTCCCTGACCTCTTGCAAGCAGTGCCTCAGAGCCTTCTGAGACGCTGCCTCCTGGACTTAAGTCCTCAGCAAGTCCACCAAATAAAACATAATTCTCAACTTTTAGGTTCTGCATTTTTTTCAGTCCACACAACGCTTACGCACTCCCCCCGTCGCCCTCAGGGTCCAGCTACAGGAGGCGAGAGCCCAGTCCCCGAGGATGAGTCCTTCTCTCGCCGACCTCTCAGGACTGGGCCCTGTCTGTGAGTCTGTCTGGCAGCCGTCACTTATTGGGGGCCTCGTGGTGTGGACCACAGTCCTGGGCCTCCCCCACCCCCAGCTGTCACCTGCCACTGGAAACTTCCAGTTGACCATCGCTACACAGTTGGCTCTGGAGCCCATGCTTTTTCCTGGTTCTGTTCGTCCCGGACAAACACCTTCCACTCTGTTCTGAATTACACCCCAGTTACCCTAAAGAGAAAAGGGAAGGCCCGCACGTTGGTGACAGACCTGAGGACGTCAATTCTGTGAAAGGAGGGACTCTCCTTTATCTCAGTTTTGTACCTTTAGCTCCTGCTCCGAGACTGCCCTCTGCTCTGATCTTCACAACATCTGATTTTCTCCTCCTCACACAGGAAATAAGACCCCCCCATAGCATATAAGACCCCACCCCCCCATAGCATATCTCCTTAAAATATCACTTGCACATCAACAGCTAATGAATTCCCGGACTCTGCAACACAGGAAGCAGCATTTTCTCATCAGGCTATGTTGTCAGTGAAATCTCCCCACTCCCCCTGTTCCTAAGCAACCTTAGGTAACCTGTCGTGGTACCCTGGGTCCTTTCCCATGGAGTGTATTTGATTCTTGTGATCTCATCATTAACAGGGCTAGACACGGATCATCTCTCCTGGTGACCTCACCTCCAGACCACTTCCAGTGACTGGGGTGGTGTCTGTCTCCTGTCGACCACCCCTTAGGCCTCTGTATCTGCAAACCCACGCTCAGAGATGATTAACGTGTTGTAGTGCAGTCAGGGGAAGAGAAAGGGACGGTGGGAGAAAGTCTGCGAGAGAACCACACACATAATACCTTTCCTTCCAAAGACTTGGAGAGGTGACGCTGGTTTACTAAAAAAAGGAAAAAAAAATTCCAGCTCTAATTATGCAGATCTGGGGAGGAAATAATGTAGAGATTTAAGGAACGTTCTTGAGAAATAATGGGGAAGGCACCAATCATGAAGACACTTTGCTCATGTCTACAGACTGGGAACAACCACCCTGAAAATATAGTCCATCTTTGCACAGAGTGAGGAGGGAGGGCCCTTGCTAAACCGACCTTCTGCTCCAGGAAACACTGTGTGTCTCTCTGCGATCGTATGATGGACCACACAGGTGAGGGGAAGTGGGAGATGAAATCGATCTTAACGCAGCAAGATATAACCGCAGCCTCCACTTAGGTGCTGACGGCTGGTGTACGGTTCAGCCTCTCCTGGACCCGCCAGGATCTCGTTGTCCTGGGGACCCCACCGGAGGGCTCTCTGATCTCCCCCAGGGAAAGTGCCATAAGGACATTTGGCCACTCCTGTCTGGGCTTGTGCAGAGGGTGCCTCTTTGCACCAGGAGGCCACGTTCCCTTCAACTACCTTCCACAAGCCCTGCTGTACTGCCCTTAAAGCTCTCGCCCTGTTCTCATGAGGGGACCCCACCCTCGCCCTCCCCAGGCTTTATGTCACCCTTTCTCATCTTCCTTCAAAGCACTGCCATAAATTGTAGCACTCCTGTGCTTTGCTTGTGCGTAGTGAAGACTTAACCTGACCCGGAGACAGGCCTGTCTTTGCCCTCTACTCCCGAGAGGTGACCTCCAGGCCCCTGCAGTGTCCTGCTTCATAGGCGTGTCTTTGTTTGCTTGGGGACGTTGGCTGCTGGACCCTTTAACGATGCGATTTATGATGGAGACTTTGGGACATGCCATATCAGTTCCAAACTCCAGGAGAAGATGGAGACTACAAACATTAGTATCCTGAACGTCTGGAGGGGGCTGGAGACTAAAGGACAGCCACGTGGTTGAGTACCAATAATACTGGATGCTGAGGCTCAGGTGAGTTTCCCTAGTGGACAATATTCTGTGCATATGGTCACACATTGATGCGTGCATGCATGGATGGGTGGCTGGCTGGCTGGCTGGATGACGGGTGGGTGATGGATGGATGGGTGGATGGATGGATGGATGGATGGATGGATGGGTGGGTGGATGATGGCTGGATGGCTGGATGGATGACGGATGGATGGATGGGTGATGGATGGGTGATGGATGGATGATGGATGGATGGATGATGGATGGATGGATGGATGGATGAATTGGGGGGTGGATGGTTGAATTGTGCCCAGTATCTTCTCCTGCACCGGGGATGCACCTCCAATATCATGGTTTTTCCTGCTCTAGACTCAGCCGGGGCTCCTGAGTTTACAGGACAGCTCCCTTAAGGCTGCAGGCACCTCCAAGCTAAGTCAACCCTCCTGGACCCACCTGCCTCCTTCCTCTTCCAAACTGCACCTTCTTCTGTTGGTTTCCCCTCAGTGCATGTCATTGACCTCACCCGGTGGCCAGAGCCTGAGACCTCAGAGTCATTCTTATCCCACCACCCCTGACCCTTGTAACCCAACCAGACACCCTTGATCAATCCCTGAGTCCTTTATCCCAGCCTAATCCCCTTTCTCCATCTTCGACAGTGATGCAGTCACCCACCCCAAACTACTGATCCCACAGTCTGACGTCACCGTTGAGTACCACCGTATCATCACAACAGCGGGGGCGTGTAACACGTCTGCAGCATGAGGTCTTCATGTAACACTCAGAGAGTGAGTGGGTGAGTATATCTGTGCCTGACTCAGCATAGAGGTTGCTGTCACGGCTTACTCAGCATCCTGAGTGTGTGCATTAGGGCTGTTTCCAATTTCAGGTTTCCTAATGCAGCCAGAAGCATTAATTGCATATATGCCTTTTATACCTACAGGGACTACATATATATATATACACACACACACACACATATATATGTATATACACACATATGTACATTATATACGCATACTATATGTGTGTGTGTGGCCACACGCGCACGTATGCAGAACTTACACATATGCTTCTGCATATCTGTGGGGAATAATTCTATAGTCTGAATTACCAACACTGAGGCTGGAGACTCAAAGAGAATGTGAGCACTTTAAACATGGTAATTGAGAGATTTTGTGGAATTTACTTTTGAACTTCAGGCTAATTTGTACCGCCAGCACCAGCAGAGGCGAGAGTGCATTTCTGCAGAGTCTTCAATTGTGGGGTGCCTTTTTCTTTCTATTGTGCTGCTTACGGCATGATACATTGCGTAGAAAGTTCTGGAATAAATAAGAAATGATCTAATAGGAGACTGAGTGGCAGAAGGTGGACTCCATAAATAGGGGAATGTTCATGGGAAATGACTGGACTGATACTTTGCTGAGGATGGATGACCCCTCAGACCTTGGCTTCACATCCAGACCAGAGGATTAATATGGTGGAGCTCTTGCCAGTGTTCATTAAGGAGGTGGGTGCGCCACCTGGTGGAAAGGGGTTGTTTTGAATAAAGTCTTGAGAGGCATGGATCTGTGAGGTGGATGGAGAGAGGGATGGCTGGATGGGTAGGTGGATCGATGGGCAGATGGACAGGTGGGTGAGTGGGTGGATGGAAGGATGGGTGAATGGATGGGTGAGTGGACAGATAGGCTGATGGGTGGGTAGACCAATGGATGAGTGGATAGATGGATAAATGGATGGATGGATGGATGGATGGATGAAGAGACAGACAGATGGAGTGTAGAGGCTGAATTGACAGATGAATGGACACACAGGTGGATGAATGGATGGATAGCCAGACAAATGGTTGGATGGAAGGATGGATGGATGGATGGATTGTTGGATGAAAGGACAGATAGGTCAATGGATGGATGGATAGATGCGTAGATGAATGGATGGTTGGGTGGGTGGGTACATGGATGGATGGGTGATGGACAGACGCATGGGTGGATGGGTGGAGGGTGAATGGACACACAGATGGATAGGTGGATGGATGGATGGATGGATGGATGGATGGGTTGTTGGATGAGTGGCTGGATGGGTCAATGGATGGATGGATAGATGGGTAGATGAATGGATGGATGGGTGGGTGGATGGATAGATGAACAGATAGATAGATGTATGCATACATATATACATACATTTATAGATGCCCATACTAACACCAGGCACTTTTCTCGAAGGAATGGATTAACAGGGTCCCTCGATATGGCTCAAAGTGAAAGGAATGCTGATACAGAGGGGGGAAGGTGTCTAACCTGGAGGGAAGTATCTGAATCTAGATGGAAGCCAGAATTGGAGTAGCTCTGGGTTCAGAAACAGGTGTCCAGCTTACTGTTCTCAATTCTCGCAGTACCTCATTGAATGCCTACATCCAGCATGAACCTGAGTACCTCTGCATCAGCTGTAATTAGTTACATGAAGATGAGGGCACAGCGGAGGAGGGTGGGTCTAATCTAATGTGTACGGGGCCCTTATGAGAAAAAGAGACGGAGACACACACACAGAGGGAGGACGATCCTTTGAGGATAGAGGCAGAGATGGCAGGGAGGCTGCCACAAGCCAAGGGACACTGGAGAGTGCCAGCAAACCACCCAAAGCCAGGAGACAGACCTGGGACAGATCTTTCCTTGGAGCCCTCAGAAGGAACCCACCCAGCCCACACCTTGATTTCAGGCTTCTGGTCTGAAGGGGGTACATTTCTGTGCTGTCTGGGGTAATGTGTGACAGCAGTCCTAAAAACTGAATCGAGTGATGATAAGAAAATCACTGCTTATTTAAGCACGAGAGGAGGTCATTTTCTGCGTGGGGTAAAGAGGCATGTTTTTCTGTGATTAAGGAGGGCTGAGGGATCCATATGTTGATTCCAGATGTAGTAGTCATATATGGCTGGGTAACAAAGGGCTCCAAACGTAGAGGCTGTAAACAACACATGTTTACCATCTCCCAGTTTCCCTAAGTCAGGCGTCCAGGCACGGGCTAATGGCGTCCTCTGCTCAAGGGTTCACCGGGCTGAAATCAAGGTGTCAGCCGGGGCTAGGGGTCTCACTGGGGGCTTGGGGCTCTCTTCAAAGCTCAGTGCTTGTTGGAAGAATTTCAGTTTCTTGTGTTGGGGCATTAAGACTGTCATCTCCCAGAAGCCACCTGCCAATCCCTGCCAAGTGGTATTTTTCCACCAGGCAGTTTGCTCCTCGAGGCAACCAGGCAGTTCCTCTGCTGTTTCAAAGCTCTCCGACGTCTTAGCCCTGACTCCGACACCTGATTAGGTCAGGCCCATCCAAAATAATCTCTCCTTCCATTAGCTCGAATTAGTGGATTATAGACTTAAATTACAACCACAGAATTCCTTCACCATTGCCATATAATCCTGGGAGCGATATCTCATCCTATTCCCAGGTCCCTGTCACACTCAACGAGAGGGATTTATATACCCACGCATATATCACGCCAGGACAAAGGATTCGGGCTACAGGTAATTGGGAACTTTGTTTTTCTGTTTCTGGGGTACATCCCCTGGAGGAACATTTTGCTCAAAACTGTAAAAGGATTTTCCTTGAACATTTCCCAAATTATTACAATCATTTCTTAGTCTTGCCGCTCCCGAAGAAGTGAATACCTCATTTCTTAATTCACTTTGCAAATTGCTTGGTAGAACACAGCGGAAAAGCAGTTTCCAAATTTAACAGTTCTCCAGGGAAATAAGCAAGCCATCCACATGCAAGCAGCCTTTGGGAGAACGGCTTTCAAGGGAACACCAAACACCTTTACGTTCTCCAGAAGAAGAAGACAAAAGAAAACAGAAAAGATACATACCCCACTGAGAAGCCTGCCTGTGTTCAAAGAGGGACCCCCCCTACCTGGGGGACCCTGGAGCCTCCGTTTCCTCCTTGTCAGGTGGATGTCATGATTATATTTGACTATATGGGTAGCATTTAATTCGACTACATATCTCACCCATAGCAGACACCCAGCAAATACCCAGGAGCCTCTTTTCAAAACTCCACCTGACATAGGGTGGAGTTACCCACTCTCGCCCCTTCTGAAGCAAATGCTTTGGCACTTTCCGTGTTGAAAAACAGAGGGTCTGTGCTCTTGTTCTCCGACCCTGGGTTGTTTATTTTTTAATAAACTTAGTTATTTTTATTTTTGGCTGTGTTGGGTCTTCGTTGCTGTGCACTGGCTCTAGGCGCGCGGACTTCAGTAGTTGTAGCACGCGGGCTCAGTAATTGCGGCTCATGGGCTCTAGAGCGCAGGCTCAGTAGCTGTGGCGCACGGGCTTAGTTGCTCTGCCGCATGTGGGATCTTCCCAGGCCAGGACTCGAACCCGTTTCCCTTGCATTAGGCAGGCGGATTCTTAATCACTGCACCATCAGGGAAGCCCCCAACCCTGGATTTTCAATGTGGGGACTTGTGACATATTTGGGGCATCAGAATCACATGCCTTGTGCAGCGCCTGGCACAAAGTGGGAGCTTAATAAATTGTCATTTGTTAATTTATATCATAAAATTATATGTATATTATTATGCATAAAATACATGTAACATGTAGTTATGCAAAAGTTCATTACATATGAAATACGTTGCATATAACGCCTAAAGCATATTATTACTTATTTACATTTAAATTTTAGATATTATTAGGCTTCACCTTAAAATGATAAAATACATAAAGTATATGTCAAGTAAGTACAAATAATCGATATGTAATTTGTGTCATTTTCAGATATTAAAAATAAATATTATAGAAAAATAAATGTTAAAATGTAAAACATTCAAAATGTAAAAATACTATATGTTTACACTAACATTGTATTACATATGTAGATGTAATTACCTTATAATATAATAACGTTATGCAACGAATCAATTCCTATAGTAAATAAAATAATCAATATGTAATTAGGTAATAGTTTATAACGAAATTATATTACATATTATGTGCGATGCATAATTATAATAGAAATTTAGGCCCAAACACCTGGTCCCGGTCCTAAGGCAGGTGGCCTCACACTCCTGCCCCAGGTGTGGCCTCAGCCTGGACCTGAACACAGGTAGCGGCCTGGGGGCGGGGTGGGCTCGCGCATGAGCAGTGCAAAGCCCGGGGGGGGAGGGGAGACCCCGGCCTGCACCACCCCGTCGTCTCCGGAAGTCCCGCCTCCGAGGGCGGGACCAGGGCCTGGAGGAGAAACAGGGAGCCGCCGCGCGGCCGCTTCCGCGGGCCCCGGCGCCGGAAGCGGATATGCGTCACAGGGGCGGGCGGCGGCGGCGGCGCCGGCGGCGGCGGTGGTGGTGGCGGGTCGCGTTGGGGTTGCCTCCGGTGGACGGTCGCGACGCCGGGCGGGGAGGCCGCGCCTGCCAGGGTCGTCGGGGGCCCGCGGAGAGCTGGGGCCAGGGCGGCGGCGGCCTGGGACGCAGGCGGAACCCCGCTCCGGTGAGCGCCGCCCGCAGCCGCCTCCGCCCGCGAGCCGGGCGGGGGTCTGGGAGCGGGGACCCAGTGGCCGTGGTATCAGAGGGCCGGGGTCTGCGGGGCTCTCGGGAACAGGGACTCACGGGCGGAGGACCCAGAGGCCGGGAGTCTGCGGGCGGCCTGGGGGCGGGGGTCGTAGGCCTGGGGACCTGGAGTGTGGGAATCGAGGGCCTAGGTCTGTGAGGAGCCGGGGGAGGGGGACCTGGGGTGACGAGGTAGCAGGGGCCGAGGTCTGCGGGGATCTTGGGGCCGAGGACACTGGGGGCTGGGAGAAGAGCCAAAGGCGTCCGGGGGGACGGGGGTTCCCAGGAGGCCACTGGTACCGGGGGGGGCGGTGCGGGGGGTGAGGGCAGGGCCGGTGCCGGAGAGGGAAGGAGGCGGGGCCGGGAGCTGGGGGTTCCGAGGTTAATGGGGTTGGCGGGGGTTACAGGCAGCGGCCCGGGACAGGGAAGGCGGGAACTGAGGGGCGGGGGGGACAGTTAGAGGGGCTGGAGGTACTGGGCACCGCGTAGGGTCAGCTGGGGGTATCAGGGCAGCGAAGGGGCTGGGGGTCGCGCCCAGGATGCAGGAGAAGCCAAGCAACAGGGAAGCTGGGAGTACCAGGGCTCCCGGCAGGCAGGCGGGGAGGGGGGAGGGTGTCCGGGGCTCTGGTTCGGGCCCTCCCTGCGGCGTTTGGGGTCCTGTGGAGCGGGGAGTCACAGGTCTCAAACCAGGCCAGAGCTCCTCTGCAGTACCCCTGACCCTGCCACGTGGCTTTCCTCCAGCTGGGACGCCCGCACCCCTGGGGTTCCTCCTGGATCTGGGGCGGGAGCTCCGAGAGCTAGCGGGTGGGCGGGCAGACCGGCTGAGGCCGCCACCTGTAGGGCTTGGTGTCCGTGGGTCAGGCTTTCTGGAAGCAGGCACGTCTCCCAGCAGGTGGGAAGAGCTGGGGGAGGAGGGGAGGAGGGGCTCCCTCCCCTCCCCCGGTTTCCGAAATGTCACTTTTTATGCTTTATCTGGGAACAGAGAGGGTGCCTCTGCCCACACTGGGGAAGTTGAAGTCGATGGCCCTTGGCTGTTTTTTTCAGCCTGAAACTTCTTTCTTGTTTCTTCCGTGGAAACACAGGGCCACCTCCTCCACAGACCCTCCCAGATGCCTGTCCTGGGCCGTCCCTTCCCTCCCCCGTGAGGTGTGTGCACCCTCTGGTGGAGGTGGCGGGTGGAGCCGGCCTGCCCCGTGTTCGCTGAGGGCAGCGACCGACCCCGCCGAGCTGGGCTCCCACTGCCCTGGCCCCGGGAGAGCTGCCTCTGGGTACTGGGGGCAGGTCAGCGCTGCTGGAGGAGTCGGGCTGCCAGCTGTGCCTAAACGTTTTGTCGGCCCGTTTTCTCCCCTGCTTTAGTGTAATCTCATTAAAAGCACCAACGTCTCGGGCCGAGGGCCTTTCCCTCTGTAGAGGCCCGTGTGCCTGACGTACAGAGAGCGAGCAGACTTGCCTCCCTGCTCCGGGCCCGCGGCACCGGCCAGCCTGGGACACCTCGGCCCGGTGCCCGGCCCTGACCCGTAGCGCACGCGTGTTTTTCAGGCCCGAGGTCCCGGCTATGGCTGCGGCTACCATCGTGCACGACACGTCCGAGGCGGTGGAGCTGTGCCCTCCCTACGGCCTGTACCTGAAGCCCATCACGAAAATGACCATCAGCGTGGCGCTCCCGCAGCTGAAGCAGCCGGGCAAGTCCATCTCTAACTGGGAGGTGATGGAGCGCCTGAAGGGCATGGTGCGCGACCACCAGTTCTCCGCGCTGCGCATCTCCAAGAGCACCATGGACTTTATCCGCTTCGAGGGCGAGGTGGAGAACAAGAGCCTGGTCAGGGCCTTCCTGGCCTGCCTGGACGGCAAGACCATCAAGCTCAGCGGCTTCTCCGACATCCTCAAGGTGCGCGCCGCCGAGTTCAAGATCGACTTCCCCACCCGCCACGACTGGGACTCCTTCTTCCGGGACGCCAAGGACATGAACGAGACGCTGCCGGGCGAGCGGCCCGACACCATCCACCTGGAGGGGCTGCCCTGCAAGTGGTTCGCCCTGAAGGAGTCGGGCTCCGAGAAGCCCAGCGAGGAGGTGCTGGTCCGGGTGTTTGAGCGCTTCGGGGAGATCCGCAACGTGGACATCCCCATGCTGGACCCCTACCGCGAGGAGATGACGGGCCGCAACTTCCACACCTTCAGCTTCGGGGGCCACCTGAACTTCGAGGCCTACGTGCAGTACCGCGAGTACGCGGGCTTCATCCAGGCCATGAGCGCCCTGCGCGGCATGAAGCTCATGTACAAGGGCGAGGACGGCAAGGCCGTGGCCTGCAACATCAAGGTGAGGGAGGGGCCCCTGCGGCGCGGGCAGGGCGCCGACCTGCAGGACGGCAGCCGCGGGCAGGGGAGCGGGCGGCCCCGTGCTTCTCTCACAGAGCCTGCGTCTTCAGGGCGCGCGAGGGAGCCGAACGTCCTCCCGTGGCTGCCAGGGTGACGGTGGCCCTGGGAGGAGCTCCAGCCGGGCCCCCAAACGTCCCTTGAAACGAGGCGACGGTTCTTTTACGGCCGCGCACTGTGCCCCGTGCCGCCTGGGCGGGGGAGGCGCGGCAGCCGGCCTCGGGGCCCCGGGGCCCTGTGGCAGGAGGGGAGAGGGGCGCGTTTGCCGCCGGTACCGGGGCAGGGCGTCGGGGCTCCGGGTACGCTCGTGCTCCCGGCGCTGTCCCTGTGGTTCGTGGTCCCCTTCCCCTCTCGGGAGGAGTGGGGTCCTGAGCGCTGACCGTGAGGCTCGGGGCCCGCGGCCACCCAGGGGAGGGCGTCCCGGAAGCCCCTTCCCTGCGCTGACTCTGGGGAAGCCGGCCTCGCGCGGGCGGGGCTGTCGCCCTCAGGGAGGCTCTCCGGTCGCCCGACCCGCCCCAACCTGCCCCGTTCTCCCTCTGAAGGTTTCTTTCGATTCGACCAAACACTTGAGCGACGCCTCCATCAGGAAACGGCAGCTCGAGCGGCAGAAGCTTCAGGAGCTGGAGCAGCAGCGGGAGGAGCAGAAGCGCCGGGAGAAGGAGGCGGAGGAGAGGCAGAGGGCCGAGGAGAGGTGCGTGCGGCCCGGGCCGCTCGGGGCTCCCGCCTGGGCCCCGTGCGCGCACCCGTGTGCGCATGTGCGGGCGGCGGCGGCGTGGCCAAGCCCCCTACCCGCGTGGCCAAGCCCCCTACCCGCGTGGCCCTGCCCAGTGCCCTGGACGGGCCTTCCCCCTCCGAGCCTCCCTGAGTGCCGTGCGCGGGTCCTGCTGACACAGGCACGGAGTCTTGGCTGTTTTGCAGGTTTTTGCGTTCAGGCTGAAGCTGCTTTTAAGTGAAGTAGAGAACTGATGACGTTGGCGGGTTTTAGCAAAAACGCCTCATTTAGGAGGTCTGTAAAGTAACTGAGGTTCACGCGTCTAACGGCAAACTCGGGGGACGACCTTTCCCCCTTTTATCTTTTGCTTTGTGAGTTATAAAGGCAACCTGATCAACGATACTACCTGGATTTTAGAAAACAAGGAAAGATTCTTCTTGGTCCATCACGGCTGCTGTGCGCTTGGTGTTTCTTTCCAGCGTGTGTGTGTGTGTGTTACAGTCAAGGTGTCGTGTGTTTTGCAGAGTGTTGTTCAGTCTTAGGTGTGCGTGATCTGGGCAGTTCATTGTTCACCAGTGTGTTTATCTGTTGGCTGAATTGACTTACCTCTTGCCCTGGCTGTCGAGTTCCTGTTTTGTTTTCCCTTCTTCACCGACAGCACTAACACAGATGCGGAGATATCTCGGCGGGTAGCAGTTCCTTTGTCTGCACCGGAACCCAGTTCCAGGGTAGTGCGTCCAGACCATGCCGCTGTTCTCTGCTCAGCCCTACGTGGCTCCCGCGGGGAGGCGGGGATGCCTGGGCTGCAGACGAGGGTGTGGCCGTTGGTTGGGGGCCAGGAGCCCCGGAGTAAGGCCGTGGGTGCAGAGAGAGGAACGGGCGTCCGGGGAGTGTAGGCTGTACTCGCTGCGTGGCTGCCCTCAGGAGGCGGCCCTTGGCGGGGACGGTTGGGATCGTGCAGTGAACCGGGCCGCAGCGTCAGCACGGCCCCCTCAGGCAGAACCGGGAAGCGCAAGTGGCGTGCGGACCACCCACCCGCCCTTGTCCCCAAACGGGCCTTGTCTCCCCTCTTCGAGGTGGGCCGTGACCACAAGCCCCCGAGCTGGGGGGTGTAGAAGTTCCCCACGGCCTTCCTAAAGCAGCTCTGAGGTCTCGTTAAAGGCAATTTGCTTGACCTTATGGCAGGAAAAGTGGGTGGGGAAACGGGACTGAGAGTGGCCTTGGAGGACACAGAGCAGGACACGTCCTGGTGAGGACCCGGCCTCGCAGCCCCAGGGCGGCGCCTCGGCTGTGGCCACGGAGCGTGGCAGGGCTGGCCTGGCACGAGCGGTGGGCCCGGGAGGCGCCCAGGGTGAGCAGTGGTGACCAGGGCTGTGGGACGGAGGCTCGGCGTCTGTGCCGCATCACGGGCGCGCGTCTCTGGGTCCTTCTGTGTTCATAGGAACAGAGTGCAACTGCCCAGTAGCGGTCGCGTTCCTGGTCGTGGCACGCCGTGGGCCATGAGCTCCACAGTTGAGAGCTGTGGGCACTTGAGGCCCGTGAGGCAGCTAGGACCCGCAGCTCTTGACGGACACCTGCTGCGGGAGGCCTTCAGGTGTGTGTGGCCTCCTGGACGCCGGCACCCTCGAGCTGTCTTGCTTCCCCGCGTTAGCTCGGCCTCGGTGCCCAGCCCGCCCCCTCCTCCGCGTCCGGATGAGCTTGGGTCCTCCCGCCGCCTCCTCCGGGCCTGGCACCCTGGGAGTGATGTCGGCTCTTCTGCAGACAGTCCGCCTTCTGGCCTCAGGGGTCTCCTCTGTGTCTGGTCCTTCCTGCAGCGACCTCTCTGCTGTGCCGGCCCCACCCGCAACTCAGCGAACAAAAGCTCGCAGGAGATGTGGGTGTGCCGGGTGGACACATCCGTTGGTCTTCAGACCTTCCCTGGGGGTCTGGAGCCATCCTGCTTTCGGTGGCATCCTCATTTCCGAACGAGGAAGGATGTTGTTAGGGTCTAGGCTGGTGGGTGTGGTGCGGGGGTGTTTATGGAACAGTCGCTGTCTCCAGGGAGTGTGTACGCAGTGATCTCGCAGGGTTTCCCCAGGCAGTGCGTCCTCTCGGGACCCCTTGATCGGGGTACACCCCAAGGCAGACCGGGTCGGGTTTGCGTCCCCGTGCCTTTGTCGTTTCCACTACTTCCTATGAAAGGCCATGCGGTAGTCTCTCGTGTTTGGTCTTGCCCTTAGCTCGCTGCTTCCGGAACCTTCCTGCGGCTGTGTACGTTGCCGATTCCCTCCCGCTCAGGGCCCGCGGGTTCCCGGGGTGTGAAAGCCCGGGCCGGGTGTCTCCGCTGCCGCTGGGGCTGGGGCTGGGGCTGGGGCTGGGGCTGGGGACGGTGCAGCACGCTGGCTCTGCGCTCAGGGTGCGTGCGGCCAGCGGAGGGGCCTCGTCGCTCCGCGTCGCAGCCCTTTCCCCGTCCGTCCGTCGTCGCCCCTCCGCCAGCCGGGTGCCTCTTGTTCAAAACTCAGCGGCCGCTGCGTCCTCCCTGGCCATCCGTCCCTTTCTTCACGATTCCGGGCTGGGGTCGCACTCAGCGAGACTCTCCCGCGGATGACGCCGGAAACTCGCAGCCCCTGAGCGCCGCGCTCCTCGGGGTCCCCGGATGCGACTGAGGTTTCTCCGGGGAGGAAGCGCCGCGATGCCGAGCCCCGCGGCCGCCACCCGGGTGCCCTGTGGATGGCGCGCCCTCGCGCATGCGGCCCGCGGCCTCACGGAGCCCGTGTCTCGCTCGCGCAGGAAGCAGAAGGAGCTGGAGGAGCAGGAACGCGAGAGGCGGCGGGAGGAGAAGCTGCGCAGGCGCGCGCAGAGGCAGCGGGAGCGCGAGCTGCGGCGCGGCCAGCGGAAGCTGGAGAGGCTGCAGGCGGAGGAGCAGCGGAAGCTGCAGGAGAAGATCCGGCTGGAGGAGCGCAAGCTGCTGCTGGCGCAGCGCAACCTGCAGTCCATCCGGCTCATCGCCGAGCTGCTGAGCCGCGCCAAGGTACCACCTGCCGCGCCTGCGGGACACGGCGCCCGGCCCGCGGGTGGGGCTCGTTGCGCGGGACGACGCTTCTGGCGTCCCCGGGTCGGCTCTCCAGATCCGCGCCCTGTGCTGAGGGAGCCCGTGGAGCTGTGGGTCGGCCTCCCCACGTCCAGGCCTCGCAAGGGCCGGCCTGACGGGGGCGGGGGGGTTAGGTGGCGGGAAGTGGGGGTGGGCAGAGCCCGCCAAGGGCCGCCCGCCCACCCCCGGGGCTCACTGGGGCCGCGCTGCTCAGGCCCCGTCAGGTCAGCCGCCCTGGGCCGGGGCCTGCCGGGGGTCGGGGCAGAGGCCGGAAGATGCGCGGTCCTCGCCGTGGCCCCGGGAAGCCAGGCGCCTGGAGCCGGGCCGCGCCCCCTCGGTCCGCAGCTGCAGAGCTGACAGGTCTCAGCTGCGCTGTGCGGACGGCCCTCCCGGTTCCCGCACCTGCTTCTCCTGGAGGCCAGGCCGGTAACTGCCGCGAGCCGGGCCGGGGGCGTGGACGGACCTTGCTGGGCGCGCCTGGTGCTCAGGCGGGCCGCAGAGTCAGGCGCGGGGCGACCCTAACCTGTTGTCTGGTTACAGTTGTGATCAGTCCGCGGGAAGGAGCGTGGCGGGCGCGCTGAGACCTGTGGCAGCGTGTTCTTGTTTCATGGTGAATATTGAAGACCCTGAGCAGGCCCGGCCCCGCGCCTCCGCGCCGTAATCTCAGTTCCCCGTGGCCGGCGACCTTCGCACCGACAGCAGGCGCAGAAGGCCCGCCCCGGGGCTGCGGCGAGGAGCTTTGCCAGGGCTTTCCTCCGCCGGCTGGGCAGGACGCCCGGGCGCGGGCAGGTGCGGCGGGCCGGGCTCCAGCCGGCCGCCCGCCCGCCCGCCCGCCGGGTCCCCCAGGCCGGCGTCTGCAGAGCCGCGCGCCGCGGAGCGTCCGTGCGGGTTCAGAGCCCAGCTCAGGCGCGGCCCCCTCTGTCCCGCAGGCCGTGAAGCTGAGGCAGCAGGAGCAGCGGGAGGAGACGCTGCGGCTGCAGCAGCAGGAGGAGCGCCGGCGGCTGCAGGAGGCGGAGCTGCGGCGAGTGGAGGAGGAGAAGGAGCGCGCGCTGGGCCTGCAGCGCCGGGAGCGCGAGTTGCGCGAGCGTCTGCTCAGCATCCTGCTCAGCAAGAAGGCGGATGGCGCCCGCGCGCCCGCGGGCCTGGGCGCCGCGCACGCGCACCTGCTGCAGCCGGTGCTGGACATCCTGCACACCGTGTCGGCCGGCTGCGCGGGCGCCGCCCCGCCCACGCCCAGTGCCCAGCGCGAGGACCCGCCCCGGCCGCCGGCCGCGGGTCCCGCCCAGAACATGAACGGCGGTGCCGCGGACGAGGCCCCGAGCAAGGAGGGGCAGGATCCTCGCCGTGTCGCCCCCGACGACGGCCCCTCCGAGAAGAGGTGCCCCGGCGTCCTCGCCTGCATCCCCGACAACAACCAGCAGCCCAAGGCCGCGCCCGCCGCCTGCGAGCAGAGCGCGCCCAGAAAGGACGCGCGCTCCGAGCAAGACAAGTGCAACCGTGAGCCCAGCGGGGGCCGCGGCCGGGCCAGCGGGGACCGGGGCAGCGATGACGGGCCCAAGCGGGAGCGCAGCCGGCCGCGGCGGGCGGGCAGCCGGGAGGACGTGAGGCTGCCCAAGGAGCGGAGGTCGCACAGGAAGCGCTCGCACCAGGACGGGAGCCCCCGCCGGCGCAGCGCCAGCCCCGAGTGCGAGCACGAGCACGAGCGGTCGCGGAGGTCCCACAGCAGAGACCGGCATGGCCGGCGGGAGAGGAGCCGGGACCGGGACCGCAGGGGCAGCTCGGGCAGGAAGCGCAGCCGCCACCGACGCAGCGAGAGGTCGCGCTCGGGCTCCCCCAGCCGGCACCGCAGCACCTGGAACAGGTAATGCACGGAGGGCCCAGGCAGCAGCCGTCCCGGAGGACCAGGACGGGGGGGAGGGGGGGCGCACGTCCTGCTGCTGCTCGCTGCCCCCCACGCCACCCCGCCACCCCCCCCCAGCACACCCAGGGAGCTCCCTGGTGAGGAAGGCACCGCCTCCAGCCTCCTCTCCCTCGTGGCCGTGGGTCTAGTTCAGAGGCATCGTCCCCGGTGACGAGCTTTCGTTTCCCTTAAAACTGTTGATCCAATAGCTTTAACGTCAGCAGTCCTCTCTGAATCAGGAGGAACACGTAGGCCGCCAGCCGTGAGAATTGCAGACCACCCCACCCTGGGCACACAGGCTGGCAGCGCCGAATCCCTGCACCTGCTCGGAGACGCCTCTCATACTCACTTCACGGGAGCTGCCTGTCGCGTCACGGGGATGGACTGTCCGGTGTGGCGGCCACAGCCCCATGGGGCATGGAAAAGAGGAAGCCTCGCCCTGCGGGTGTTTTTTTGTTGTTTGGTTTCTTCCCTCTTTTGTAAGTTTAACAGACTGGGAACAAAGTTTGGGTGGGATGCCAAAGGAAAATGGCTCTGGTGCATTTAAGTCATTGGCGGGGAAGCTGTACGTTCTGCAACGCGGAAACTCAGACGTGCCGTCTTTTTAGGTGTGGGCAGGTGCGGAAGTGGTACGGAGGGTCCCAGAAGCTCACTTTTCTACAAATTCAAGTAATTCAGCGTAAAAAAAAAAAAGGTTGATTAAAATTAGTTTTGGTTCCTAGTCAAGGTTAGCCTGTGTGGTTTTTTTAAGAAACCGTTTTGCTAAATTATTTTTACTTGGAGCGTTTCAGATTTAATGCTGCAAACATGTTAAATTTTATAATCGTTGGCTTCTCTGAGTGAAGCTCAGAAATACTTAAAAATAGCTGTTATCGTCCGCCTTAGGAGAGATGGTGTTTATTCCAGTTTGCATTTTTATGGTGAAATAAAATCTTTTTCCAATGAACTAATGTTTCCCATACTTAATGTGTGTTCGTGTTTTTAAGTTCTTCGGGCTACCTCACTGACCTGAGCGTAATTTGGCATATCTGAAATCGCTGATTTCTAAAGATTCATTTCACATGCTGTGACTTTTGTAAAGTAACTCCCTGGAGGAGAACACGGGTCCTGAGACTCATTTGATTTGTTTACCGGGAACATAAAAGTGTAGCAAGTTCACAGAAGCAGTCTTTTTAAAGCTACAGTGCCATTAAAAAAAAAAAAAAAGACTTAAAGAAAGTGGTTCTCTCCTCACCTTGAGTTGAGGTAGCAGGTAGGTGTCAGTGCCCCTGCTGGGACCCCAAGCTGCAAGTGATCCCTCCGTCTGTCTGTGTTTTAAGTCAAACGCAGATGTTCTCAGCACGTGGAGGGTGGTTATATGCTTTTTCCACCCTAGTCACATCATCGTCAAAATCTCAGGTCGGCACAATAGTCTTGCACTTTCCTTCTCTGCGCTGGCATTGGTCTGGTCTGTCACCAGTCGAGGTGTGGGTGCAGGACGTGCTCAGATGCCCAGTGATTGGAGATGCCTCTCAGAGATGCACACGGGCAGCTGTGTCAGGATTCCTGCAGCCTGGCATTAAGTGTTTTTTGCCCCGTCAGCAGCTCTGAGAAAGTCGGAGGACTGGGTGTCACTCTGGGTGCCCAGGATATGTTGCTGGGTGAGACAGGCCCCCTGAAACATGGGGGGGGCAAGTACAGGACTGAGGAGCAGGCCACGTGGCATCGCGTGTGTACGTAGGGGAGGTCTCTGAAGTCAAGGGAGATCTCCGTGAGGTCAGAGGAGGTTTCTCTGAAGTGAGGGAGAGTCAGATCAGCAGACATCTCTGAGGTCAGGGGAGGTATCGCTGTAGACGAGAGTCAGGCATCTGAATTCTAAACCTGTTCCACTGATCATGCGTATTCCACCTCCAAAACCACTGAGCTATGCAGCAGAAGGTGGAGGCGTAATCAGTGCTGCCCAGGCCAATCCTCCCTTACCGACTGGTCCTCCGCCTGCTGGGTCTGTCAGTTCCTGAGATGGGTGGCATTGACATCTCCAGCCGTAGCAGCAGATGCATCTTTTTCTCCTCAAAGGCCTAACAGTTTGTGCCTTTTGTGTTTGACACTGTGTTATTAGTTGCGTACAAGTTAAGGATTGTCACGTCTCCTTGGAGAACTGGCTCCTTGGTCATTTGCAGTGCCCTTCTGTACCTTGATAATTTTCCTTGTCCTGAAGTCTGTTTGGTGGTAAATGGGGAGGAAAGGAATTTGATGGAAAGAGATGTCCGTTACGTGTATATGTCTCCTAGACACACACACAGCATCCGAGGGTGTCAGGGGAAAAGAAGGTTTTGGCGTAAGCCATGATTGTTCTCTCTTTTCAAGCCAAGCTCCGCAGAGGAGAGGACAGTAGTTTTTTGTTGTGACACAGCAGATACTTTTAGAGGCAACGTGCCTAAGAATGAGGATTCGGGAGCCTGGCTTAGAACCGTTTCACCCAACAGCCCCTCTTCTGTGAGGCTGACGGCAGTGATTTGCGTGGGGACCAGGTGAAGAGCACCCATACAGCCCGTTGGGATCCTGCTGGTTTGGACTCATCTTGGGTTTAAGACACTTGTCGTCCTTATGACTTAGGGTGGGATTTCCCAGGTTACCCGTGCAACCAACCCTTATCCACGGGTTCCACATCCACGGGTTCCACATTCGTGGATTCAGTGAACCGCAGATTGAATACTACGTTTACCACCCGCGGTTGGTTGAAGCCGTGTGTGCGGAACCATGGATACGGGAGGTGGACTCTGGGACTTCAGCATCGGCGAATTTTGGTACCGGCGGTGAGTCCTGGAACGGATCCCCGTAGATACCGAGGGACAATTGTGCTTTCATTTATTTTCTATAAGTTCTCTTGTTTTCTGTAGGAGTTGTTAGCGATAAAAAACAGAGATTAATTGAAACACGTCTGTTAACTAATTAGATTTTATCTTCACAAACCAGGATTTTTCTTAGTTCTGAGGTGACTAGATTGTAACCAAGGGCTCTGTGACTAAGGAACACGTTCATTGAGGAAATGGAAGGTTTCCACCCTAGAAGTGTTGTCCTGCCAACTTCTGGGGTGAATGAATGGGAGGTTTGCTTCTCCTTTTCTGTCTGTCTTAGCATTTTGTCCTGAGCCTCGTTCTAGCTGAGTGGGCTCATTATCTCATTGTAGGTAAATAAAAACCACCCCCAATTTATCAGTGTCACCCGGCGGAGATGTTCTCCAGACCTGAGGGCCTGGGGGTCACCAGGTGTTCTGGGATTTGGGACTTGACTGTGGCTCTTGTGTCCTCTGGAACCTAGCAACCTGCATTTGAGGAGAGATTGGGACATGACAAAAGGCGCAGAGCTCTCAGGGAGGGCTCCAGGGAAGAACAAGGTTAACGTGGCGTCGGGCAGTTGACTCACCCCTTTCACTGCCATCTTCACTCCTGCAAACCCTGCATCTGACAGGCGACTATCGATGCAAAGGGATTTTTGACCTGCTTTCGTTCTGTAGTTGCTTTTACTTATCTGGTTTTTTAAAGTTCTGCCAAAGAGGAGGGTGTCACCACTGTAACCGTGCCTCGCTCCTCCAGGCACCTGTGCTTTTCCTCACCATGCATATCCCTGCTCAACACACACGGCGGAAACCCCGCCGACTCACCTGAGTCACCTAGGCTGCCGTCTTGCTAGCTAGAGTCCCCACTTCCTGTCTTTGCCCTGTGATCTCCCACCTGGGGCTTCATGCCAGCTCACGGGGTCCTTGATGCACACACGGTTTGAAGGGGGTCGGGTCCATTTCTCAGTCCTCGGTTTCGCTCTAAACTTGTTCTTGTAACTGATCGTCCTGGGAAAGTGCCTGCCTCCAGAGTCCCCCTTCTCCTCCCTCTCGCGGCCCCCGTGGAGGCACCGTGCCTCCTCCTTCCTCATACTTGGGCTCTGCTCCCCAAGGTGACATGGCTTCTAGGGTCCCAGTGTCACCTGGAGAGGTGGGTCTGGGAGCGACACGGTGACAGCGGAACTGAAGAAGGGCCTCCTGGAGGTGTGTGCTGGGAGATTGTTAAAAAGGAAGTGACACCCTTCTGTCCATGTTTCTGCTCCCACCAAGTACATGAACCAGGTTCCCCCAGACCCCAGGAAAACCGGGAGAAAGTTCACTCTGAGCCATCATGAGGGGAAGCCCTGTCCACCTCGTTTAGAGGACGCATTTCCAATCGAACATCAGTTATTAACATTTGCAAAGTTTTCATTTATACACCTGCTCACGATGAGTCAGAGCACAGAAAACACATAAAACCTTCTGTTAACAGTAAAAAACCCAAAAAATGTAAATTCTCGTACAATTTCAATTTATATATTTTATTTTTTCTAGTTTTATTGAGATATAATTGACATATTGGTTTGAAATTTGTGTATACTGCAAAACGATCACCACGAAAAGGCTAGTTAACCTCCGTCACCTCATGTATAGACATCTTACTTCACAAGTATGATGGGATGACCAGGTACATTTCTAAGCACAAAACATAGAGCCCAGAATCCTGGCGGGGAGAAAAGTGAGTTGTAGAACGTGGATAGAACTAGAAAAGGAAACCGCATGACATTATTATTTTAAACACACTGTTTTGTGGGGTTTTAAGTGGATGGATATAGTTATTAAATCGCTAGGGTGTTCAGGTTCTATCAGACACTCCAAAGAATGCAGCAAATTGGAAAAACGTCTATTATATGCCAAGCATTGCACCGTTTGCATTTGCATTTAGAGGATATTAAAAAAAAAAAGCGTAGCGGGTGCCTGAAAGACCCCTCCCCCGGGATGGCTGTCTGGTTTCAGACTTCCAGGTGTTCTGGGCTCACCTCGGGGTGAGAGGAAAAGGCAGGATTCCACGCGGCAGGTGTGTGTGTGGGGGGGCGGAGCTCCTGTAACAGGTGTTTTCCAGGTGATGCTCGTGCTCTGTCGGAGGAGGGGGTGCACTTCGTGGAGCGTCCCTTCCAGCCCCTCCCACCTGCCCCACTGCCCACACGCACATGGCGTGCCCGAGGCCCAGCCCCCTCCTCCGGGCAGGCCCTTCCCGGGTGCTATACGTACCCCCCCTCTCATCAGGCCCCTCCAGTCAGCGCGCAGACAGGCTGACGTCTCCATCCCCGAGCTGTGCGTGTCTCCCCACACCCGCTTCAGCCTGAGTCCCCCCATCTCTGCTCTCGTCCATAAAACTCCTGCAGGAGGGTCTTCTCTCCTGCCCTGCAACTCAGGCGCTGCCCTCACACTCCCACCACCCTCACCGCCCCGTCAGAACGCTCGCACCCAGGCGCTGTAGACGGAACGTTCGCGTCCCCCCAAATTCAGACGTGTTGTGGGGGGGCCCTTACCCCCAAGGCGATGGTGTCAGGAGGTGGGGCCTCTGGGAGGTGATGAGGTCATGAGGGTGGAGCCCCCGTGGATGGGATTAGTGTCCTTAGAAAAGAGACCCCAGGGAGCTCCCTCACCGCTTCCTCCGTGTGAGGACACAGTGAGAAGACGTCCATCTAGGAACCAGGAGGAGGGTCCTCACCAGATGCTAAATCTGCCCTCGCCGGGATCTCGGACGTCCAGCCTCCGGGACCGTGAGGAATAAGTGTGTGTTGCTTATAAGCCCCCAGTCTGAGGTATTACAGGAGCTGCAAGTAACGAATATCAGGTGGTCTCCAAGTACGTCTGAACTCGCCCTTCTGCAATCACGTTCCCTCTTGCTTTAGGGCAGCAAGTTAAATCATCCTGCGGCCCCAGGCTCCACACTAAAAAGAAAACAATTTGCTCAATTAAAAAAGCCAAAACCCACTAGAACGGCAGTACTACTACGACTACTAATCACCATCACTGATAGTAATAATAAAAGGGAAGTAAACACTGACAAGGAGGTGGAGAAACTGGGTCCCTGTGCACAGTTGGTGGGAATGTAAATAGGGCAGCTGCTGTGGGAAGCAGTATAGCAGTTGCCTAAAAAGTTAAACATGGACGTACCGTGGGACCCAGTCATCCCACTGCCAAGTGTACACCCAGAGGAACTGAAAACAGTCATCTAAGAAAAGCTTGTACAGGGATATTCATAACAGCAGTATTTACAACGGCGACAAATGTGGAAACAACCCAAGTGTCCATGGATGGATGGATACACAGCACGGGGCCCATGCACACAGCAGAATATGACTCAGCCGTGAAAAGGAGCGAAGCCCTGACACAGGCTACCGCGTGGACGGACCTTGAACACAGGATGCTGAGTGAGAGAAGCGGGCGCAGAAGGACACACAGTGTGTGATTCCGTTGGTAGGAAACGTCCGGAACGGGCCGATCCCCAGAGACAAGAAAGGAGACCCATGGCTGTCGGGGGCTGGGGGAGGGGGAGAGACTTTTCATGGGGGCGGGGTCTGCTCGGGGGGATGAGAAGGTTTGATAGAGGTGATGTTTGCACAGCTCTGTGAAAGTCCTAAAGGCTTCTGAGCTGTTTACCTGAAATGGTAGAGAGGGTCAGTCTTGCGCTGCGCGCATTTTACACGAACGGAGACCTGAGGGTCTGGTGTCCTGGCTTTGATTTCCCCTTCCCCGGCTTCACGGAGCCGGGCTCGGGCCCTGCGGGCAGCAAAGCCGGTCTCCTTCACCCCCGTGGCGAAGGCAAGTGCAGCCTTACTGCAGGGCCCGGCAAGGAGAGCAGGGCTGGTGCTCAAAAACCCGACCTCCCCGAAGGGCTGCGGCGAGGCATTTGGAAAGGCGAAGCACGGTGGGCGTGTCCCAGGATGCGCGATGCGCTCCTGCACAGTTCTCTGATTGCCTGACGGTGAGGGACCAGGACAGGGTCACAGGGGTTCACGTCATCAGTCCTCAGCTGCCAGGAGGTCTGGGGGCTGCGTGCTCACGATCATCAGGTAGTTAATTTCTTCCACTTGGTGGTGGTTTTAGCCTCTGCAGAGCAACTCCGGAAACGTGCACCGGATACTGTTATCTAAGTACTTCAGGGAGGAGCTACGGCAGAGGGCATGGGGGAGGGGTCGGTCCCGGCAAGGCCCCAGAGGCTCCTACTCGGTTACAGTTCCCTGGGCGCCTCGATCTTTGAAAAGGTTTAGAAGGCTGGTTTGGTTCAGGGGCTGGAGGGTGTACAGCTCCCCGGACATCGGCCAGCCCCGCCCTCCTGGGCCGTGCGGGGGAGCAGAGGATGGTGTGGCCGCCGCCCACCCGCCATGCTTCAGCCCACGCGGCTCCCAGCCCGGGGCGTCTCTCCTGCTCCTGCGTCGTCCTTACACCAGCCCAGTATCTCCTCAGCCTTGGACCCCACCCGCTGCAAGGCGCAGAGTGAGGGGTGCACCTCTGAAACAGGAACGCTGCCGTCCAGCACTGATCCGTGACTCGCCGCTACTGGTGAGAAATCTGTATGGGTTTCCTGGGGCGTCTGTGACAGATGGACGCAAGCTGGGGGCTTAAAATAACAAACATTCGTCCTCCCCCGTCCTGGAGGCCAGGCATGTGAGGGTCAAGGTGTCCCAGGGCCGCGCCCCCTCCAGAGGCTCCAGGGGAGGCTCCTTCCCGCCTCTTCAGCTTCTGGGGGCTCCAGGCGCCCCTGGGCTCGTGGCCGCGTCCCTCCCGTCTCTGCCTCTGTCTTCCCGGGGCTTCTCCTCTGTGTCTGGGTCTCTCCTCTTCTGTTTCTTAGAAGGACCCTGTCACTGCATGTAGGGCCACCCTCCTCCAGGAGGACCTCGTCTCAGACCCTTCACTGCATCACACCCGCAAAGACTGCATTCCAAATAAGGTCTTTTCTGAGGTTCCAGGAATTTTAGGGGAACAGTCTTCAACCCAGTGCAACATCCCAATTTCAGAGATGTTAAGTGTTTGGGTTTTTAAATGTACATTTTGGAACTGACACAACCATTTCTCACCTAATGACTAGACCATGTTGGATCTCTGAGTTAACATCTTCCTTGCACGTCAGCCCTGGGAGTGTTTAAAAAGCCGAAAGCTTTTTACATTTGTGCTTATGTTTAAGTTAGAGATTTAAAAAAAAATTTATTTTATTGAGGCAGAGTTGATTTACAATGTGTTAATTTCTGCTACACAGCAAAGTGTATCAGTTATACGTATATATGTATTTTTTTTCATATTCTTTTCCATGATGGTTTATCCCTGGATATTGAATATAGTCCCCTGTGCTCTACAGTAAGACCTTGTTGTTGATCCATCCTAAATGCAATAGTTTGCATCTACTAACCCCAGACTCCCACTCCATCCCTCGCCCACCCCCCTCCCCCTTGGCTACCACAAGTCTGTTCTCTACGTCTGTGAGTCTGTTTCTGTTTCATAGGTGTTTGTGTCATATTTTAGATTCCATGTATAAGTGATGTCATATGACATTTCTCTTTCTCTGGATGACTTACTTCACTTAGTATGATCATCTCTAGGTCCACCGTGTTGCTGCAAATGGCATGATTTCATTCTTTTTTATAGCTGAGTAATATTCCATTGTGTATGTGCGCCACATCTTCTTTATCCAGTCCTCTGCTGATGGACACTTAGGTGGCTTCCGTGTCTTGGCTACTGTGAATAGTGCTGCTACGAACATTGGGGTGCATGGCTCTTTACCAGTCAGTGTGTTACTGGACCATATGATTTAGAGATGGTTTTAGAACGCGTATGGTTGTTTGCAGTGAAAGCAGAAGAGGCTGTTTGCAAGCTCGTGTACTGAGAAGCAGAGGAGCAGTGGGGATAGCCGTCTCTGTCCTGCACGTGTGTGTCTTCAACACTGATGTGTAGGGACCCCCGGAGACAGAGGCAGGGCAGCCACGCAGCCCAGAACAGGCCGTGCATTTTCATCCGGCCTGTACGTGCGATCACCTGAGGCTACTTTGGTGTTCTGGTTCTTCCTAAGTTTCCACGGACGGGCAGACCTTGTTTCGTCATGCTTTGCTTTGCTGCATTTTACAGATGGTGGATTTTTTAGAAATGGAAGGTTTGGGGCCCCCCTGTGTCGAGCGCCATTTTTGTCGAGCGCTATTGGCGCCATTTTTCCAACATCATTTGCTCACCTTGTGTCTCGGTGTCACATTTGGGTCATTCTCGCAGCATTTCAAACCTTTAAATTATTTATTATGGTGCCTATGGGTTTTGATGTTATTACCATGACTCACAATATTTGTTTTATCGGGGTGGCCTGGAACCGAACCCGCAATCTCTCCAGAGGATATCTGTGCTTTTTTCTTTTATTTTCTTTGGCCTCGCTGCACGGCATGTGGGATCTTAGTTCCCCAACTGGGGATCGAACCCACGCCCCCTGCCGTGGAAGCGCGGAGTCTTCTTAACCACTGCACTGCCAGGGAAGCCCCTAGGCTCATTTTTAAAGAACACTCGTCCACATAAATTCTTTTCTGGCCGATGAGAATAGCCTTCTGTCAGGATGCCGTCTTCCTTCTTCCGGTATAAATGGGGACCGTTGAGGGCCTGGCTGTGCAGGACAGATGCTGATCCAATGAACAGCTCAGCACGGCCAGGCACCTTGGGGCTCTCGTGGCCTCTAAGTCCTTTTGAGACAGGCTGGGACCTGGGACCCTTTGCTGCAGGGCTTGCACCTGGACACACCTCTCCTGGAGCAGCAAAATACAAAGAAACTAGCAGGGACTAAAAATAACTGCGTGCATGCGCAGTTGGGGCAAATTCTGGACAAAAGATACAAAGAGACCAAAAACCCACCTGTGACCTCTGAAGAGCCGGGAGCAAAAGCGGGCACTGCGCACGCGCCCTGCACTCACACCACCAAGGCAGGGCGCTGCGCACGCCCCCTGCACTCACACCACCAAGGCAGGGCGCTGCGCACGCCCCCTGCACTCACACCACCAAGGCAGGGCGCTGCGCACGCCCCCTGCACTCACACCACCAAGGCAGGGCGCTGCGCACGCCCCCTGCACTCACACCACCAAGGCAGGGCGCTGCGCACGCCCCCTGCACTCACACCACCAAAGCAGGGCGCTGCGCACGCCCCCTGCACTCACACCACCAAAGGGGTGGGCAGACCCCCTAAGCCTCCCCTCCAGCCCGACCCCTGGACCCACCCCTACCCTCACCCCGTAGAAGGACCCAGCTGCCCCCCTCGGGGAGCGGGGCAAGGGCACCTGTTACTTGTTCTCGCCCCCCCCGCTGCAGCAGGGACCCCAGTAAAGCTTTGCCTGAATTTCTTGTCTGGCCTCTGATCAATTTCTATCGATCAAGGAGGCCAGGAACCCCGGTCGGTAACACTTTCTGCCCCTGGAAGAGTAAATCCAAGCCCCGACCTTGAATTTCATAGGTTCCTTCTCGTCACTCAATCTCGTTACTAAACTAATCACCTTAAGTGAAGATGCCGGATTGTCCTGCAGCCGAGGGGGATCTGGCTGAGAAAGGACTGCTTGCGTTTTAATCAAGCAAATGGTCTCCAAGGCCAGTCCCTCTGGCCTCCTGTGGGTCCCTCCCAGGGGTCCCCCGTCGCTCTCGCCTTCAGGCTGTGTCCACCGTGGCATGGTCAGCTGACAATGAGGTCCTGCTTGCCGGGGTCCAGGGTGGAAAAAGGAGGGCCACCACGGCGGGGGCAGGTGCGGGGGGGGAGCGGCAGCCCCCATCTGGGCTCTGAGGGTTTAAACCTGAGCGTCAGAAATGGCTGGAAAAGGGGGGAGCAGCTCCCCAGCGGGGCTGGGCCATGGCAGGACCCGGTTCAGGGCGGGTTCTGGGCTTCCTCTGGGATTAGCATGGCTCACCATGGTTCATTGGTGATTGAAACGCCTTCAGTGGAAATAATTGATCACCCTGGTGTAGTGGATTAAATGATGGCCCCCCAAAACATATGTCCTTGTCATAACCCCCAGAACCCAGAAACGGGACCTTATTTGGAAAAGGGGTGTTTGCAGATGTGATGTAGTGAAGGGTCTGAGGTGAGGTCCTCCTGGATGAGGCTGGCACTACATCCAATGACAGGGTCCTTCTAAGGCACAGAAAAGGAGAGACACAGAGGAGAAGTCCCAAGACAAAGGCAGAGATGGGAGGGATGCGGCCACGAGCCCAGGGACGCCTGGAGCCCCCAGAAGCTGGAAGAGGCGGGAAGGACCCTCCCCTGGAGCCTCTGCAGGGAGCGCGGCCCTGGGACACCTTGACCTCAGACGTTTAGTCTCCAGGGCTAGGTGAGGATGAATGTTTGTGGTTTACAGCCCCCCAGTTTGTGGTCATTTGTTACAGCTGCACCAGAAAATTGATACCCCCCCTCTCTCCCCATATGAAGGGCCCAGAGCCTGTTCAATCCATCCAATGGGTTATCAACGCCAGGGGTTAGTGGGCATACGGGTTTGGGACCAGTTCCACAGCTGATGGTGCAAGGGCGGGCAGGGGCTGGGGGTGCAGGTGGTTTTAGGGCTGTGCGCTCATCAGGGACAGAAGGAGTGAGCGGAAACCTCGGGGGTCCCCATAAGCTTTGTCATCCCCTTAATCAGGCTCATGGAATTTTCTAGAATAATCCATCTTGGGCTCACTCCCGGGCCTCCAGCAAAGAGCTTGAGGCATCAGCACTGAGCCCCTGGCTGTCCCCTCAGCTTGCCCAGAGACCCGTGGTTCCCGAAGCCAGGACGTTGGGGTCCTCCAAGCCAGGCTGGCCTGGAGGGAAGACGGGTTCCCCCTGGGGAGGAGAACTGCGGTCTCCTGGAGGAATATTCCAGCGCCTTCGTGGTCGCCCAGGTGGGGGGCTCTGAGAGCTAGCGGCCGGGCGCGTAGACAGCCTGAGGCTGTCACCTGCACTGTCTGCTCTCCTCCGAGGGGATGAGAATGTCCGGGAACTCTGGACAAGACTGTGTGCCGAAGCTTGGCCATCGGGGCCTGGGGCCCTTCTGGGGATCTGTTGACCCCCGTGGACTCCATCTCAGAATGATGTTCATGCAAGCTTAACCTGAACTAGACAAGATCACAAAGGAAATGATGGTTATTGGAATACAGGTATCAACTTATTTCAAACACTTGGTGATCGAGCAATATGGGTGCCCGTCTGCTACACCCTAAGGTGATGCGTTTAAAATCGAGGCAGCTTTGAAAGGTTCACCCAGGAGGTAGGAGACGTAAGTGTTTCGTCCCTTCTCGTGGCTGAATATTATGTGCAGTGAAAGTTGCAGACACAGAAGGTCCCAGGGTGTGTGACTCTGTTTATAGGAAACGTCCAGGACAGGCAAGTCAGACGGGCAGAAAGTGGGCTTGTGGCACCAGGGGGACAGGCAAGTCAGACGGGCAGAAAGTGGGCTTGTGGCGCCAGGGGCTGGGGAGGGGGATGGGGGCGACAGCTCGTGGGGACGGGGTGTCCTCTGGGGGGTGAGAAGGTTCTGGAACCAGATAGAGGTGGCGGTTACACAACGTTGTGGATGTGCTAAACGCCGCTGAGCTGTTTAGTCTAAAATGGTTAAAGGTGATTCTGTGTTACTTGAATTTTTGCTTCAATGAAAACTGGAGGGAAGTTGGAGCTGGATTTTGTGTTGTAGAGAGACAGGGGTGGCAGGTGTGTTGAATGAGGTTGTGAGCGGCGGGTGTAGCCCTTCAGCCGGATTCACTGGGAATCCAGTCCGTCCTCGCTTTGGGGTCCAGGTGGTGCAGCTCCCCGTGCGCAGTCGCTCAGAAGCAGGTAGGGGCAGGCCAGTCTCCGCTTGCTTGAGGGCGAGGCTGGGCCTGTCTCTCTGAAGAGCAGGAGCCCTCCAGGCTTTCTCGAGTGAGGCTCCTCCGTTGAGAACGCACAGCCTCACCACGTGGCAGCTGACTGTCCTTGGGGCCTAGAGATGCCCCAAGCTTGGCCACGCTGGCGGGAGGGGAGGGGTGTGTGGGTCTGTGGCAGCAAGACGGGGCGCTGTCTGCAGCTGGTGGTCCATCCAGACCCCCAGCTTCAGGGAGGGCACTGCCCGCCGGCAGGGTCCCACGGTCTCTGCGGCTGCTGTCGTGCCCCTGAGGACAGTGTAGCGCCTCCTGGCCACGTGGTCACACATGCATGGTCTGGGCGGACTTCGTCCTCGAGGGGGGTGCTTAGATTCAGGAAGGGTGGACCGAAAAGGGGAGTGAAGCATCTTCCCCATCCAAGGTCCGGATCCCCCGAACGCTACCCGGGGACCCCCCTGGGCTACGACGCCTATCTTAGCGCCACTGAGATATAGGGAAGAGGACCTTACAGAAAACAGAGTAACTTGCTGCCTTCCCCTGGCTTGAAAACGTGACCTGGCTGTGCTCCCATCCCGTCCCCAGCCGGCTGGGGCTGCCCGCTCTTTACTCCGTGCCAGCTGCGTGCTCACAGGGCGTGCGGTGGCTTATGACTCTTGGGAGGAAAGTCGCTTTGGTACACGCAATTTCATGCCATGTACTGTCACCTGTAACAGAATCAGAGCAGATGCAATTTTAGTTTTAGAATAAAACTTAATACAGCCTGAACAGAACGAGAGAGTTAATAAAATCTCCGTAGAAGAAAGCTGAATGCAAGCTTGAAAGAATAAGTCAGTAACCTCTCAATAGAAGAGTGATTGCAGCTCTACTACAATAAGAGTTAATACAACCTCACTACATGAAAGCGAACACCGTCTTAATCAGATAATACAACCTTAATAGGACAAGAGTTAATAGAATCTCAATACAAGAGGTTCATCCAACGTTAAGAGAATAAAACTTACTACAACCACATAGAATAAGAGTTTGTAAAATCTCCATACACAAAGAGCGAGTACAGCCTTAATACAGGAGCTCATACAATCATGACAGGGTAAGAGGTGATGCAAACTTCACAGAGCAAAAGAGTCAACACAACTTTAACAGAAGAAGAACTAGTACCATCTTTAGAGAATATACCTTAACATATCCTTAATGGAAGGAGACTGAATAAAACCTCAATAGAAAAAATCTGAATACAACCTTCATGGAATGAGAGTTGATAACGTCTCAGTAGAACAAGAGTGATCGCCATTTACTATACCAAGAGTTAATACAACCTCACCGCAAGGGCTAATACCATCTCAGTAGGATAAAACTTAGCACCTTAATACGGTAAGAGTTCATGCGACCTTAATAGGATAACAACCAATAGTACCTTTGGCAGAGTAGATTCAATCTTAATAAAGTAAGAGTTAATGCAACCTTAAGGGAATAGGAATGGATACAATCTTAACAAGAGTTAATATAAAATATAATCTTAGTAGAGTGAGAGTTGATGGAACTTTAATATAATGGTTCTCAAGTGGGGACTGTGCCCCCAGGGGCACACTTGTCAGTGTCTGGGGACACGTTTGCTTGTCACAGCTGGGGAGGGGGGAGGGGAGCTCCTGACATCCGGTGGGTGGAGACCAGGGCTGCTGCTGCACACCCCGCAGTGCCCAGGACGCCCCACGTCAGAGGTTGATCCAGCCCCAAACATCAGTAGCGCCGCTGCCTTAATAGAATAACAGTTACTAGAACCTTAATAACAGAATTAGGAATTAACACAATAGTATTACACTCCCCTCTCCCACATGCATTTGGAGGGCTTTCCAGTGTAATCGTGGGTCGGGAAGCAGCAACTTCCCTAGTTCACATAGACACAGGTCTTATTTTTATGCTGTTAAAACAAGCCTAATCGTAAGTGTGGGAAACACATTGTCTCAAGAAACCATCTCCCCACTGCACACCTGAAACTTAAGACAACACTGTAAACCAACTACACGCCAGTAAAATTTTGTTTTAATTTTTAGAAATGAAAAAGAATAGATAAACAATAGGGACCTACTGTGTAGCGCAGGGAACTATACTCAATATTTTGTAATCTATGTGGGAAAAGAATCTGAAAAAGAATGTACACGTGTATTCTTTTATATATAACTGAGTCACTTCGCTGTACACCTGAAACTAACACGACGTTGTAAATCAACTCTACTTCAAAAACATAAAAATAAAAATTGTACCCGAAATCTAGGGTACAATTCTGGAACAAAGAAAAATAACTGTCTCTCCTTGTGGGGCGTTAATGGATCCACCTCTCATGGCCAATGTTATCCCAAACCTTGTGTGCGAGGGAGAAAAATGCATTGATGGTTTATTCATTATTTTTACCCTTTTTGTATTATTTGGAGGCACCCTATTCACTTCTTTAGATGGGGAGAGAAAAAGAGAAAATAAACCGTCTTAAGACTCTTGACACCAGCAGGTAGGGAACACCACTGACACCTTAAGGAAAAAAAAAGGACTGCGTATATTTCCTTGTTTGGAAAATGCAAACAATGCAGAAGGAAGGGTGTGGAATGAAAACGCAGAAGGCCCTGTCTGTCCCCCATCCCCCGAATTTCTGCTCCCAGCTGACCAGTGTGACCAGCGAGAGAGGATTATAGGATTTTGAAAACTCACGCGTGGCTTCCCGTGGTTGCATGTGCGCCTCAATATCCCTCGGGCGTCCCCTTTGGGGACCTCAGAGTCCCTCACGGGGGGTGTGCATTTCCCAGGACAGGTTCTTGCTGTTCCGGGCAGGTTCCGTGAAGAGCTTCTGTGGACGGACAGGGCGGGGACAGCTGCTGCAGACGCCTGGACCTACCAGGCTCCCACACCTTTGCTCCTGCCCGGCTGGCCAGCCCATGAATGACCCCCTTGGCCCCCGCCCCTAGGGGGACAGCCGCCACCGGGCCCTGGCGCCCCCCCCTCCCTGGGGACCGATCCATCCGCTCCCGTGGGGCAGGGTTAGGGCTGGAACAGCAGGAGCAGTCTCTTCGCGGGTGCAAGGTGGAAGCGTCATTTAAAAACTTTTTATTGTGGTAAAATAGACGTACTATAAAATTTACCATTTTTAAGGGCACAGTTCATTGGCATCAAGTCCATTTATTGCTGGGCAACCATCCCCACCGTCATGTCCAGAGCTCTCCCATCTTCCCAAACCTTGTCCCCATTAAACACTGACTCCCCCTCCCCCAGCCCCTGGACCCACCATCTACTTTCTGTGAATGTGACTCTTCTAGGGAACCCCGGTACGTGTCCTTCTGTGTCTGGCTTCTCTCACTCAGCATCATGTCCTCAAGGTTCATCCACATTGTACCTGGATCAGACTTCCCGTCTTTTCTAAGACTGAGTCATGTTCCATTGTTTTTACACGGTATTTTGTGTATCCGTCCATCCATCAGTGGACGCCTGGGTGGCCTCCACCTTTTGGCCATTTTGAAGAATGCTTCACGTGAACACACGGGTGTGCACGCTATCTGTTCGGCTCCCTACTTTTGGTTCTTTGGGGTTTACACCCAGCAGTGGAATTGCTAGATCCTATGGTCATGCTACGCTGAATTTTGTGAGGAACTGCCCTGTTTCCCTGAGCACTTGCAGATGCACGCTCCCTCCCCATGGCATGTGCGTCTGGTTCTTAAGAGAATTGAAGCTGAGTCTGGTTTCTGCCGTTGCCCCGAGGTTCTCTTCGCCGCCTGTGAGCTGGGAGTCTTTGACCTTCTGGCCGAGGTCCCGGAGGCCCTGGGCTCGGCTGCAGTGGCTGCACGTCTGGGCGTCAGCTCCCGGGGGACAGAGCTACTGCTGGATGCCTGTGTGTCCCTGAAGCTGCTTCAAGTGGAAGTGAGGAGAGAAAAAGGTAAGCATCCTGGCTATTTTGAAGGAGGCATTTTAAAGGTGCACCCTCAGCACTTTTTTTTTTTTCTGTAAAGGGCCAGAGAGTAAGTATTCTTAGCCCTGTGGGCTGGCCGTGTGGTCTCTGCAGCTGCCACCCATCTCTGCCCTTGGCGCACCCAAGCAGCTGGAGACAAACAAATGGGAGGGGCTGAGTGTCAATAAAACTTAATTGACAAGACAGGTGGTAGGCCTGTAGACAAAAGAGGTGGTGGAACGGGGTTCTAGTAAAACTTTATTGACAAAATTGGTGGTGGGCTAGGGTTCTAATAACAGTTTATTGATAAAACAGGTAGTGGGCCAGGGTTCCAATAAAACTTTATTGACAAAAGAGGTGGTGGAACGGGGTTCTAGTAAAACTTTATTGACAAAATTGGTGGTGGGCTAGGGTTCTAATAACAGTTTATTGATAAAACAGGTAGTGGGCCAGGGTTCCAATAAAACTTTATTGACAAAAGAGGTGGTGGAACGGGGTTCTAGTAAAACTTTATTGACAAAATTGGTGGTGGGCTAGGGTTCTAATAACAGTTTATTGATAAAACAGGTAGTGGGCCAGGGTTCCAATAAAACTTTATTGACAAAAGAGGTGGTGGAACGGGGTTCTAGTAAAACTTTATTGACAAAATTGGTGGTGGGCTAGGGTTCTAATAACAGTTTATTGATAAAACAGGTAGTGGGCCAGGGTTCCAATAAAACTTTATTGACAAAAGAGGTGGTGGAACGGGGTTCTAGTAAAACTTTATTGACAAAATTGGTGGTGGGCTAGGGTTCTAATAACAGTTTATTGATAAAACAGGTAGTGGGCCAGGGTTCCAATAAAACTTTATTGACAAAAGAGGTGGTGGAACGGGGTTCTAGTAAAACTTTATTGACAAAATTGGTGGTGGGCTAGGGTTCTAATAACAGTTTATTGATAAAACAGGTAGTGGGCCAGGGTTCCAATAAAACTTTATTGACAAAAGAGGTGGTGGAACGGGGTTCTAGTAAAACTTTATTGACAAAATTGGTGGTGGGCTAGGGTTCTAATAACAGTTTATTGATAAAACAGGTAGTGGGCCAGGGTTCCAATAAAACTTTATTGACAAAAGAGGTGGTGGAATGGGGTTCTAGTAAAACTTTATTGACAAAATTGGTGGTGGGCTAGGGTTCTAATAACAGTTTATTGATAAAACAGGTAGTGGGCCAGGGTTCCAATAAAACTTTATTGACAAAAGAGGTGGTGGAATGGGGTTCTAGTAAAACTTTATTGACAAAATTGGTGGTGGGCTAGGGTTCTAATAACAGTTTATTGATAAAACAGGTAGTGGGCCAGGGTTCCAATAAAACTTTATTGACAAAAACAGGCAGAGGGCCAAAGTCAGAGAGCAAGTGTGGGATGTCATTTACCAGCTCCGGATCTAGAGGTTCCCTCGGGCTGGTGTATGCACTGGAACCCCGATGAAGTATCCAAGGAACAAGATAAAAATGTGAAGAAAAGAAATCTCAAGGGAGTAATTTTCCATCAAGCTGAACTGATTCAGTTCAGGGGTTGCCATTTATAAGAGTATATTATTTTGGTGTTGAAGCTGCTTTTCTCTTATGGAAGATGGTGATGGTAGGGTTTTTTTTTCTCTTTTTTAATGTCCTTCCTTTGCAAGATTCAAAACTGTCAACCCTATGTCGGTCATCCAGATGTTTTTTAGAGTTTTGTCAATCCGAGAAATTGCAAAGTGTAGGGACTATCGCTTGATAGAACAGGAGTGGGTGGACCAGAGGTGGGGGGGAGGGTAGCTGGTGGGCTTTTTTCTTGCACCCAAAGGACTTGTGTACCTGTTGGATTTCTGGGGTGCGGCCGAGTTAACTTGAACAGGAAGACATCATCTGAGGGGTTGGTGGTGCTCAGATAGCCCGGCTTGGAAATCAAGCAGGTACCAGCCACACCACGGGAACAAGCTTTGCAGGTCCCCCTCCCGGCCCCCACTGGCAGCACTGCCCCTGAATGCCCAGCCCATGCTGAAACCCAGCCAGGACACACCTGTGGAGGATGCTGGATGTTCTATGGGAAGCACCTGGGGGTGGGAGGAGCCTGTGGTTCCCGCTGACATGCGGCCCAGGCAGGTGAGGATTTGGGCAAGCGCACAGGCTGGGAAGCCCCGTGACGGCAGCGTCCACTCCGGCTGTGCCTCTGGGGTCCCCGTGGAGACCCACAAACATTGGGCAGGTACGCATTGTGCAGGAGAAATGAAAGGCTAGATCCTTCCTCCTCGTGAGCGGGACAAGCCGCTCCTGTCCTAGGAGGGATGCCATGACCCAGAACAGGACCACGCCGGACCCCGACCACCACAGCTGGGCGCCCAGGACAGGCCCAGGCAGCGGATGAGCCGTTCGGACATGTGGCCCCGAGATGCCCAGGGCCGTCCCCCCTTGTCGGGGGCTGGAGGGATGGAGTGGCTTAGGGTGCAGCCGGGGAGCACGGTGCCGTCTGCCCCGGGGAGCTGTGGGCGTCCTGCACCTTGTGGAGATGATGGCCCCACCAGGCTCGGGTCCCTGCTGCACAGCTGAGCTCACCCAAAAAGCGCCCCTTTCTCCCCTGATCTTTGTTTCCTCTGCACGAGTCGGGCTGTTGCCCCCATATGTCCATTTTAAAATCAGGTGTTGCTTAAAGGTCCGCAGACTGTAATATACGTTTCCCTCGGGCTCGTTGGCTGCTCACTGCTCCGCCGGATCTTCCCATGGGATTTGCCGAAGCTGAACCCAGCAGGTGCGCCTGCTGCCCACAGGTCAGCCGGCCCTTCGGGACGAGGGTCCAGCTGTTGGGACTTCCGTGGTCCCAGGCAGGAATCGCGTTTCCATCAGGGTGTTCCCAGTGCTGGTGTCGGCATGTCGGCGATGCCGTGGTATCTAATGCGTTTTGGGGTTTTTTTTCCTCTGTTCCGTGTGTTTTCAGCTGTGTATGAAAACGCAGAGCTCGCCAGCACCTACCTGGCCAGAGCCAGCCCCAAGTCCCAGCAGGACATGCTGCTGTACGCGGCCAGGACCACCTACCTGGGCTGGGGCCACCTGGCCCCGCGGCTGTCAGGTGGGTGCGGTGTCGGGGGCGCTCCTGAGTCCCAGGGCTGCCTGGGGGCTGGTTTTCAGGGCATCCGAGGAATCGAAATGCCGGGTTTCTTGTAGAACCAAACGCAACATCATTAGATTTGGGAATCCGGAGCAGATGTGTGAGGTCACCTGGTGTCGACCGACGGGATTACTCTAATGATGTCGTGATGAGAATCCTTGTGCTTCAGGAGTCTCCAGGGGAAGCGGGGTGCCCCAGGGCAAAGCAGGAAGATAATCTGGAACATACGGTGGAAAACGCTGCGTGCTGCTCTCTGCGTGTGTGATGGCTGTGCCGCACACCGGGCTTCTCAGCCTCACCCCACTGGCATCTGGGGCTGGGTGACCCTCTGATGTGGGGCGTCCTGGGTCCTGTGGGGGGCGGAGCAGCTTCTCTGGTCTCCACCCGCCAGGTGCCAGGAGCACCCCCTCCCCCCAGTGCGACAACCAACAATGTCCCCGGACATTGACAGGTGTCTCCTGGGGGCAAAATCAGTTGTAACTGGGAATCACTACGGTAGAGACAGATGGATAGAGCTATAGATAAGTGATAGATATTGATAGATCAATATTATTAGATAAATACTGATAGATAAGTAATGATACATTATAGATGATAGATGATTGATAGACAATATTGACAGTTTGATAGGTGATTGATAGATATAGATAGATATTGATAAAATGACAGCTATTGTTAGGTATGGATAGATGATAGGTAGATAGATGGATCTATAGATATGTGAATCTATAGGTAGATGTTATTGATAGATAAATATTGTTAGATAAATGCTGATAGATAAGTACTGATAGATAGTGATCAATAGATGATAGATATTGACAGATGATTGATAGGTAATATGCATAGTTTGAGAGATAGATGATGATGGATGGACATTATTGGTAAATACTGACAGAAGATGATAAATATTGATAGGTGGGTCTAGATAGATGATAGAGAGATAGATGAATACAGCAGTCCCCAACCTTTTTGACACCAAGGCCCGATTTCATGGAAGACAGTTTCTCCACAGACGGGGCGAGGGGGCTGGCAGGATAATTCGGGCAGTAACGCAAGCAATGGTGGGATGGTTCAGACGGTAATGCGAGCCGTGGGGAGCGGCAGATGAAGCTTCGCTCGTCTGCCCCCTGCTGTGTGGCCCGGTTCCTGACAGGCCGTGGACCGGTACTGGTCCGCGGCCCAGGGGTTGGGGAACCCTGGCTGAATAGATAGATAGATAGACAATAAGTGATAGCTAGTGGAATTATAATAGGTGACTGATAGAGAGAATCTCTGATGCTAGGTCAGGGTTTCTCAGCACGACTGACATCGGGGCTGGGTGACCCTCGGATGTGGGCGTCCCGGGCCCTGTGGGCTGTGGAGCAGCCTCCCTGGTCCCCACCCGCCGGGTGCCAGGAGCTGCCCCTCCCCCAGTTGTGACAACCAACTGAAGACATTGACATTGTTGAGAACCGTGGCTCTCCATTTTCTTTCTTAATTATTTTAACTTAAACCCCATCTTGAGCCTCCGGTAGCTTAGCCGTGAGAACCCGAGGACCCAGTTCTGCCGCTGGTTTTGGAAAAGATACAGCTCATCAGATTCATGCTTATCGTCACTGTTTGATTTCACGTTTCTCTTCCAAAATCACACCCACGTGAGACTCACCGCGCACGTGGCGTCGATGCTGTTCTGAGCGTCTCCAGGTGGCCCAGGGCCGGTGCGTAAAGTGCATCAGGGTCGGGCCCACAGCTTGGAGCCAAGGGGACTCTCAGTAAGTCTCTGCGGGAGACCAAAGCGTCAGGGGTCTCGTGTCACAACCAGACAAGAGGGCACAGTAGGGGCAGTGGCACGGCAGAGCGTGGACGCCCGTCTAAGGGGTCAGCCCCCCGTCAGCTCCCACAAGTTGTGCCCACGCGGCCATGGGGTGACAGCCGCCCCAGCTTCCGACCTTTGTGTTTTACGAGAAGCAGGATGTCGCGATTTCAAGGGGACGCCCCCTGAGGTTTTGACCTTGGGGCCCATTCAGTTAAAGAAGGAAGCCGTGAGGAGCTGGACACAGCCCAGTGGACTCCGCCTGAGGGTGCGAGTAACCAGCGGCGCCGCCACATCTCCACAGCCCTTGCTGGACCCTCTGGAGTCGGTCCGAGGGACTTCAGTGCTTTGCCCCACGTGCAAAAGGAGCCTCTGGTTTTGGAGCAATGGAGAGTAACAGGCTTCTTCCTCCTGCCTCGTGCTGGTGTATCTGGGTCCCACGCGGAGGCACGCATTTCTGCTGCTGTGTATTTTTCATCAGTGTCTCCCGAAGGTCAGGTGGGAAAGAGATGCCTCACCTGACCGAAGGCTGGGTCACCTCATATCCATGAAAGGAGCAGGGGGCTGACTGCGGCCAGACTAGATCCAAGATGGAAGGAGGACACACCACAGGGAGCCAGCTCACCTGTACATCAGGCAGCGGGGCCCAGGAGGACCCAGAAATCCCCCCCCCCACCAGCCTCAGGGGAGTAGCAGGAAGCTGTGGGTAGACCCGCTGGCCCTCCAGCTACAAGGACGGCCCCATGCCCAGGTGCCAGGGGCTGAGTCCTCCTGGACCGAGGCATCGCCTCATTTCACGGCATCTTTACACCGTCTTTAGACTGTCCCTCGTTTCTTCTTTCCTCACATCAGAGAGGCCTGCAAGACGGGTAACGTGCAGCTCTGAATGTGCAGTTATTTTTTGCAAACTAGAAATGAATTCGTGAGTGTCTTGGGTTACTTGTTTCCTGTTTGTTCTGTCTGCGATGTAAGGATAGGGTCTGTGAGCACCAGTGTGCGGTACCTAATGTGCAGTAAAGTCTCAGAACCCGAGTGATGCCCGCCCCGTTTTCAGAGACAGGAGGAACCAGTATCTGAAGGCCTTTGGGGTTCCCTCCGAGGAGCTCTTCACTGCCATCTACAGGTAACGCCAAGCACCTGCTTTTTTTTTTTTTTTTTTTGGCCTCGCTGCGGGCTCTTAGCTCCCCAGCCAGGGGTTGAACCTGAGCCCCTGCAGTAGAAGTGCAGGAGTCTTAACCACTGGACCGCCAGGCAGGTCCCAAGCACCTGCTCTGATAGGGTTATGCTTATTATATTTTAAAATTTTATTGAAATGTAGTTGATTGACAGTGTTGTGTTACTGTGTGCTGTACAGCAAACCGACTCAGTTATACACATTTATACAATCTTTAATATTCTTTTCCATGATGGTTTATCCCAGGATATCGCATGTAGTTCCCTGTGCTCTGCAGTAGGACCTTGTTGTGTATCCATCCTATATATACGAGGCTGCATCTGCTAATCCTGACCTTCCACTCCTTCCCTCTCCGTCCCCCTCCCCCTTGGCAACCACTAGTCTGTTCTCTGTATCTGTGAGTCTGTTTCTGTTTCATACATAAGTTCATTTATGTCATATTTTAGATTCCACGTAGAAGTGATATCATATGGTATTTGTCTTTCTCTGACTTACTTCACTTAGTATGATCATCTCCAGGTCCGTGCATGTGGCTGCAAATGGCACCATTTCATTCTTTTTTATGGCTGAGTAGTATTCCACTGTATATATGCACCACATCGTCTTTATCCATTCCTCTGTCAGTGGACATGTAGGTTGCTGCCATGTCCTGCGTGGAAACAGTGCTGCAGTGAACACTGGGGGTGCATCTTGGGGTCTTTTCAGATTATGGTTTTCTCCGGATACATGCCCAAGAGTGGAATTGCAAGTTCATGTGGCAACTCTATTTTGTAGTTTTCTGAGGAACCTGCGTACTGTTCTCAATAGTGGCTGCGTCAATTTACATCTCCACCATCAGTGCACAAGGACACCCTGGTTTTAATAGTTCCCGGTGACCCAGTGAAGGAAGAAGATGGATATCCCAGTAGGACAGTGGGGAGCATCTTCCTGTCGCTTCTCAAAGGCTGTCGTGGTCCCAGCTCCTTTCACTGCAGCCAACTAGCACCGGCTCCAAGGATGAGGGCGTGGGACACAGATGTGGTTCTCTGTGTAGACAGCAGTGAGAATCCTCTGGGCGGGGTTGCAGGCTGGTCTGCTGAAACTCCGAGAGCAGAGTCTTCTCACGCTGCCTTCCTGGTGGAGGAAAACACCGTGTGAGCCTGCAAGGATCAGGAGAGTTTACTGGGGTCCTGGGGGGCAGATGTCACTCCTCCGTTGTGATGCTGGCGGGGATGAGAAGGAAGTCTGGCCACGCCTGCACGTTGGACACTGGGAAGCTCCCAGAACAGACGCAGGACTGGGTGGGTGGTCGTCCTCCCTGTCTTACGGGATAAGGGGGTGGGGCTCGGTTGAGGGCGAAATGGCAGCGGTGAGCACCAACCCTCGGTCTGGTTTCAGGAGACCCCGCAGCTCCCTCCTGACCCAGCACTGCCTTCCCATAGAGGAGGGACGGAAAGCACGGGTCGCCCTTCGGGTAGGGATGTGAGGCTTCAGAAAATCATCTCTGGTGCACAAGGGGTGTCTTTGCCATGTTTGCTGGTAGCAGGTTCCTCTAAGCAAGAGCAGACTTGCAATTGCTCTGCCTTGGGGCCAGCTGGGCGTGAAAACACAAGACAGGAGGGTCTCCAGGACCTGGGACGTGCATGCCGTTGGCGTTTGGGAGGGTCCCCCTTGTTTCTCACTGGGGCGTCCCCTGGAAATGTCCCCCACAGGGACCCACGGGCACATCTCACTCCAGCATTTGCCCAGGGCTTCCTCTGCTTGGCTGTTGTCTTCGGGTGGACAAATGCCCTGGCACGAGAGGACACAGTCAGGTCAGAGTCTGTGTGGAAGGTTGGCATGCGCGTCGGCCCAACCAGGAAGACCCCCTAGATTCCAGGGCCTGTAGGTGAGCCTGTAACTATGGAGACCAGAGTATGGGTACCACCCAGGTCCCCACCCTGTCACGTCCTGTGTCCGCTTGCAGGTGGTTCCGGGGCTGTGGCCAAGGCGTGCATGTCTCTGTACCCGTGCATGTCTCTGTACCCTGTGGCCAAGGCGTGCATGTGGCCAAGGCGTGCATGTCTCTGTACTCTGTGCTGTGGTCACCGTGTTTGACATCCCGGACGTGGTCCAGATGGCAAAGAGGCACTTCTCATTCCTGGAGGATGAACGGATCGGCCTCTGTGAAGGTGGGTTTCCAAGTGCTGTCTGTGTCCACGGGGAAACATGCTTCCCGGGGGGGCGTGGGAGAAGGCGGCAGTGGATGGTCAGAGTGGGTTCCTTCACCCTCCAAATATACTTCCCCTCAACCTAGAACTGTGAGTCATGACAGATGGAAAACTCTGGGAGGGTATATTGTTTTCTTGCAATTAATTCTTTCTTGAGTATTGTACTGGGTTCAACAGTGTCCCGTCAAAATTCATGTCCAGCTAGAATTTGCGATCGGGACCTTATTTGGAAATAGGGTCTCTGCAGATGTGATGAAGTGAAGGGTCTGAGATGAGGTCCTCCTGGAGGAGGGTGGCCCTACATCCAATGACAGGGTCCTTCTAAGAGACAGAAGAGGAGAGACACAGACACAGAGGAGAAGCCCCGAGAAGACAGAGGCACAGAGGGGAGGGATGCGGCCACAAGCCCAGGGATGCCTGGAGCCCCCAGGAGCTGGAAGAGGCAGGAATGACCCTCCCCTCGGGCCTCTGGAGGGAGCGCGGCCCTGGGACACCTTGACCTCACATATCTGGTCTCCAGGATGGGGGAGGATGGATTTCCTGGTCTGTGGCCATTTCTTACGGCCACTGCAGGGCACCCACACAGGTATCTAAATCCAGGTCACTTATGAATGACAGTAAATGACGTGGGTTGGAGGTAGGATCAGGGGTCAGTTCCTGACTCAGAAGCTTGAGAAGCTTCTCGGGCTTTCCAAGGCTCAGAGACCACAGCAGCTTTGCCAAGAGCTGGAAGGGACTTCCTCTTGCTTTGGAAATGCGGGGTGCGGCTCCCAGAGATGCTGTCCCAGGAACTAAGGTCTTACCAGCAGACGCCCTGTACCTCCATTTATGGAGGAAACAGGCCTTTTGTGGTTCTATTTTTCTGCTCGCTCAGAAGAAAAACACCAGGTGGGGATATCATTTCCATCCACTCTTAGGTCTGCTGTAAATTCACTATGATGATTATTATTATTTTTGACCACACCATACGGCTTGTGGGATCTTAGCTCCCCAGCCAGGGATTGAACCTGTGCCGCCTGCAGTGGAAGCGTGCAGTCTTAACCACTGGACCGCCAGGGAAGTCCCTCGCTATTATGTTTTTTTAAAAAAAAAATCACCTGCATGGGACTTCCCTGGCGGTCCAGTGGTTAAGATTTCATCTTCCAATGCAGAGGGTGTGGGTTCAATCCCTGGTCAGGGAACTAAGATCCCACATGCCTCATGGCCAAAACACCAAAACATAAAACCGAATCAATATTGTAACAAATTCAATAAAATGATCTACAGCAAAAGATCTTTAAAAAAAAAAAATCACCACCAAGTTCATGGCATCTCATGGGACAGGCCATCAGCATTGCATCTGGGGCCAGATGTGGGGTAGACACTGTCGAAATGTTGACTGATCCAGACGAAGGATCATCTCCTTTTGAATAGCTCTGGATCCGATAGGCTGATTTCAAGGTGACAAGAATGTGCTGAATTGTGTCCTTGAAGGGCTGGATACCATCTTTATTGAAAATTCTGAAATTTGGGGACGTCCCTGGTGGTCCAATGGCTAAGACTCCACACTCCCAATGCAGGGGGCCCAGGTTCGATCCCTGGTCGGGGAACTAGACCCCGCAGTTAGACTAGCTGCAACTAAAAAGTCTGCACGCCGCAACTAAAGATCCTGCGTGCTGCAACTAAGACCCAGTGCAGCCTAAATGAATAAAGAAATAAAAATAAATATTTAAAATTCTGAAATTTTGACCATCAGGAATTTGTTGGGGGGTGTGGGGGGCTTAATGCTGATTTTTTAAAAATTCTTTTTAATTTTTATTTATTTTTGGCAGTGCTGGGTCTTCGTTGCTGCGCGCGGGATTTCTCTAGTTGTGGCGAGCGGGGGCTACTCTTCGTTGAGGTGTGCGGGCTTCTCATTGCGGCGGCTTCTCTTGTTGCGGAGCACGGGGTCTAGGCACGTGGGCTTCAGTAGTTCTGGCTCGCAGGCTCAGTCGTTGTGGCTCACGGGCTCTAGAGCACAGGCTCAGTAGTTATGGCGCACGGGCTTAGTCGCTCCCTGGCATGTGGGATCTTCCCGGCTCAGGGCTCGAACCCGTGTCCCCTGCATTGGCAGGTGGATTCTTAACCACTGTGCCACCAGGGAAGTCCCTAATGTTGATTTCTAAAGCCATTGTATTAAAATATATTGAACCTCAATGACCAAGTTTTGGGGCCCCTTAAATTTTGTGCGCAGAGGCAGTGCCTCACCCTGGTCTTAACCCTAATCCCACCCCTGGGGAGTCTTCCTCCTACTCCTTGGAGATACACGATCAGTGTTACTTCGGTGCCTCATTTGGAAAATGGGGTGAAGAAGCAGACTTTGGAGGTTGGGGGAATTAAGTGAAATTCTACTTTATTATGTGCTGTTACCCCGTTGAGGTTGGGTGTCTGCGATTGGTCCCCAAGGGCAGCTGGTAGAAGGTGCAGGCATGTCGACCTTCATTCCTGGGTCTGCATTCTCTCCAGGCTGTAGGCAGACGCCTGACCGAATTTGGCCCTTGGGCCGTAGTTTTCTAAGAAAAACCCGTCTTTCTTCACTGAGTGGAAGAAAACCCATTTGGAGGAACCTCCTTCTCCGTGCCCTGTCTCGTGGGGGAATATTCTGGGGTCCCTGTTTCCTGGGATACTCAGCACAAGAAAGAGATCCAGGGGATAGTATCTATGTCATCCAAGACATCCTCCCCAATTCCTGTGAATTTGCAGAGTATGGCCACAGGTCAGCTGAGGCAACCCTGTACGGCTCAGGGCTATCCAAGCTCTCTTCCCACATTGATACTTCTTGCAGGAAAAATGGGAGGAGAGTTGAGTGTTGGCCATCACCTACAGGTAAGAGTCTCTCGTGGGCGTCTTTATTCAGTCAGGGAAACACATATGGACCTTGTTGGTCCAGTTTGACTCATCGGAATGGAGCTTCTGATCCATTGCCAGGGACCTCCTGAAATCCATGGCTTAAAGGATGCTGTCTGTTTACACGGGACCTTCGGAAACAAAATAAAAATAAAACCATTGTCCAGATCTGATGGAGGGAAAGGGGCCCCCGAACATCGTTCAGAATGGTCCTGTCTTCACTGAGATTTCTTTTTGTTCAGGGGCTGGTTGAAAGGTCACCAGCTGGGAAGATCTGGGAAAGCTCGGTCCATACAGGTGGCCTTTCCCTGCTGGGTGTTGGTGTGGTCCAACGGGATTGAGATGCAGGCTGACCCCAGGGCACTCGCCCTGGGTTACAGGAGATTTCTTTAAAGACTGCCTTCCAGAGCCGGATCTGTGCATCCTGGCCAGGGCCCTGCATGACTGGACGGATGAGAAGTGTTCACACCTGCTGGTGAGAACCTATCAAGCCTGCAAGACAGATACGTGGTAGGGCTGGGTGTCGCTGTGCTGTCAGCTCGGGGCAGGGTTGGCAGACTCTCCTTGGGGTGCCGGGGACTGAGTTCATGTCACAGGTAAGGGGAGTCGTCCAACCAAATGGCTCTCCTTCCACAGCAGTAATTAAAACCGACAAAAAAAATGGCATTGATAACCATTCTGCAGCGTATCCCAACGAAAGATGGAGGTAGCCGCTGTGTGTGATGGGGACAGTATCCTGTGAGGTCACGATGCTGCGGGTCCGCGAGGGCGTGGGCACAGCCTCTGTGTGTGATGAGGTCACAGTCACAGCTGGCCGCTGAAGGTTTCCTTGCTTTCGGGACGTCACCATGTCTCAGGCCTTTGCATTGCTTCTCCCTCTCCAGAATCGTCCATTTTCCCCAGAAACTGTGGTTCTGTTGGTGGAGAATCACTTTCAGAGGCGGAGTTGCCGTTGCTGGGACGGCAGTGTTTCTAGACCCCTTCCGTGGAGAGAGCTAGGAAATGCATTGAACACGCTGAATTATTTACATTTCCATCCATAGGGACGTTACCGGGCAGGTACTCAGTGTTTCTAACGCCGTCCTTGTGTGGTGTCCTACGCCCGGAGCCTTGCTCCTAAGCTCATCAATAGTACTTGTTTGCCTGTCCTGATCTGTACATGACGTCATTCCACAGGAGCAAAACCAAGGTTACTGCAAACAAGAGAACTGCCAGGCCGTGCTGTGGCTTGTCTGCAGTTCTTCTGTTTAGAATATCCACGAATTGGTGCGTCCACGGTCACAGAAACTGCGGTTGTCGCCCGGAGGTGATGTCGCCTATCGATAGGCTCTGGTCTTTGGTTTGCTTCCAGTGTTTAGGCCTTGCCTCTGCTTTTTATGTGTTAATTCTTGGGGGACTAACACATTTGCATGATTCGAAAACCAAATGCTGATGAAAGGTCCAGGCAGAGAAGTCCAGCTTGTAATCTGACCCCCTCACACATATTTCTCCCCAGCTCTTGTAGGAGAGCTGATTTATGCTCTTTTTAAAAAAAAAAAATTACGAAAATAAGTAAATAAAGCCGCCGTGTTTCCTGGGTGAAGCCGCGCCCGGGAGGGACCTGGCACCGGGGCCGCTGCCCACAGCAACCACGGTCACCTTACCGCTCACCCCCCTTGTGTCTGAGATGCAAACACAGCGCCTGCCGGTTTGCATATTTCTCTGGATGTGGCCGGAACTCTGCAAGGGAAGCCGTCGATGGTGCTGAAGCCAGGGGCAGCCCTCGGAAGCGGAGGAGCACGGCTTTGCAGGTCCGGAATTTCTAGCCAGCGGGAAGCTGACCTCGGGCACGTCACCTACCTTCTCTGCACCCTCACCCTTCAAATTTAACAGACGGGACTGGGTAATCGCTAAAGTTCGTCTTAAATGCCCTGCGATTCTTTCACTACGTCCAACCAGTGCTTCTCAGCTGGGGACACACCTGGCAGTGTCTGGAGGCGTCTTGGGCTGTCACGCTGGACTGGAGGACGCTGCTGGCAGCTGGTAACTGGGTACCAGGGATGCTGCCCGACACCCCACAGTGCACAGGGTACCCCACATCAGAGAGTGGCCCAGCAGCCCCCAGTGCCCACAGTGCCGGGCTAGGGAGACTGGGTTAGGATGTGGTCACACTGCAGCTTCCCCGATACTCGTGGCAGTAACGACAGGACTGGCTCTTAGGGGTGCGTAGATTTCTTAAGAGTCCTCCTGAGCTGAGGGCTCTGGGAGGGTCACGCTGTCTCCTTGGGGGTAGGAAGAGAAACAGGTATTGGAAAGACCTTCAGAAGATGATGGAAAGCCAGCTGCTGGTCCCAGACTGTGCTCCCCAGCGTTGGTCCAGCTCCGTGGCCTGGGGAGGGACCGGGTGGACTCAGCAGGAAGGACCCTCCAGGGCGCCGGGAATCACCTGCTCTGGCTTCTTCCCAAATACCTCTCAGGACAGCCTGGAGCCTTGGAGGGGAGACATCCTCCCGTTGCCACGGCGACGCTGGATCACTTGGGGCAGGACCGGGATGCCTGTCTGCCAGCAGATGGCGCCGTTGGGTGGTTTAATGGACGTTGGCTCCACGGACCAGGCAGTCACCAACCAGAGGAGGCTGGGGTAGCCGTAAACGGAGAAGACACACACACTTTATGCCTTTGCCCCCGAAAATGTTAGGTTTCACGAAAACAAGTACCTTTTCATCATTTTCCCCCGTGAAGGGCGATTACAAAGTAAGATTAAAGGCATCATTCTCCAGGTTCTAAGTAAGGGAGGGGACACTGCCCCCCGCCAACACCCTGTCCCGTGGAGAGACACCCTGGGCCTGCTGGATAAAAATGTACAGTAGGGCCGGCTGCATCTCTCGCAGCAGGGCCCTGGAGCCATTGCCGGAAACACCACCTCTTTCTGGAGGGTTTCTGCCCCAATAAAGAATTTGCGTGGTCAGAGGTGATATGGAAGCCCCCGGTCAGCTTGTTTAGAAGAAAAGCTGCTGAAACACATAGCACGGCATGAACCCTTTGGATTAAAAAACACACACACGCACACACACAGTTCTTATACACGATTGTCACAGTAAACGAAAACCCCTCTCTTTTGTTTCTCTGACGTATTAGCTTCCAGGGGGACGACGATGTACGCTGAACGGATGAACATTTCCCAAAGAACGTGTTTGCCGCTGCCTGGGTCATTGCAATGCCTCCTGCATCCTCCACGTGGGGCCCCAAGTCTGCACAAAGTGGAACCCCTTTATGTGCAAGGGCCGAATGCATCCATCCATGTAAGTTAACGGCTCCTTACAGCAGAAACTAACACAGCATTGTAAAGTAACCATACTCCAATAAAAAGTCATTTTAAAAATTTAAAAAAGGGACTTCCCTGGCGGTCCAGCGGTTTAGACCCTGGGCTCCCAATGCAGGGGGCTCGGGTTCGATCCCTGGTCAGGGAACTGGATCCCACACGCCGCCGTGACGATCCCGCCTGCCGCAAGCTAAGACCCAGCGCGACCACATAAATAAATATTTTTAAAAAATTAAAACAAAAGTTTGCATTTTTGGCTTTCATCACTCCTGCAGAACAACCGTGTCTATGGGAAGAGCATCGAAGGGAAATATGGTATTGAAGGGAGACGGCAGTAAGCACACCCCAAACCCTCCTCTTTTACAGAGCTTTCACGCCTAGCATCTCATGGGACCCCTGGGGCTGAGTGTGCAAAAATGGACTTGCCGGGCTTGTGCAAATGCAGGGAGACGTTTGCTAAGGAGCGGAGTCTGTCCTGTTTGGAACGATGCAAATGCATGCAGGGAGACGTTTGCTAAGCAGCGGAGTCTGTCCTGTTTGGAACGATGCAAATGCATGCAGGGAGACGTTTGCTAAGCAGCGGAGTCTGTCCTGTTTGGAACGATGCAAATGCATGCAGGGAGACGTTTGCTAAGGAGCGGAGTCTGTCCTGTGTGGAATGATGCAAATGCATGCAGGGAGACGTTTGCTAAGCAGCGGAGTCTGTCCTGTTTGGAACGATGCAAATGCATGCAGGGAGACGTTTGCTAAGGAGCGGAGTCTGTCCTGTTCAGAACAATGCACCAGGGTGGGACTGTCACCCCCAGCCCCTGCCCTGTGGAGATGCTGGTGATGAAACTGTGCTGGAGAAGGCTTACGGGGTCCTCCAGGTCGACTGTGGTTCATCTCTGGGCTGCCCTGTGCCCATGTGACGGACACCTGCCTGGCTCTCTAACTGCCTGATTTCGGGGAGGGGGCGTCGGCCAATGGGTGAGAAGGGGCTGCTGCCTAGCAGGTTTCTCCTGGGTTCTTCTCCCCAAACTGAGCAGCTCTTTCCTTTGGTCTTCGAGACCTGGGGGGGGGGGGTGCATCCCCCTCCCTTGGGGATTCCGCTTGGCCGACCCCACGCTGTAGGAGTGTCTCATCTATGATCTCCAAGACGCTGACCCAGACAGGAAGGAAGCAAGTAGCTTCTTCAGTGCCAGGCTGTACAAACGGGTATTATTCGGACGTTATCAGAATTTCAAAGGGCCACCCTCAGCTAGACAATACCTTGGCACCGTTTATTTTAAATTTTCTAATGTGATTCTTTAACAAATGTAAATCCGTATAGCAGGGTTTTTTTTAAAAAATATTTATTTATTTATGTATTTGGCTGGGCCGGGTCTTAGTTGGGGCACACGGGATCTTTAGTTGCGGCATGTAGGATCTAGTTCCCCGACCAGGGATCGAACCCCGGGCTGCCCGCACTGGGAGTGCAGAGTCGTAACCGCTGGACCTCCAGGGAAGTCCCTGTGCCATATTTTAGATTCCACAGATAAGCGACATCATAGGATATTTTTCTTTGTCTGACTGACTTTACCTCATATGACGGTCTCTAGCTCCATCCACGTTGCTGCAAATGGCATGATTTTATTCTTGTTTATGGCTGAGTCATATTCCATTGTGTATATGGACCACATCTTCTTTATCTCTTCCTCTATCGATGGGCATTTAGGTCGCTTCCATGTCCTGGCTATTGTAAATAGTGCAGCTATGAACATTATTTTACTTTTTAGAATAATAAGTGATCTTCATGATGCTTATAGATGGACATGGCTACAAAATGGTTAGCTTTGGAAAAGTAGAAATTGCTTTAAAAATTTGTCCTTAATAGTAAAGCCATCCTCCAGATACCTGACCCGCCACCCAAGTCATTAAGCTACCAGCAAATCAAAACCTAATTAGTATAGGAGACTTCAGTTGGGAAAATAGATTCTAAAATTAATCATAAACAGGTTCACATCTCTCAGGATGGCGACTATCAAAAGAGACTCCAGAAAATAACAAGTGTTGGCGAGGATGTAGAGAAACGTGAACGCTTGTGCGGTGTTGGTGGGAGTGTAAAATGGTGTGGCTGCCGCAGAGAACAGAATGGAGGTTTCTCAGATAGTTAAACACCGAACTACCGTAGGATGCAGACTTTGAGTATTTACCCAAAAGAATCAGAAACTCGGAGAGGTCTTTGCACACCCACGTTCACTGCAGCGTTATTCACAACGGCCAAAATATGGACTGTAAACGTCCATAAACGTAAATGTTCATGCATGGGTGATGGACACACAGAATGGGGTCCATGCACACAGTGGAATATTACTCAGTCCTAAAAAAGGAGGGAAATTCTGACTCAGGCCACGACGTGGATGGACCTTGAGGACGTGAGGCTCAGTGACACAAGGCAGTCACAGAAGGACAAATCCTGCAGGCGTCCACTTATATGAGGTCCCTAGAGGAGTCAAATCCATAGAGACAGAGAGAAGGAGGGTGGGTGCCTGGGGCTGGGGAGTGGGTGTTTAATGGGGACAGTTTCAGTCTGGGCAGATGAAAGAGTTCTGGAGGTGACGCTGGAGATGGGTGTACAACGTGAACATGCTCAAGACCACTGAGCTGTACACTTAAAAATGGTCAGTTTGATGTTGCGTCTTTTTTCCATCATTAAAACAAATCCCCTATAAAGAACTGTAGGCACATTCCCCTCAGCGCAGACGCGATGACCCAGGCCGCAGAAGGAATCTGCTGGCTTTGGAGGACAGGCGGGTAACCCGTGCAGACAGAGGATCGAGAACAGGGGACAGACAGTTCCACACCCACCTCCCCACCCCGGGAGCGGAATCTAGAATTCCTGCTACCTGCCTCGGGAGAAGCAGCAGGAGGGTGAGGAACCTGCACTGGTAGGGGTGGCAGGGAGCTGGAGGACACAGGTGTCCTATCCGGGAAGCCGCATTCCAGGTGGGAGCGAGCAGGTGTCCCGACGGACAGCAGGGGGCGCTCCTGCCTCATCATCCCGTCCAGCTGCTCTGTCGACCAGTCGTCTCTAGAAATTCATCACGGAGGGACGGCTTCGATGAGTGTTTGCAAACAGACGTTCCGTTGATGAGGCCTGCCGTGTCGACAGCCTCCCCGTCCCCTTTAAAACGTCTGTGCCGAGATGGTACAACCGCAGTTAGCCAGGAGGATGCTTCCCTGTGTCCCCGCCCCTGTCTTTCCTTTCCTCTCCACTGAGCTGTTTACCTGAGATTTTCGAGCGTGACAATTTCCGGATAATTCGTTCGGTGGCGTCGAGAATTGGGCCACAAAGCATAACACGGATTCCTTTTATTTGTTTTTCTTCTCTGATTGCTGTGGCTACAACTTCCAAAACTATTTTGAATAAGCGTGGTGAGAGTGGGCAACCTTGTCTTGTTCCTGATCTTAGTGGAAATGGTTTCAGTTTTTCACCATTGAGGACGATGTTGGCTGTGGGTTTGTCATATATGGCCTTTATTATGTTGAGGAAAGTTCCCTCTATGCCTACTTTCTGCAGGGTTTTTATCATAAATGGGTGTTGAATTTTGTCAAAAGCTTTCTCTGCATCTATTGAGACGATCATATGGTTTTTCTCCTTCAATTTGTTAATATGGTGTATCACGTTGATTGCAAGGACATGGAAGCAACCTAAGTGTCCCTCAACAGATGAATGGATAAAGCAGATGTGGCACATGTATACAATGGAACATGACTCAGCCATAAAAAGAAATGAAATTGAGTTATTTGTAGTGAGGTGGATGGACCTAGAGTCTGTCATACAGAGTGAAGTAAGTCAGAAAGAGAGAAACAGATACTGTATGCTAACACAGATACATGGAATCTAAGAAAAAAAAAAAGGTCATGAAGAACCTAGGGGTGAGACGGGAATAAAGACGCAGACGTAGAGAATGGACTTGAGGACACGGGGAGGGGGAAGGGTAAGCTGGGACAAAGTGAGAGAGTGGCATGGACATATATACACTACCAAACGTAAGGTAGATAGCTAGTGGGAAGCAGCCGCATAGCACAGGGAGATCAGCTCGGTGCACTGTGACCACCTAGAGGGGTGGGATAGGGAGGGTGGGAGGGAGGGAGACGCAAGAGGGAGGAGATATGGGGATATATGTATATGTATAACTGATTCACTTTGTTATATATTCACTTTGTGGTCTGTCCTGAAGAAAGATGCCTGGTGGTGGCGCTCGGGGCGTTCGCTTTGCCGGGGATTCTGGGTCGGAAGTGGCTTCCCATCTACTCGTGTCTGACTTATGACTTCTAGTAATTTTCCTGCTGTTTTACGTGGAGACTGGACCAGTGTATGACTACATGTATTACTTCTGTAATTATACAGCATCTGTTTCTACCTGGTTCTATAATATATGATCCAAGGATGGCGCCTGTCCGTAGATATCTCCGGGTCTGTATTTATGACCCTGCATGTGTGTCTACACCCGTGTGTGTCCAGGATGATAAGACCATGTCCGTGTCTTTAATCCCCGGTCACACTGCTTGTCTCCGTATAATCTGAAAGCTTATTCTGTGGTCTGTCTATAAGTATAGGCAACTTATGTGTTCTAAACACTTTTGTTTTTTACAACGTTACAATTTATTCAAATACTTGGCATCTCTGTGCATTTTTTTTCCAACTACAGAGACACCTCATTTATTCCAGGTGGCCATGGAAAGAGGTATTCCGCACAACTGAATTAAAGTCTGAATAAAAGAAAAATTTTGAGTATAAATCTTCCTAAATTGGGTATGAATTTCCCCTACATTCTCCAATGGAGTTTGCCAATCCTGACTCAACTTTCTCTCTTTCTTTCTTTTTCTTCTTCCTTCCTTCCTTCCCCTCTCTCCCTGTTCTGTTTATTTCTCTCTTCTTGCTTTCTTGATTTGTTTTGGCTTTTAATAACACAGGGTTCAAAACACCTGATATACTTCTTTATATTCTTTTCCATGGTTTATCACAGGGTATTGAGTAGAGTTCCCTGGGCTCTACAGTAGGACCTCGTTGCTGATCCAGCCTATATATAATTGTTTGCATCTGCTGACCCCAAACCCCCAATGCTTCCCTCCCCACCACACCTGCCTTGGCAACCACAAGTCTGTTCTCTGTGTCCACAAGTCTGTTCTCTATGTCCACAAGTCTGTTCTCTATGTCCACAAGTCTGTTCTCTATGTCTGGCTAAACACACATTGAGATATGTAATCTCAGGAAGCCATTTTCTCCCTTGTGTTTATAGAATTATTGTAATAATGATTAATAATGATAATAATATTTTTTAAAGTGCTAACAGCCATATGGCACGTAGTCTGTGCGGGGCACCATCCTGCATGCTTTCCGTATTTCGTTCATTATTTTCATTATCAACCTTCCCCCAAGGCAGGCATTCTTATACTCACTTTATGGATGGGGAAACGGAGGCACAGACCATCACTGACTTTCTGGAAGTGGGCATCAGCACGGAGCTTTGAGCCTGGGGCTGCTGGGGCTGGGGCTGGGGTCTGATGGTCATTGGATGACTAGAAGTCACCCGGTTGCTACGTGGAAGAGGGATGATGTGTGGACTGTTTTTTAATTTATTTATTTTATTTATGTTTCGCTGCGTTGGGTCTTTGTTGCTGCGCGCGGGCTTTCTCTAGTTCTGGCGAGCGGGGGCTACTCTTCCTTGTGGTGCCCGGGCTTCTCATTGCGGTGGCTTCTCTTGTTGCAGAGCACGGGCTCTAGGCGCCCGGGCTTCAGTAGTTGTGGCACGTGGGCTCAGTAGTTGTGGCTCGCGGGCTCTAGAGCGCAGGCTCAGTAGCTGTGGCGCACGGGTTTAGTTGCTCCATGGCATGTGGGATCTTCCCAGGCCAGGGCTCGAACCCGTGTCCCCTGCATTGGCAGGCGGATTCTTAACCACTGTGCCACCAGGGAAGTCCCTAACTTATTTTAAAAAAATTTTATTGGAGTAGAGTTGATTTACAGTGTTGTGTTAGTTTCAGGTGTACAGCAAAGTTAATCAGTTATACATATACATGTATTCACTCTTTTTTTAGGTTCTTTTCCCATATAGGTCATTACAGAGCACCGAGTAGAGTTCTCCATGCTATACAGTAGGTTCTTATTAGTTCTCTGTGTTATATATAGTCCTGTGTCTATGTCACTCCTAATCTCCCAATTTATCCCTCCCGCTTAAGTTTTTTTGATTTGCCATTTTTAATTTGATAGGAAAACAAATCATCCAGTCTCTGTTCACCGTGTCCACCTCTGTCCGTCGTGTTTAGAAAGGCATTCCTTTATGTAAGCATACACGTAGCTTCCAATCTCTTTTTTAGGACAGGATTTTATTTTTTACGGTTAAAAACGTGTGGGATTAACTGTGTGGCATTGATGGGAGAGATGTATTCTAGGGATCTACCTCTTTGATTCATTGAAATGGGCCGTTCAAGAAAAAAGAAAGCAAAAGCAAAAAAAAAAAAAAAAAAAAAGAAGCCTGGCACGAAAGTGTAAGAGGAGAAAGGTGAAGGAATCTGCAAATAACGATGCAGAGTAAAAGCAGCTAGAACCCCAAAGAACACACGGTGTCCTTCCATTTCTAGGAAAATGTAAATGTCTGGAAATCTCCTGCTTAGAAAGTTCTAAACGGTGCAGATCAATGCCATAGTGACGGGAAGCAGGTCAGTGGCTGCCTGGGGCTGGGGGTGGGGGCGCGCAGGGTGGAGGAGGGAATTCAGGGAGCGATGCTCAGGGCATCTTCTTGCTTGGCCCTTTGTGTGTCATTCCCTGGGGGACGGCCACACGGGGTCCACGGAGGGCAGGTCCTGCGCTTTTCAAAGGCCGTGACGTTTGCTGACCACGAAGGGCCAGATGAAAGGGGAGGAGAAGGTCGTGTATGTCTAACTGCGCAGGCTGGTTTTGATCCCCTCCCGGGCTCAGTTGACAGCCCTGGGTTCCCCACAGCCTGTGTTTCCTGCCTCCTCAGCTGTGGCTTCTGTTGCCTGTGGCTCACGCCCCCCGTGTTCGTTTTCAGCAACTTAAACGAGGCTTCCTGAGCCGGTGAGGCTGGACCAGGTGAGCCCCGGCTTCCCCGTGACACGTCACAGACCAACATCTCAGCTGCACTGGGAGGCGCCCTGCATCCTCGCTTCCTGCTTTGAATTAATACACGAATCCACGCCGCCCGCTTCCCGGCGTGGCTGCACCCCTGAGCTTTCCGTTCTGTTCCTCGCTCTTCTCCTGGCCTTTCCATGTCCGAGTTGTAAACCGTCTTCCTCCTGAAGTCAGCCATCCTCTTCCAATTTCACATTCCCACCCACCTCTGCGTTTTCCCGTTAAAAGTCTTTTCCTGACAAGCCGGGCATGTGCGGCCTTTCAGGTGCCAGATGTCGTTGGTACCAAGTCTGGGAAAGACTGAGAGAAAAGAATGTTTTGAGAATTCATGGTGGTAGGACTTCCTTAGAGCAGTTTTAACGGCTGACATGTGGGGCTGGGTGACTCTCTGAGGCGGGGCATCCCGGGCCCTGTGGGCTGTGCGGCAGCTTCCCTGGTCTCCACCCACCACGTGCCAGGAGCACGCCCTCCCCACAGTGTGACACCAAAAACATCCGCAGACATTGTCATATGTCCCCCTGGGGGCAAAGTCATCTCTGGTTTAGAACCACAGCCATAGACAGATAAATGGATGGATGGATGGATAGATAGATAGATAGATAGATAGTCTCTCATGCTAGACAGTGTGTCTCAGCCTCAGCACTGCTGACATCTGGGGCTGGATGACTCTCTGCTGTGGGGCGTCCTGTGTCCTGTGGGCTGTGGAGCAGATTCCCTGGTCTCCACCCGCCAGAAGCCAGTAGGATCCTCCCCAAAGTTGTAACAACCAAAAATGTCCCCAGACATTGTCAAGTGTCCTTCTGGGTGGCCAAGTCATCCCCAGTTATGAACCACTGAGATAGGTAGGTAGGTAGGTAGATAGATAGACAGATAGATATGGATGGATAGATGGATGAATAGATAGATGGATAGATAGATGGATAAATGGGTGCAGAGAGAGAGAGGTTATGGATGGATGGATAGATATATAGATACATAGACATGGATGGATGGATAGATAGATTATATATAGAGAGAGGATATATGGGTAGATAAGACAGGATGGATGGGTGGATGGATAGATAGATACATGAGGTGATAGATAGATAGATAGATAGATAGATAGATGATAGATAGATAGTCTCTCATGTTAGGTCACGGTTTCTCAGCCTCAGCACTACCGACATCGGGGCTGGGTGACGCTCTGATGCGGGGCGCCCCGGGCCCTGTGGGCTCTGGAGCAGATTCCCTGGTCTCCACCCGCCACGTGCCAGGAACACCCCCTCCCCAGTGGTGAAAACCAAAACTGTCCGCAGACATTGCCAAGTGTCCCCTGGGGGCACAGTCACAGTGTTTGAGCGCTACTGTATTCAGTTAAAATTCCCTGGCGACCACATTTCACACATGTGGTCACAGCTCGTTGCTTGAGGACTTCAGTGCATCCTGTGCGACTCCACAGGGACAGGCCCCTGGAAGCTTGCCCCTGGTTCCCCCCAGGATCCACCCCACACAGCTTTCCCTTTGCTAATTTTGCTCTGTATCCGTTCACGGGACTAAACCACCACCATGAGTTCCACCTTGTAATGAGCCTGAGTCCTTCCAGACAGCTGTCAATCCTGGGGGGTCTTGGGAACCTTGATGCGGCGTCCAAACCCATATCCAATCCCTGGTTTACAGAGGAGACTGGTTGGTCCGGACGACCTTCCCCAGGTGAGGCAGGTGATGATGGGGTGGGGGACATCCCCTGCTTCCACCTGTGTTGGTTCATGATCCCCCCTCCCCCGCAGCGCTGCTGAGTGCTTCTTTTTCTCCCACGTGCTTATTTCCAGAGCAGACTGTTTCTTTTGTGACTGCACATGCGCTCTTTCAGGTTTTTTGCCCACAGTTTTTAACCTTTGGAGTCTGCACATTTCATTTTCTCCTTCGCTGTTTCTGTTTGAACGATCCCATCCACGCTGCTAGATTTACCCCTGAATAAGCAAGGTTATTTATATACGGAGATGCTGAGGCATATTCTTTGGAAAAGGAACTCTATTACCTCCGACCTAGGTTCAGGAATTTATAAAAATAAGCAGAAAATGAGTGTCTCGCCGTACCTGCTTATACGGAGGTTTCGTGCAGTCACGAGCTTGTCACTTCCAGGAAGGTATCAGTTCAGGGGCAGCTGTGTTTCTGAGATTAATTTCCATTCTGGGTCTTTGCAGGAAGGGGTGTCCATCTTGTGTGCTGGCCGTTTGGGTGGCTGTGGACAACCCCACATTCATGGATTGATTATGTTGTTACAATATGGCAATACTAGCATGGCCTGGGTTCAGTGGGGGTCCCCCCCAAATGTGCTCACATCCTTACCTCCAGAACCTGTGACTGTGACCGTGTTTGGAAACAGGGTCTCTGCACATGGGATGAATTGAAGGATCTCAGGATGACATCTTCCTGGATTACCCGGTTTGGGGTCACCAGGGGTAACTGCCGTCTTCACCTCAATCTTGCCTACAGACCTGGGTTAGATTTCAGAAACATCGAGGACGAGCAAAGCGGAAGGAAGAGGACTGTTTGCATCAGATGTGCTTTACTGAGCGGGAAGAGCATCCTCCGTTCCCGTGTGAACACCAGGCAGCCAAGGTCGTCCCAATTCACCTGCAAATGCGACCCCTTGTTTATAGGAATTCTAAGGATTCTAAGGATTTCTGCGGAGTGCAGTAAATAGGAAGGGACCCCAGGAGCTGACCCTGAAGGTCTTTGTTTCCCTGGGCTGCATCTCTCTGAGGGAAAGGAGAATGATTTCTGTTGAATTCTGCCTGTTGATATAGTCGGGGTGAGCCCCCGCGAGGAAAACGGGTTCGCATCCAAGTGCCCAGATGAAACGGCTTCTTTCCTTCTGGTGGGGATTTATACCGTCAGGCGTTTGGAACAGGCCACACGGAGAGAGGAACGACAGAGGTTTCCTCAGCTTCCTGCCGGCTTGGGATGATGTCTGTATGGGGGGCTCGCAGATTCTGTCGAGACAGGAGGGCGTGAGCGCCCTGACCTCTCCTTGCAGGCTGATGCTCCCAAGAAGAGCCCCAGAGCCACGAGCCCTCTCCTGGCTGGCTTTGCAGAGAGACGTGGGGGGTCCACCCTGTTTCTCCCCCTCCACACGGGTATTGATGCTGCTTCCCAGCTGTGATGGTTAATTCTGTGTCAGCTTAACTTTATAGATCACAGGGGCCCAGACAGCTGGTCAGATGTGATTCTGGGCGTGTCTGGGAGGGTGTCTCTGGATGAGATGAGCATGTGAATCAGTGGAGTGAGTGAAGCAGGTGGCCTTCCCCAGGGTGGGTGGGCCTCATCTAATCAGTTGAAGGTCTGAATAGAACAAAAGTGGAGGGAGGATATATCATGGCTATCTATCTATATGTATCTATATCTATATGTATCTATCTATCATCTCCATCTATCATCTCTATCATCTATCTATCAATCTATCATCTATCCATCTGTTATCTACCTATCTTCTTTCCATCCACACATCCCATTGGTTCTGCTTCTCTGGAGAGCCCCACGGATACAGCTGGGGAAGGGACCTGGGAAAGAAGACAGGGGTGTGTGTGGATGGGGTGGGAGTCAGGACGCAGGGCCCGTCCGGCAGGAGTGCAGTGAGTGGTGGGGTTGCTGTCCTGGGCAGAGCTGGTTCTAGGATGAGTAGGGAAGGGCAGGTGGGGCCTTGGGAGGAGTGGGGTCGGTAGGAGGAAGGAGGGGAGATGGGGGTCAGGGAATGGGCAGGGGTCTGGGATCACAGGTCAGGGGCTGCCTGGGGGAGGAGAGAGGGGCCGTCCTTAGTCGGAGGAGCTGTTGCACGGAGCCCAGGGGCTGCGGCTCCCGGAGTCTACACTTCTTGTGACTGGGCACCCAGCCCGCAGCCTTCACCACCGCCGTGCTCACGTCCCAGGCATCGCGTGAGGGACCAGAAGGTGCCTGGGGAGATGCCACCTTTCTTCCCCAGTTTTTGAATCCTATCCCCTGTCTTGCTGAAACCCCGTAGAGTCTGTTAAAGGAAATTATGCATTGGGGTCTCAAATAACATTTTTGCGTCTCCATTGTGCATGATATGTTAACTACAAATTGTATAAGATTCATGAAAACATAAATGTAATGTATGATTTGTATATAAATTATATACATATAAGTATATAAAATATAATATTCATTGTATATACTGTTACGGGTTGCACTCTATAATGTATATTATACTGTATACAATGATATATATTATTACCTTATATATTGTACTGTATATGATTATACGTATTATAGTGTATATATTGTATGGCAATCATATTATATATTATGATAAATTTATAGTATATTAATTATAAGTTATATATATAAATTACATATAAATTTACTATATATTGTAACATAATTATATACATGGAAATAATATATATTAATATCTTATTAATATAATTATAATATATAATATAATGTATATTATACATTATATGTATAATGTATAATATACATTTAATACATTTTATATTAGATAAGGAACAAAATTAAATACATAGCATGAATATTAATATATATTAAAATATAATATACCATATTATTTATAGCCATATAATCATATACCTTTTATAAATTATAATAGTCATCTTTAATCACCTATAATTATAGATATAAGTATAATTCCATATGATTGTAACATACAGGTAACACTATATCTGTTTATATATAACATAGATCATATAGTTTATAAATGTATATAATGTGTACAATCTATATATAATTGTATATGTGTGTCTCATATATTGTAATTTATGTATAATTAAAATTATAATCATATACAAAATTATATATAAACCATACTATACAATATAATATTCTACGTATAAGGACGCTTATTATTGGATTTAGGGCGCATCCTAATGCACGGTCACCTCCTGGCTCCTGGCGCAGAGCTCCCGAAACCCTAGGAGCTTCCTGGGTGACGCAGGCCAGAGGAGCATCCTGCGACCCTCGGAACGAGCCGCGCCGCGCCCGAGTCTGCGCTGAGGCGCAGCCCTGCGAGGTGCGGGCCGGTTGCCCGGAGGAACCAACCACGTGACGCGAGGGTGGGCCCGTTCAGCCCCGCCCCCAGGCGCCTCGGAGCGCCGAGGGGGCGGGGCTCGAGCGGCTCACGGTGCGCGCGGCTTCCGACGGTCGTGCCTGGCTGCAGCCCCGTAAACTCTCTACGTTGAGGGGTTCCGAGCGCTTCCGGGTTGGGGAACCCGTCCGCACGTTGGCAGAGTGACGCCCCCCAAGCTCCACGGAGACAGGAGCTCCGGCGCTCGGGGCCCCGCCGGGCCTCGCCCTCCACCGCTCTCTCTGCCTGTTCGTCCCATTATGATAAACGGGTGAGTCAGCCACGTGTTGCCTGCGTTCTCTGAGGAGGGCGTCACGGGGACCCTCCGTGTGTAGCCTTGTCGGACGCAAGTGTGGGCGGCCTGGGGACCCAGTCCCTGCGCTTGGGGTTGACGTGGGAGCCGTCCTGGGGCACCGAGTCTTTACCCCGTGAGGTCTGCGCGCCCCCGGGCTCCTACCAGAGTTGAATTGAAGTGGACGGCACCCAGCTGGTGTCGCAGGAGAACTGGAGACCTGCTCGGTGTGGAAGAGCCACACGTTGGGTGTCGGAAGTGCTGTGAGTAGACAGTTTTCTTTGAAGATTTGAAGTTTTTAAATTTATGCCTTTGGAGCAAACACCTCCTCCTGGCTGGCCTCTCTTGCCCTTCCTGTAAGCCATTCTCTGTCTAGTCGGAGAATTCTCTAAAATACCAATTAGATCATGTCCGTTCCTGCAGCATCGCCCACCCCCGTGGCTTTCCAAGGCTGTTAGACTAAAGGACAAAGTCTTTCAGCTCTTCTGCTGCCCGACGAGGGGCAGCTGGTGAAGAGTGGTCCCTGATGTACTGAACACGCTTTGAGGCCGGTGGAAATGGTCTCCCACGGCGTACGTCTCAGGGTTTATACTCTGTGTTCTGTTGCTTCAAGACCTTCAAAATGTTTTCTTATTACTTATGTTTGACGTAGAAAAGCGATTAAGATATTTTAGGGCTAAACGTTTTGCCCTCCCACCTAAGAGCGGACCCATTGAGTTTTGCAAGGCAGACTGTCATAGCATCTGTAAATACGTGGTGTGACCCATGCGCCTGTTTGTCAAGACAAGTGTGTCTCTGAAATTTAATTGTGCATTTGTTGATTCTCACGTAAGTACTGTAACCTGGGTGCTTTGCTTTCGTTGCACCGTAAATTGGTTTTCTGGGGTCGTTGTCATAAATGACCACAAATCAGGTGGGTTAAAACCACAGGAATTCATCCTCCCCCATCCTGGAAACCAGACGTCTGAGGTCAGGGTGTCCCAGGGCCGCGCTCCCTCCAGAGGCTCCAGGGGAGGGTCCTTCCTGCCTCTTCCAGCTTCTGGGGGCTCCAGGCATCCCTGGGCTTGTGGCCGCATCCCTCCCGTCTCTGCCTCTGTCTTCTCGGGGCTTCTCCTCTGTGTCTGTGTCTCTCCTCTTCTGTGTCTTAGAAGGACCCTGTCATTGGATGTAGGGCCACCCTCCTCCAGGAGGACCTCATCTCTGACCCTTCACTTCATCTCATCTGCAAAGACCCCGTTTCCTAATAAGGTCCCATTTTGAGGTACCAGGCTAGGACGTCAAATTAACACTTTGGTCGTGGGACACAATTCCACCAAGAACGCCCTCCAGCAAGCAACATGTGATACACCTTTTATTTGGGTGAATTTCCACGGTTTCCACGCTTGGAGTGAGTTAAAACACATGGAAACTTTCGTCCCTAAAGCCTTGGTTCTCCCTGTAAGGGAGTAGAGAGTATTTATGCATTTTCTGCGGTGCAGGTGAGACCCTCTCCCATTTCAAGTGGCCAGCCCCTCGCACCAAACACTGCGATTGGGCGTGTTTTGGGTAAAATCCATCGGGGATGGATTGAGGAAGCTCCCCTTGTCTGGAAGGGTCTGCCTTTGAGAAGTGGCCCGTGCACCCTTGCCGGGATGCGGGGCCCCTTAACCACCGTGGCCGTGACATGCAAAGGGCTGATAAGTCAGGGTTGGGGGCACTTGGACCCTGGAAAAAAGAGGCACGTTGTTCGCAGAAGGCTCTGGGCGTGTTCCTGGTGAAGCCAACGCCTTGTGCATTGGAGGAATCGAGAAAAAGTGGGGGGTGGGGGGTGTCCTGGGACTCAGGTCCTGGAGATTCTTGGACGTCCAGGAGAAAGTCAGGACCAGGTGCTATTCTTCACGCACCTCATTTGGCATCTGACATCCTTTTTCATGCGCCTCTCTGGGGAGGATCTCCGTTTCTCCTATAGTAGGGAAGCCGTGAGGGCGTCTTGGGATGCGTGGCCGGTCAGTGTTTTACTTCCTTACCTCGGCGTTGCCTGGCATTTGCTCAGCCTCAGAGGAGCCGTGTCGTATTTTCTAGTTAGCTCGCAAGCTTTGCTTGCAGCGGACACGGCGGTGGACCTGCTGTGTGCCCGGTGCAGGCGTGGTTCCTGGAACACCAGGAAACTCAGGGCTACGTTTTCTTCCCGTGTGACGAAGTCGCTGTTGGGGGTGGGGATGCTGAGTGGCTCTGTCACCTGCGTGTCACCCCAGACGGCAGGGAGAGTCCAGGCTTCTAAGCAAATCCTCTTCGAGGGATGAGGTCCTCCTACTTTGTCGTGAAAGCCATGTGGTCCCTGATGCTGTGTGTGCGTGTGCACGTGTGTATCCAGGTTTATGTGTGTCTGCATATGTGCACGTGTGTCCGTGTGTGTGTGTAGCTGTGTCTGTATAAGTTTACATGTATGTGCATCTTTGTTCCGCATCTGTGTGTGTCTCTGCAGTTGTATGTCTGTGTGTGCCCGTTTATTCCTGCGTCTGTGTGTGTACGCCTGTGTGCATCTGTATTTATTCCTGCGTCTGTGTGCATCTTTTTTTGTCCTGCATTTGTGTGTCTTTGGTTATGTATCTGTGTGTCTGTATTTATTCCTGCATCCGTGTGTCTGTGTCTCTTGTGTCCGTGTGTGTCCCTGTGAGCTCCTGCCGAGGTTCTCACTGCAGGCTCTTATCCCCCCGCACCCCCTGTGGCTGTGTTCCCCGGGCCGGTTGTCTTTCTGTGACCATAAAGCTTGATTTAGGGGGGCAATTATGCCTTGCATCGGCTCTGTCAGCCCTGTTTCCTACCGTGCGGGGTCATGGAAGTTCAGGGATGAGGACACACGTGGCTGAGATCCAACATTCTCTGGGATTCAACATCCTCCCATTCTCGGTAGGATGCCAAGAGCAAAACGGTCTCACCTCCTAGGAGACCAGGAGGCCCAGAAACACATGCCATGGGACCGCGCGCCCATAAACCGGCACCGGGCATCGTGTTGCTGGGGACACAGGGCTCAGTCTCAGGGGGGCGGGTTGGGGGCAGCAGGGTTTACGGGGCTCTAAAGCCGCCAGGGCCCCATGCTTTGCGTGGTTTTTATCGCAATGTGGCCACTCTCTCGTCCCCAAGGACTTTATTCTCGTGCACGAGGATTAGCCGGCAGAGTGTCATAAACTGGAGACCGCACCTGTCTCGAAGAGGAATTTTATTCTGTTGGTGAATAGACCTGGGCCTGAGCAGAGCCTTGGGGTCCTGAATTAAAACATGAACCACACGCTTATTCCATTTCTTCTCCGCTAAATGCACGATTCCTTTTTTGGTACAAATGTGCATTGATTAAACGTGAGTCTCACCAGGCATTGAACTAAAACCTGTGAACGTGTTATGGAAACCTACAACCTGCATGTCTGTATAAAAGTATCCGTGATCTGAAAGCGGGAATGAAATGAGTTATTCGTCCATCGCTGCAATGGGTTGATTCGGGGGGATTCACGGCGAACCGTCAGCGTTGTGATAGCGATTCTTTGTGATCATGACTCGTTGGATGATTATTTTATCCTCTGGCGTTTGGCTCCTCGTGGGTAGATGGGGGACTGTTCTTGAGTGATCGTCGAGGTCAACTAGCAGCTAGAAGCTGGTCGCTGTATAACCAGTTCACCGAAAGAAGTGCCTCTCAGTCAGAACGTCAGAACTCCATTGCTCCGCGGAATTCAGTGAAAGAAGGTCTGGTTCTGAGGGTGTTCGCTTCTTTTTGACTAGAGAGGATTCTTTTTAAATTGAAGTATACTTGTTTTACAGCGTTTTGTTCATTTCAGGTATACAGCGAAGTGATTCAGTTATACATAGGTGCATATTTATATCTGTGTATATATATACTTTTTAAGATTTTTTTCCATTATAGGTTATTACAAAATATTGGGTATTGTTCCCTGTGCTCTGCAGTAGGTCCTTGTTGTTAATCTACTTTACATATAGTGGTTTGTGTCTCTTGATCCCAAACTCCTAATTTATCCCTCTCCACCTTTCCCCTTTGGTAACCGTAAGTTTGTGTTCTATGTCTGTGAGTCTCTTCCTGTTTTGTAAATAAGTTCATTTGTGTCATATTTTAGATTTCACAAATAAGTGATATCGTATAATATTTGCCTTTCTCCTTGTTGCTTATCCATCCTATATATAATAGTTTGCATCTACTAACCCCAAACTCCCAATGCATCCGTCCCTCCCTCCCCCTTAGCAACCACATGTCTCTTCTCTATATTTGTGAGTCTTTTTTTTTTTTTTTGGTAGCTAAGTTCATTTGACTTGTATTTTAGATTCCACATATGAGTGATATCATACAGTATTGGTTTTTCTCTGACTTATTTCACTTGGTATGATAATCTCTAGGTCCATCCATGTTGCTGCAAATGGCATTATTTCATTCTTTTTTATGGCTGAGTAGTATTCCGTGTGTGTGTGTGTGTGTGTGTGTGTGTGTGTGTGTGTGTGTGTATTTATGTATGTGTATATATACCACAAGGAGATGGGTTCTTTTTTCGCTTTAATATGGATTGATTGGGACGCCATTTCATCGTAGGGTCCTTGGAGGCTGGTAGGGCCGCCAAGGAGGGCGAGGTAGTGGGTGCCAGGGCTCCAGGACCCTCTCCCTGGAGCCACATGGGGTGGAGGACAGTGGGCTTCCAAGGTGGGCCCCCAGGGTGCACTGCCCTGTGGGGGAGTAGCCGATGTGTCCCTCTCTGTCCTGGGTTCCAGACACTGTCCTGAGGGTGGAGGCCAGCAGACGGCTGCTGTGGGTGGTCCCCGTGCCCTGTGGTCACTGTGCCCCTTGGCCGTGGCAAGAGTTCCCCAGAGGGTCCATCTGGTCGACCCAGCCCTGCCATCCCTGGTTCACTGGTTCATTGGTCCTCATTCCATTGATGTGATGTTCTCACCAGGCTGCCACTTGACCTCTGCTGGGGGGCTTTGAGAACTTGGGAAAGAGCTGATACTACCCGTTTGTAGTCCCCAAATACCATTTTGTAGCCTTAGACCCATGGGTGATTCCACCCTGCTGCCTGAGATATAGAAGCTAGGACACCCTGGTTCCCCCACTCAGGACCAGAGTCCGGGGGGTGAGGGGCTCCTGCCTTGATCCAAAATGCTGATATGTTATGCAATGTTTGTATTCATTTCGATTTTTAAAAATCTTCCACTAGACATTATTTATCTTGCTTTCTGGTTGTTGTTGTTGTTGTTTTTGGTGTCATCTTCAGTTTTCCACCTGAGAGCAGTGCCTTGCTTTCCTCACCCTAATCCTGACCCTGCTTAGCAGCGAGCTTTTTTCACTGTTTACCTGTACAAACAGGATGCAGATACCCTCCTTCTGGGGCGTTCGTGAGTTATGTGCCCAGCAGAACATCTGGCCACAAAATACATTCAAGTATCGATGTTACCCTTTAGGGCAACTAGTAATGATACCAGCACAGAGAAAGAAGAGAGCGCGGGGGTCTGTGGAGCCCTGGACGGGAAGGGGACCATCAGTCAGTCACTCGGATGCAACGCGCAGAAACAAAATCTTCTAATGACTTGATCTGCCCCCTTTGCCATTGTTTTTTTAAATTTTTAAAAATTGAAGTGTAGTTGATTTACAATATTGTGTTGCTTTCAGGTGTACAGCGAGATGATTCAGTTATATTTACATACATATATATGTATTTTTTCCAGATTCTTTTCCCTTATAGATTATGACGTGTGGGGTAGAGGTGAGATTTTCAGATGTTGCAGGTGCTGATGGAAATGTGTCTACGTCGGATCTCTTCACTTCACGTTTCTATTTAATGGAGTATTCCACTCCTTTCTTGGTGTGAACCAAGGGGTGTTTTCGGAAGCCTCCCGGAGAGGGAAATAGAAAAACTCTCCCTCTGTTCCTCTCACTTCTGGTGGGAGGGACCAAGTGAATTAAGGACCTTTGTTCTTTATTTTAAAATTTAATTTAATTATTTAAAAAAAATTTTTAACTTTTTTATTGAAGTGTAGTTGATTTACAATGTTGTGTTAGTTTCAGGTGTACAGCAAAGTGATTTTATATATGTGTTATATATATAATATGTATATTATTTATATATTCTTTTTCAGATTGTTTTCCATTATAGGTTATTACAAGATACTGAATATAATTCTGTTATACAGCAGGTCCTTGTTGTTTATCTACTTTATATACAGTAGTGTGTACTGTTAATCCCAAATTCCTAGTTTATCCCTCCCCCACTTCCCCTTAGGTAACCATAAGTTTGCTTTTTATGCCTGTGAGTCTATTTCTGTTTTGTAAATAAGTTCATTTGTGTCGTAGTTTAGATTCCACATATAAGTGAGATCATAGGGTATTTGTCTTTCTCTGTCTGACTTACTTCACTTAGTATGATAATCCCTAGGTCCATCCATGTTGCTGCCAATGGCATTATTTCGTCATTCTTTTTTATGGCTGAGTAATATTCCATTGTATATATGTACCACATCTTCTTTATCCATTCCTCTGTCGATAGACGTTAGGTGCTTCCGTGTCTCAGCTGTCGTGAATAGTGCTGCTATGAACATTGGGGTGCACATATCTTTTTGAATTAGAGTTTTGTTCGGGTATATGCCCAGGAGTGGGATTGCTGGATCGTATGGTCAGCTTTCTCTTTCTTGGCCCCCTCCCCCTCCCCCTCCCCCCTTTCTGGTGTATCCACTTCAGTCACCTTCTCCCGTCTCCACTCTCAGGACCCAGAGTCTGATGGTCTGGACTTCATGGAATTGCATATGCATGTGTCTCTGCCATTTTGCATCTGATTTCAAAGTGTAGGGAGTACGCTTTGTAAAGAACCCGGATGATGTAAGTGCTGTGTGCTTGATAAGGGATCTGCTTCTTGAGTGCCTGGGCCTCTGTGCTGCGGTTCCACCGGGAAACATACATGTTATTGTTACTGTTTTGTTTTTTAAGCTTTTTAGCTAAGCCTCTTTGAGAGGGGGCAGGGGGCAGAGGTGATAGGTAGGTAGGTAGGTAGATACATAGATATAGATGGATACTGATGTACATATAGGTAGGTAGATGGTTAGGTAGATGGACAGATAGATGGATGGACAGAGAGAAAAGTGATACGTACATACATAGATGTTAGGTAGGTAGGTAGATAACAGAGATTATACATATAAGTGAAACTGTGGACAGTATATTGTGGACTTTTATGATGTCATGTTCTTCTGAAGAGTATTTAGTTTTGTTTCAAGAAGCGAATACAGCATCACCTTGAGCTTGAAGACACCTGTTTTGGGGTTTCTGTGGGTGGATTGATTTTCGTTTTGCCCTTGGTCCTAGGGCGTATTCTCTCGACCTGGGTCGTGGTCCTTACTCCTCAGACGTGGTCATTCCGGGGGCTCCGTGGAAGGTCTCCGGCGTCCGTCAAGCCTGTCCGACGGGCAGGATGAGAACTGCAGACTCTATTGCCCATCAGAGAGCAGCTGCAGAGATGGCGCCTGCTGACCTCAGACTCCCAGCTACCGCACGCCCTGGGGTCTTTGGAGCTGTGTCCCCCCCCCCTCCAACGTGGAACGGGGGAGTCGGCCACGGTGTGAGCAGAAATTTGTTCTGCACACGTTGGTGTTCCACAGCTCCTTTCTTTTCCTTTACTTCCTCAGTTTCCACCCACGCTGAGCCGCTCAGCAAGGCCGTCCCTTGCTTCCTGACCTCCGACCCCCAGAAGCTGTGGACCATGGCAGGGGGGCTGCCCTCAGACAGCAGTGTGGATGGATATCAGTCTCACCCTTGTGATTCCTTTTCCCCAAGGACCCTTCCTCCACCAGCTTCTGCTTTTGGCGGTCCCAGCTCAGTGCCTTCAACACACATTTCTCTATTTTATCCAAAGTTCATCGTGGCTCTTAGCGTGAGATTTTATCTTTCTCCAGCAAATACGCCGTCACTGGTGTCCTGACATCAATGGCACTCTATTTTTTTTGCACTTTGTAATTATGGTAGTTTGGCCAAAGATAGGTACGAAAATAGAATAACAGCCAGAAGCTTTCATTTTTGCCGTTCTGCATTGATGATTGGATGGAAACTTAGAAGTTGGTCATTTTCCCATAAGAATACATAAGGAAGAATCACCTTAGCAAACATAGGATTGCCTTTTTTAAAATACAGATTTAATTAACAGCTGTTTTACTTCCAGTTTTATTGAGCTGTAATTGGCACACAGCCCTGGGTAAGTTGAAGGTGCTCGACATGATTTGAGCGCCTGCATCATGAAATGATGACCTCAAGAAGTTTCGTGACCATCCATCATCCCGTATAGATCCAGCATGAAAGCGCTAGAAATGTTTTTCCTTGTGATGAGACTCCTTAGGATATATACTTCCTTAACAGCTTGCATCCGTAACACAGAGCAGTGTTAATTACATTTATCACGCTGTACCTTACATCCCTAGGACTTACAGCTGAACATCTTCTAGATCTCAACAATCATCCAATTCCTCCATCTCTGGCAACCACAGATCTGACCTCTTTTTCGATGATGGCTGTCTTTAATTTTGCTGACTTCTTTTCCTGGCTGACATTTGTAAGAGTGCGGTTTCTTCCAGAGCGCTGGGACTCTGTCAGGAGGATGTACTGCCCTGCCCGTATCCTGAGACGCCGTCTGCAGACCGTTTCCACTGGGGCTGTGGGTTCCTGTGTGCCTCTGACCCGTTTAAACTCATGCGTGGTGAAGCAAGAGTCTGGGACATAATAGCATCGGGTGAACACCCAGGAGGAGCAAGAGGGTGAGACCGAAGGACCCTGCTTTGTCCTCCTGCAGGGCGAAAATTCTGGGCGTGCTCCAGAAGCCACCCCAGAAGGGCAAGCCCCTCCCCACTCCAGTGACCTAATAAGAAATGTATGCATTTAGTCTCTGCCCCTGTCTTCCGAAAACCCTTGGAATCTCCGAAGCCATAAGGTCTTTTGTAGGCTAACCGGTGGCTCCTGGATGGCCTCAGGGTGGAGCTCGTTGCCATGGAGACCAACCCTGACTTGACAGTTGGAACTTTAAGGCCAGCCCCCTGACCGTCATCTGGGGAGAAGGGAGGGGCTGGGCCTTGAGTTTAATGCTCCCCCCCCCCCCCCCCCCGCACAGTGATTTAATCTGTCATGCCTATGTACTGTGGACAAAAAAGGTCACCTGTGTCGACTAAAAAAAAAAAAAAGCAGAACCTAAAAGTTGAGAATTATGTTTCATTTGGTGGAGAAAACTGAGGACTTAAGCCCAGCTTCTCGGATAGCTTGGAGGGACGGCTCCAAAGAAGTCCAGGCGGAACCTGGGTGTATAAGAGGTTTTGCAACAAAAAACCCGGGTAGTCTGAACTCAAAAGATTACTGCTGATTAAAGAAATCAGGCATCTCACGGTAATGAATTCAACGCTTTTCTTTGTATGGAAAGAGGCAAGAGTCTGGGCATCCTGTGCGCTCCCCTCCTGAGTCCCTGCAGGGCTCACCTTCCAGGGCCAAGGCAGTGGTGGAGGGCTTGATGTCTGCAGCATCCTTTGTTTGTTGATACGGCAGGTGACATTTTCCATTCACACCTGCGTATCAGTAAAGAAGAATGTTGAGGCCGTCAAGCCCTCGGCCACTGCAGCGCCCCCAGCGGTGCACCCTGGGCGCACTCAGGTTGGAGAAAAACAGGGTGCTGGCCCTAGGTAGCTAAGGTGCACATCAAAGGAATGACTTGGGTGAGCCTAGACCCTTGCATCTTCCCATACACAGAAAAGCACTAAATTCATTCACTTGAGACGTCTTTGTTTTGTCATTAGCAGTAATCTTTGGATGCTCAACGATGAGTTCTTTTTTCTCCAGCAAAAACTCCTATATAACCGGCCTCCTCCCTGACCTCTTTGGAACCATCCCTCAGCGCTATGAGAGGCTGCCTGTCAGGCTTAAGTCCTCAGTAAGGTCACCGAATAAAACATAATTCTCAGTCTTTAGGTTGTGCATTTTTTTCAGTCAATAGTTTGAAGCCTCCGTAAAAATCCCTGGACTGTGGGTGTCAGCGAGCTCCCGGGTCGGTGAGTGGTTTTCCACACACAGCTTCCGTGGGGCTGTTCCCGAGTTTCATCGTTCCGTAGCAAACCTGTACTCCAACAAGTGCACTGTTTTTCTAAGTTCTGTGAGCCCCTCTAGCAGATTACGGAACCTAGAAATGAGATCACGGGAACCTCCGTTGCATACCTGGTCGGTGAGAAGCACAGGGGACGTGCTGGGGCTTTTGGATGGGCGTCTGAAGTGGGGGCAGTTTTGTAGGGCCGAGTCCTCAACCTGTGGCATCAGACACTCGCCCCACGATAGTATCTGGACTGAATTGCATGGTAGGACACCCAGCTGGTGTCTTGAAATTTGGTTGAGAATTGGTTGATGTGGTGGCCAGAGGTATTGAGAGTAACGTGATGTATAAATAGAGAAGCCCCCCGTCCCCCCCAAAAAAACACGCTTCTTTGGACCACCTCTCAAATAAATTCCTTGTCCCCTACCCTTTGTCGGAGGGTCTGCTTTGGGGGAACGTTTTGGGGTGGGGGAGCCCCCTTCCCCCCATGCTGTTGAAGAAGCATGCAAGAAATCTAGGAATCCCAGCCCCCAAACAAGCTCGCTTTGCCTGTTCTTTCCGCTGCTTCTAGTGTGTGGACGGGATGGGGTCCTCCGTGTGTGAACGTGCGGTCATGCACTGCCTCAGTCAGAAGCTGGTTCTTTGCGACTAGAGACGATCATACTGCGTGAAGTAAGGCAGACAGAGAAAAACAAATACCATATGACGTCCCTTACATGTGGATTCTAAAATATGACATAAATGGACTTATCTGTGAAACAGAAACAGGCTCACAGACGGAGACAACAGACTTGTGGTTGCCAAGGGGGATGGGAGGTGGGGGAGGGATGGTCTGGGAGTTTGGGGTTAGTGGATGCACAGTATTGTACATATAGGATGGATGAGCCACAAGGTCCTACTGTAGAGCACAGGGAACTCTATTCCATGTCCTGCGATAAGCCATCATGGAAAAGAATATGAAAAAAGAAGGCGATTCTTGTTTTACAGAACGTTTCTTTCACCCCAAGGCATCAGGAAAAGGGTGAGGTCTGGGCCAACCCAGGTCCCGAAGAGCATGTGTTTGATGCGTCCTTTGAAGGGGACAGGAACACTTATGTGGAGGTGACACGAACATACCCTGAGAGACAACCATCATTATTTTATACCAACGACCCACGTGGTTTGCTTTTCTGACCACAGATAATGAGCCCCTTGAAGGGTTATCCTGCTGTGTAATTAAGTGTCCTCCAGATCTCTTCAGTTGGTCCCTAAACTTCCAGGTGGACTGTTTTATTATTCTATGAAAGGTGCTCAAAAGACTCCCTGGGTATTTCTACCGAGTGTACATTCCAGACGAGCAAAGACGCAACAAAAGCAAAAATAGTTACCGTTTCCGGTTCTGTTCACCACATCACAAACCCTTCCCTGCAGAGAGGCAGAGATGGATGCAGTGAAAGAGCCTTCGCTTATGAATCAAATGTTTCCATTCTTGAGAAAAAGGAAACGTAAACTGTTGACATCTGTGCATGTATCAGCTCCCTCCACTCAAAGCCACCTTGTTGCCGGGCGCGTGCTTTCCCATAATTTCTCAGGTTGGCCTCCGTCGTTGCAGTTAAAATGCAAATCTACTCGCTGAGGATGCTTTTTGGTTATTATTCCAGCCTTGATGTTCTGGAGCCTAGAGTAACAGGAGGTGCAGAGGACCATGGGGATGTGCATCTTCCCTCATTCAAGGTCATCTCAATGTCACAGAGCTGACAGGGGCACAGACAGATCCCCCTCCTCCCTGTCATTGGTTCTCTGTTCTCCTCCACCCTCACCAGATGCTTAGGCAAAGGCATGAGGAATAAGCAAAGACCCTTTTCCCGAGACGATACCTGTCTGGCTCTGGGTTCCATCCTCTGCTTTGCCAGCTCAGGACTCCACCTTCCTCCCGGGAAACATTCCACGGACTTGCCTGGTGGATGCTTTTTCCTGAGACACCCAGGCAGGGGTGGCGGCCCACGGGGATGCCCCGGGACTGAGCCGGCAGGACAGACAGAAGCCTCGCCCCTCCTGGATTCGTGGGGACCCCAGTTGAAGCCCCCTAAACAGCCACAGTCTGTCCCAGAGAAAGAGGGGAAGCCGCCATCGTGTGCATTCTCTCTCAGATGGAAGTTCTTCACACCCTAGCAGCTCTTTCTTCGGATTTCTAGGAACAGGCCTGAGTGGGTTTATTTCAAAGAAGAAATTTAAGGTTTTTTTTTTTTGCTGGGGAACTTGTTCAAGATATAGCCAGAAAGCTCAAAAAGGAAGAAAATATCTCATCTCTTTAAGAATTAAAAAAGAGACATATTGTTTTGAATTATTTAGCATTTATTTACAAATTTGTAGTGTTTTTGATGTAAAAATAAATGAAATGTGCTAGTAGTAATGGGTGAGCCGAGTATATAAAATGTCACAGTATTAAATGAAGATATAGACAAATAAAGAAAATATATAAAATATCACAATATTAAATGAAAATACAAAGAAAATATATAAAATGTTACAATGTTAAATGCAAATATAGACAAATAGACTATATAAAATGTCACCACATCAAATGCAAATATAAAGGAAATATATAAAATGTCATAATATTAAATGCAAATATAGACAAAGAAATATAAAATGTCACAATATTAATGCAAATACAGACAAAGACAGTATGTAAAATGTCACATTAAATGCAAATACGAAGAAAATATATAAAATGTCACGATATTAAATGCAAATACAAAGGCGGTAAGATGTCACAATATTAAATGCAAATGTAGACAAATAAAGACAGTATATAAAATGTCACAGTATTAAATGCAAATACAGGTGAATAAAAATGATTTCATATTTACTCTGTCTTCTCCCTCCTAAACATGGTATATCAATTCCATTGCAGAAACGGTGATGCTTTAAGAAAACCGTCCCTTATGGACTAAGTGGCCCACTAGCTTGCTATCGTTATAATGAGGACCTGGAATGATTCAGTTGCAAAAAAATGTACAGATGTTACACTGGGCAGAATGACGCCCCCCACCAGAAGGATGTCCACATCCGAATCCCCAGAACATGAGAATAGGTTACCTTGTAAAGGAAAAAAGGGACTTTGCATATTTGGGGGAAGAAGCAGCCTGAGATGGGAGATGACCCTTGATTATCGGGGTGGCCCCGAATGCCATCACAAGGGTCCTTATAGGAGGGACACAGGAGGGTCAGCATCAGAGAAGCAGATGTGACAATGAAAGCAGAGGTCAGAGTGATGTGTCCACCAGCCAAGGCTGCAGGCGCCTCTGGAAGCTGGAGAAAGCAAGGACCTGATCTCCCCTGGAGCCGCCCAAAGGTCCAGCCCTGCCCACACCTGGATTTCAGCCCCATGAGACCCACGTCAGACTCCTCACTTCCACTGAGCATAAGACACACGTGTGTTCTGAGCCGCCACGTGTGTGGTGGATTTTTACCGCGGCCGCAGGAAACTAACACGGAGGTACGGAAACCACAGGAGCCTGCGCAGAACATCCATAAATGTGCGAAAGGATGAAATTCGAGAACAGGTTTGCCAGAACGACTGTTAAGATGGCTTGTTTTACTCTTCAGCTTGGAGATCCTGCATGTCCTCAAAAGCACTTTTATTGATGCTAATCACAGTGATTCCCCAATAACGAGACAAAGAACAGGACAAGACAAAGTCCACTAACACGGTGCGCGCAGGGGTGTCCTGGGGTGGCCAGAGCAAATAACCCAGACCAGGAGGCTTTAAACTACGGGCATCCATCCTCCCCAGTCCTGGGACCAGACGTCTGAGGTCAAGGTGTCCCAGGGCCGCGCTCCCTCCAGAGGCTCCAGGGGAGGGTCCTTCCCGCCTCTTCCAGCTTCTGGGAGCTCCGGGCATCCCTGGGCTTGTGGCCGCGTCCCTCCCGTCTCTGCCTCTGTCTTCTCGGGGCTTTTCCTCTGTGTCTGTGTCTCTCCTCTCCTGTCTCTTAGAAGGACCCAGTCATTGGATGTAGGGCCACCCTCCTCCAGGAAGACCTCATCTCAGACCCTTCACTGCATCACATCTGCAGAGACCCTGTTTCCAAATGAGGTTCCATTCACATGTGTGGGGGTTGGGCTGTGGGCATATTTTGGGGGGCTCCACCTTTGTCTGGAAAGATAAGAGTCGGTTCTCTCAAGTCCTCCGGCCAGCACCTCCCCATCCCTCCCCGGAGTTCATCGTCCCTTTCTTTCCTTTGCGAGTGGCTCAGAGCTGCTCTTGCAGCGAGATGGACAACAAGGTCCCTGCTGGCCGCTGCCCAGCTCGTCGTTCTCAGGACCACATCCTGCTCACCAGCTGCTGCCATCTCCTCTGTGTGCTCAGAGCAGGTGCCGATGTTTCGTCCGAGGCTGACCAAGGGCTGTGTTGATTGAGTGTTTGGGAGAATCACATGCGCTGAGCTGATGCAGGACACTGGCTTGGGGAGAAAGTCAATATTTGCTCATAAAGTGTTACCCTTGAGGAGTCCCTGGTTGTCGCTGCCTTTCGTGCATACTTCCCAGGCGTCTGGAACTCTGCTTGGCGTCCTGTGTAAATCCTGGTGTGACCTTTACAAAAATGCTGGGGACTTGTCTTTCCCTTTCAAGAGGGTACAGGAACCACCTCTGACAAGGCAAATATCCCAGACAGTTTTGTCTTCGAAACTCACACTCAGGGTCTCCCTTGACGCCTTCTAAAGGGGCCGGAGACCAGGAGAAGATGGGGGCCAGTGCGGGAGAGTCACTGAGGACAGCAGGATGGAGGGCAGCAGGAAAGGGGCAGAAACAGCTCTGCGTGTTTTGTAGGTTTTCTCGGGTGACATATGCTCTCATTGTGGGGCTACTGGGGCTGAATCGTGTTCCCGCCCAAATCCATACATTGGAGTCCTAACCTCCAGGACCTCAGAATGTGACTGTATTTGCAGATGGGGCCTTTAAAGAGGGGATTGAATTAAAAGTAGGGTGGGACCTGATCCCATAAGAAGAGATTAGGACACACACACACACACACACACAGACGGATGACCCTGTGAGGACACAGGGAAGGGACAGCCTTCTACACGCCCGGGAGAGAGGCCTCAGGAGGAACCAGCCCTGCAGACACCTTGATTTTGATTTCCAGCCCCCAGGACTGGGAGACATAAATGTCTATTATTTAAGCCCGCGCACTCTGGGGTACTTTGTTATGGTGGCCCCCAGGGAAGTCATATACTCCTTTAAAGCCCAGTTGGAGATTTTGAGGGTGTGGTTGGCAATCGGGACCTCAGTTATTTTATATTTCTATTTAAAGGTGCTCGTTGGCCGGGAACCCACTCTCCCTTAAGTGAATGTCACCAATTTCAAGCACGTGTCTTTAAGCTACGAATTTCTTGACTAAGGATATAAAAAGTTCGAGGCGTTTTTATGAGGCTGGTTTAATTAAACATTCATGTTCCTCCTGACGTTTTAGTAGAAAAGAATTAAAATATGGGGCATTAAAATTGTTAACAACTTGGGATTTTGAGGAGGGATATTTTTTCATACGTACTATTGACCTCTGTTGGGTTTAGCGACTAATTGTTTTAATTTTTTAAATTATTTTTTAACATCTTTATTAGAGTATAATTGCTTTACAATGATGTGTCAGTTTCTCCTTTATAACAAAGTGAATCCGTTATACATATGTCCCCATATCTCTTCCCTCTTGCATCTCCCTCCCTCCCACCCTCCCTATGCGACTTGTTTTTTTATCATGGAACTGTGGTGGGGAATTCTTTGGAGACACATTGATTGCCTTGGATTTTATGTCCCACGTGGAGTAGCATATTTTTATTGCCCCCAAACCCCATAGAAGCCAGTGATTGAATTTTCACAGCCTCTCCTGGTACAAAGCTACCCTTGAAAATTCTTGATCAAGAGCCCGTTAATTTCTTTCTTTTTCTTTTTTATTGTTGGAGTTGATTTATGTTGTGTTACTTTCTCCTGTACAGCAGAGCGACTCAGTTATACATGTATGTACACATTCCCTTTTATATTCTTTTCCACTATGGTTTATCTCAGGATATTGAATATAGTTCCCTGTGCTCTACAGCAGGACCTTGTTGTCTATCCATCCTATATATAATAGTTTGCATCTGCTGATCCCAAACTCCCAATCCATCCCTCCCCTCTCCTCCCCCCTTGGAAGCCACAAGTCTGTTCTCTATGTCTGTGAGTCTGTTTCTGTTGTGTAGCTAAGTTCATTTGTGTCTTTTTTTTTTTTTAAGAATTTATTTTTTGGCTGCATTCGGTCTTCATTGCTGCCCGTGGGCTTTCACTAGTTGTGGCGAGCAGGGGCTTCTCATTGCGGTGGCTTCTCTTGTTGTGGAGCACGGGCTCTAGGCGCACGGGCTTCAGTAGTTGTGGTGTGTGGGCTCAGTAGTTGTGGCTCAGGGGCTCTAGAGCACAGGCTCAGTAGTTGTGGTGCACAGACCTAGTTGCTCCACGGCATGTGGGATCTTCCCGGACCAGGGCTCAAACCCATGTCCCCTGCATTGGCAGGCGGATTCTTAGCCACTGAGCCACTAGGGAAGTCCCTGTGCTGTATTTTAGATTCCATATATAAGTGATATCATATGATATTTGTCTTTCTGTGTCTGACATACTTAGTAGGACAATCTCTAGGTCCATCCATGTTGCTGCAAATGGCATTATTTCATTCTTTTTTATGGCTGAGTAATATTCCGTTGTATACATGTACCACATCTTCTTTATCCATTCATCTGTCGATGGACGGTTATGTTGTTTCCATGTCTTGGCTGTTGTAAATATCGCTGCAGTGAACACTGGGGTGCAGAGCCCATTAATTTCTGATGCCGTCTTGCTCATGTTCCTGGATTCGTCCTAGGCGCTCCCATCTTTTACTTTCTGTTGGTGGATACAGTGAGTACTAGAGTATTACTCTTTTGTTTTCTTCTTACAGCAGATTCTGCGATCACTTACAAATATAGCCGCCCCGGTGGGGGAAGATCACAGGTTTCCACGGAGTTGACCTCAGGCACCACCTGAACTCTGGTAGTAATGAAGTGTGTTGTTTCTGAAGTTCAGTGAGCTGGCTCCTGGTTCCCTACGTCTCTTGCTGTCTTTCTCTCTCCCGTCTGAGACTGGCAATGTCTCAGGACTGAGCTGCTCCATCACCCTGGGTCCCGGCCCTAGGAAGACCGGGAGCCCCAGCGATGGGCAGGTAGGCTGAGTGTACGTGAGCCCCTGAGATTCCGGGGTGTTTGCTACAGCAGCATCACCTAGCCTATCGTGACCCGTACCTCCACCAGTGGTTCACTTTCCCCTGGGCTGTTTTGCTCAGCTGTGTACTTACAGGATGAAAGGGCCCCTTTGTGCAGGAATACAAACAAAATGGACTTTGGGTTCCATTGCCCTTTCTACTTGCATTTCTGTGTGCAGTGGTTAACCTAATCCATTGCCGTTTGTATCAAAGATATTTACGTAAGGTGGCAACAGCTCCATTTTACTTGTGTTTCCCAACCATTCCGCTTAGAGTGGTCTAGAAGCAGAGTGGACAGAGCAAAGCCACCCCCCCCGATGAGGTGACGCTCTAGGGGTGCCGCACGGGTGACCACTTTGACGTCAAATGAGACAAGAGAGATGGGAGCTGAAAACCACTGGGACTTGAGGGCCCCTCCAAGAATTCCGGGTGGAGAACATCCCACCGAGGGACCCAGGGTCTTGCCACACGAGCAAAGGAAACATCTGCTTTGGAGGGGATTGGATGAAGCAGCTCGTCCCAAGATGCTTTCCTGCTGCCTGTTTGTACCGGCAACCCCAGACCCCTGTACTTTCTGATGGAAGGTTGAGCAGAAAAGGTGATCCAAGGGAAGAAGTTCCCAGGGGCGGCCACCAGGGGTCAGGCCTCCGTGGGTGCCGTGGCAAGCGATCTCGGTGGCTGGGCCCGGACATTCCAAGAGCTAAAGCAAAGGGAGCCCATGGAGTACCGAGGAGGGAGAGGCAAGGATGGTCCCAATCTTTGTTTACCCCCCAGTTTTACCCAGTATCATTCCGAGATGCTGTTTCTCTTCGTGGACAGAACTTGGATGCCAGAGGCCCCTGGATTTTACGGTTCAGACTGGCTTGGGGAGCTGGTGGCCAAGCTTTTCTCGTTAATAACTAAAAGAATGACAGCGGTAGCTGACCAAGCTGTCGCACTGCCTAAAGGCCCATCCCAGGAGTTCCATTTCGGTGCACTGCCTTGTCTGATCTTACCACCCCTCCATCGTGGGTACGCTGTGAGCCTCCAGGGTTGCAGGTGTGCAGACTGAGGCTTGGAGTTTCCTCACTAGCTGTGTGACCTTGGAAAAGTGCACAACGGAGCTGAGGTTCCAGCTTCAGGCTTTTTGGCTGAGAGCTTGTGATCACTGGGGCTTTGGGCGTCTAAAGGAAGCACGACGATTTCCCCTGGAATTCAGGGACTGGGCTAGAGGATTACCTTGATTCCGCATCTTCAGGGGCAATTAAACACTCATATGGCCGAGGGGCAGCTGTGATACTGGCTGTAGGGCTCAGCTTTTTACCCGTGTCTCTGCAGCCCTGGAAATAGATTGTGTTGTTGGAAACCTTGAGTCACCGTCCGCCAGTCAGGCAGCTAAGACCTTCAGAGCCGCTCTGGGGAGCGCGGCCAGCTCGGCTGGCTCTGTTTCCCTCCCGGAAATGTCAGATGTGGAGGCTCCGCGCGTTCGTCAGGGGCACTTGAGGCATCTGTCGGATGGCATCTCTTCCCGGTGTGCAGACACGCTTCTCTGTTCCTGAAGGGCGCGGTGAGCCTGGCCCCGGTCCAGGGGTCACCCCGTGATGCCAGCCGACAGGATGCCCCCCTGTGTCAGGGCTGGGGGACCTGGCTTTCAGACCGGTGGCCGTTCCGTGCTGCCAGGGAAGAATTTGGACATCGCCAGACCTTAAGGTCATAGCACACGGGCGCCTCCAATTTAGTTTTAATGATGTCTTTGGGCAAAAGCAACTGGTAGAAATATGTGACAGGTATAAATTTAGTCACTGCATCTGTATGGAAGAGTGACTTTTCCTGCAGTATTGTAGGGAGGGGGCAACCCCCAACCTTGTGTCAAAAGATCCTACATAAGAGTATAGAATTTACCGACTGCCACAACAGATGCGGGGTGTGTGTGTGCGCGCGCGCGTGTGCGTGCTGTGTCTGCCCTGGTGATAAATGCTATGGTTGGCATCAGCTGGGTTGTTTACGAGTTTTGAAATTCACAAATCGTGTCAAAAGGGATCTCAGTCTAATGCCGATGCTTTCCGTGGCCGTTTACCTGAGCTTCTGTGAGAAGAGGTGCCATCGGGGGACCAGGAGGGGGTCTCAAGGTGGGGTGGCTGTTGGGTGGTGACTGCAGAGTGAGCCTCGATCCTCCGTCCGCCTCTGCTCTGCGTGCTGCCAGCCCAGCCACTCTGGTCCCCCCCGAGTGGACCCAGCGCCAAGTGCACAGTCCAGTCCACCGCAGGCGCTGGAGGAAACGCGGCGCGGGTGGGCTTTCTCCTCGGGACCACGTAGAAGTCAGACGAGCCGTCACTGCGGCAGTGGATGTAGAAGGCGGGACGGGGCCAAGCCCCCCGCCTGTAGGATCACACTGGTCTCTGGTTTCATTTACTTAATTGCCCACTAGGGTCATCTTACCTTGGATGCGGGAGCTGTCCTTCCTTTATTTCGCAAACCAGTGATAACCCATCGGTGGTAGCGGCCTGGAGAGCTCTTTCATGACTTGTTATCAGAATTCAACACATGCAGAAAACGTCCTCGGGTCCCAGGAGCACATAAAGTTATTGGTGGAAATTAGCTGGGAATAGGGGAAGTAATATTCCATCTCGGTGTCTGCATTTGGGAGGCCTTAGACCACATACCCCCCTTTTCAGAGTTCTGCTGTGCAAATTGTCCTCGCAAATATAAGGGGGGCTCATTTAAGTGGCGTCAGAGCCACCAAGATGGGATATTGTGTTCTGTCTTCTATCCACAGACGGAAGCGACCCACACACGCAGCAGCTCCCGGCCGGAGCCCAGAGCTGAGCAACTCCGTCTGGGGTCCTGCTCACGCTGGTGGGAGGTCCCTGCCGCCACCCTGCTCTGACTGCTGCCCACGGATGGCTTGGGCCATTTGTGTGCTCTATATAAATACATCATCATTTGTTTTCTTCTTGGGGTGGTGGAAGCTGGCGTCTACTGGTCAGCGTTGCTTTTCTGAGATTCCCGCAAGTCTCTGTGTGTCCCCGTAGCTGCTTCGTGGTCCCCGTTGGTGATGGGGATTCCCGATTGAGTTCTCCACCCTGCTGCGGAGGGGCGTTGAGGAATTCTCCCACCTGGTGAAAGGGTGACTGAGGCAGCTCGCGGGGCTCTAGCCCGTGCCCTTGGCTGTGCTTGGGTTGGTGTTTCTGTGGGGCGTCCACCCACAGGTGGGGTTGCCAGGTTGTGGGGTGGGCGTACCTTCCTGTCCAGGTGGGCGGGACCATGTTGAGAAGGACGCTGGGGAAAGAGAAAATGATTGGTTGGGAAAACTCCCATCCTGTTCCTCGGTGCCCCCCCCCCAAACCCAGCCCCACTACCCATACGACACACTTGAGGGGGGCAGGAAGCAGAGGTCCCCTTGCCCAGAGTCACACATACAGGAACCTGAGACCCCCTCCTGGTCCCCGATGTCACCTGTTCTAAGAGAAGCTCAGATGGACGCCCACGTAAAGGATTGGCGTTTGATTGAGATCCCTTTCGACACGATTTTGTGCATTTTGAAACTGGTAGCATTCCATCAAGGCATCTGAAAGGGCCGGGGGCTTCCCCACGGAGGATGCAGTCCAGCCGAAGGGCATGAAGGGTGGATAGGAATTGAGCCCCACAAGGCAAATCGGGACCCGGGCAGAGGCCGCCGGTGCTGAGCTGGACTCCAGTCCCCAGATCCTGTCGCCTGGCGCAGCCCAGTCCTGCTGCCGGAGAGGCTGGTGGCACGGCTGCGGTGTGGAGGGCGACAGGTGCCATGGCCAGCACCAGGGCGCGGAGCGATGGCTCAGGGCGCCACCTGCCATCAGCACGATTTCATGTTGAGTAGAGCAGTCGGCACAATGGAATCTTTGGTTTTTTAATTTATTTATTTTATTTATGTTTGGCTGTGTTGGGTCATTGTTGCTGCGCGCAGGCTTTTTCTAGTTCTGGCGAGCGGGGGCCACTCTTCGTTGCGGTGCGTGGGCTTCTCATTGCGGTGGCTTCTCTTGTTGAGGAGCACGGGCTCTAGGCACGCGGGCTTCAGTAGTTGTGGCTCACGTGCTCAGTAGTTGTGGCGCACGGGCTCTAGAGCGCAGGCTCAGTAGCTGTGGCGCACGGGCTTAGTTGCTCCGCGGCATGTGGGATCTTCCCGGACCAGGGCTCGAACCCGTGTGCCCTGCATTGGCAGGCAGATTCTTAACCACTGCGCCACCAGGGAAGTCCCCACAGTGGAATCTTATAAGATAGGCATGTTCCACGGGTCCTGCGAGAAGCAGACAGCCTGACGGGGTTAACTGTGGAAGAACGGGGAGGGGCCTGCAGGGGGGTGCCTGGGAGCCATCATGTGGGTCTGAACCTGGGAAGAGTCATCGGGAAGAGGAAATGCTTGCTGAGAAGCTCTCGCCTTGGAGCTGGGGCAGGAAGGTCAGCTCGGCAGGGCTGTTTGCGGACAAGCTGCAAGGTTGCCAGGCGGCCCCAGAGCCAAGGTCGAGCGGGTCCTGCTTCTCCCAGGAACGCGTCTGCGTTCTGATTCCTACTTATGGGGTCAGGGGGCAGCAGCCGTGGGAGGTGTGGCCTCCAGGGACAGTCTGAGATCTGAGAAGAATCTTCTAGAGACACAGCACTGTTGCATTTTTTCATTCAAAAATAACCCTTTTTCTTCTATTGCTAAAAAACAAGTGTTCTCCCCTCACACCCGTCTTCCGCAGCCTACGCTCAAGAGAATAAGAATGAGACACGGTGAGCAGATGCTGTTGGAAACGTGGTGCTGATAGACTTGCTTGTTATGTTTGTGAACAGTTTGGCAAACACGTGAAGAAGAGTCATAACGCACACGGGTTCGAGGGAATGAGGAAAAAGTATTCTCCGTTCGGGATGGAATTTCGGTGAAATTAAAAACGCACGAATCTGTTGAGTCCTAGTTCAATTGCTAAGACTCTGGCCGACAGCTGGAAGACGCGCGCGCGCACACACACACACACACACACACACACGCAATCGTGTAAAGGGATCTTGCAAAAAAGGATTTATTTATAGATCATCGGAAACAAGTCAGAATCCCACGTACAGGGGCTGGTTCGGAAGATCTGGTTCTTGACTGCAAGCCCCAGAAGTGGAGTGTAGCTCAGAAAGAGTTTCGGTACAGAAGGGGAATTTGTGGGGTTGGGGGCCCCGCCTGCGGGGTGGTTATTCTTGAGCCTTAATCATATGGGGAAAGGGGTTCTTTGCAAAAAGCCGTTTCCCGAGCACAGAGAAGTGGAGGACGTTCAAACCTTCCGTGTTTCTAGGCACCGGGCACTCAGGCAAAGTTCTTCCATGTAAGAGGCAAGACGTGGATATCATTCAGGGAGGCTTGTTACCAAAAGAACAGAAAATTACAGACACAGATTTTGGGATGAAAGGGAACTTTCTCTTCAGAATAAAATAAGACACTTCAAATTTTGAAAAGCTGACCACTGTTCCCAAGCATCCAGAAAGGGACTGTTTTTATTAAACCTCTGCTTGATACCGTCGTTGTTTCCCTACCGTTTCTGGGGGCGTGCCCTTTGATCTTCTCTTCGTGGGAAAACGCATTTGATCTATAGGCAGTCATTCCTCCAGCCCTGCTGATCGTTTGTTTATGACGTGAGAGTTTAGAAATGTTCCTTCAGGGGCTTCCCTGGTGGCGCAGGGGTTAAGAATCCACTGGCCAGTGCAGGGGACGTGGGTTCGAGCCCTGGTCCGGGAAGATCCCACATGCCGCAGAGCAGCTAAGCCCGTGCGCCACAACTACTGAGCCTGCGCTCTAGAGCCCACGAGCCACGACTACTGAGCCCACATGCCACAAGAACTGAGCCTGTGTTCTAGAGCCTGTGTGCCACAACTACTGAAGCCCGTGCACCTAGAGCTCGTGCTCTGCAACAAGAGAAGCCACCGCAATGAGAGGCCCGCGCACCGCAACAAAGAGTAGCCCCCGCTCGCCGCAACTAGAGAAAGCCCGCGCACAGCACTGAAGACCCAATGCAGCCAAAAATAAATTAATAAATAAATTTTAAAAAAAAAGAAATGTTCCTTCAAGTATCATCATTCCTTATTGACCGTGTGTGGCCACTGTCTTAGGACTGCTGTCACTGTTGGGAAGGTCTCCATCCATTTTCTGTTCTACAAGAGCTGTAAGATGTCAGAAATGCTCCTCCACGACGGCTTTGAACTGGCGCCCCTCATTAACGTGTGTGCTCTCCACATGCCCTGTGTGGCGGTTTACATGCATCTCACCTTCTTTACAGAGATGTCCGTAATGTGTGTGAAATCAGCGAGGGACAGAATCCTTTTCCCAATGTACTTATACAACCCATTCTTTATTTACCAGCTCATCAAACAACCCAGGGGCCTATGAGTGACGTCTACTTTATTTTTTCCTGTTGTTTTTCTTTTAAAAATTGAAGTATAATTTACAATGTTGTCACTACTTTATTTTTCATATGCATTTTATTTAAAAAAATTTTTATTGAGTGAAAGATTCTTTAAATTCTGTAGTGCTTTACAGTTTTCAAAAGTTTCATACATGTGCTTTCATATAATCCCATAATAACCCTTTTTTTAAAGTCCCCTCCCCCTAGGTTGCCCCTCCCCCCTTCCCTCTCCCCACTGGGAACCACTAGTTGGTTCTCTGTATCTGTGAGTCTGCTTCTTTTTTGTTATATTCACTAGTTTGTTAATTTTTTAGATTCCCCATGTAAGTGAGATCAAACAGTATTTGTCTTCATCTGAAACGACGTCTGCTTTAAAAATGATCTTTCATAGAAGTGCGTTAGCTCCTCCTTTGGTGCAACAGGAACAGTTTAGTTACAGTTTTCCCCCTAAACTGAATTTACTCTCGGTTCTTCTGTAAATAAACCTCAAGTTGTTCAAAGAAGGTGGCTTCCCTACGTATAAATCAGAAGTCTGTCATTTCTTTTTTTTTAAATGATAGCTCATTTTTTTGAATTAATTTTCTTTATTTTTGGCTGCGTTGAGTCTTCATTGCTGTGCGCGGGCTTTCTCTAGTAGAGGCAAGCGTGGGCTTCTCATTGCGGTGGCTTCTCGTGTTGCGGAGCACGGGCTCGAGGCGCATGGGCTTCAGTAGTTGTGGCTTGCGGGCTCAGTAGTTGTGGCACGTGGGCTCAGTAGTTGTGGCTCGCAGGCTCTAGGTGCGTGGGCGTCAGTAGTTGTGGCTCGCAGGCTCTAGGCGCGTGGGCTCAGTCGTTGTGGTGCACAGGCTTAGTTGCTTCGTGGCATGTGGGATCTTCCTGGACTAGGGTTCGAACCCATGTCCCCTGCACTGGCAGGTGGATTCTTAACCCCTGTGCCACCAGGGAAGTCCCCTTCTGGGGGTCTTGAGTGTCTGTAATTGAGGTCAGTCACATATGTATTGTTTGCTGAGTGACAGACCCCACCCCCCCAAAATAACTCTTTGCCTAATGAAAGACCACCCCCACCCCGAAATAACTGCACAGGAGGCACCCAGGCTCAGGGGAGCTTCCTGTGGTTGCCATAACCTCCCATGTGTGTTGTCACATCGTTGCTGGGGGAATTAAGCATGTTCTGCCGGACGGCATGGGGAGAAGACCCTCAGCGCTTGCGTCTGGGTCCCCCTGGGCCTCACCCCATGCACACTTTCTCTTTGTTGACTTTGCTGTGCCTCCTGTTACCGTGACAAACCATAACCACGAGGTTAACAACCTTTGGGTCCAACGCGTCCCTCTAGGGAATCGTCGAGGCTGAGGGTGGTCTGGAGGACCCCCAAGCTAGTAGGGTAAGTGTGAGTTTGAGTCAGATTAGAGAGCATGGAGGGGGACATCAATGCCACGACCTTCTGTGTCCCCAGAAGAGCCAGGGCTAGAGCTCTTCAAGCTTTGAGGAACGGGAGCTAGTTTGAAATCACTGTTCCTCCAAGGAGTGTTTATGCCTGTTCCATGAATAAGAAAACAAAGGTACTGGAAGGCCACACAGCCAGCACAGGGCAGGCTTGGGCTCTAAGTCCAGTGGATGCCTGAGACCAGATTCTTACCCCTTCCTAGTTACGCCTTCCTGGGTGGCTATGCCCCCACCCATCCAGGTGGTGGGATTCTGGGTCTTGGATGTTAAATCTCAACCTTTCTTGAGCCTGGGGGGTTGACTTGATGCATGGCCCCTGCTCTACCTCTGGTGCTGGGTCCCCAATCCTCATGGTTTTTAGTGTCTGGGCGTTCTGGGTGAAGGTAGATGCATTCAAATGGGCTTCTCTTGGAAGCACAGGGGGTAGGTCAGCGCCGGGGAGTTAATTCCATCAGTTCAGTGGGAGAACAGGAGTTGGCGGAGAAAGGCCCACAGCCTCTCCATCCTTCAGAAGGGCTGTGGTCCCCCAGTGGGTCCCCAGCAAGATGGAACACCCATTGCTCATAAGAGTCGCCAGCACCCCTAGCACACCTGCCATTGGAGCTTGTTCCCCCTGTATGGCTCTCCCTACTCCCTCATTTCTGCTTCCTGCAATCACATCCCCAAAAACTTACTGGCGTCCGAGTGAGTTCCCATTTCTGTTTTTGAGGGACCCCAATCTAGGATGTGTTTCCCAAAATGTTACGTTCAAGTCCTAACCCTTGGTGAGCTGTGAATGGGACCTTGTTTGGAAATAGGATCATTGCAGCTGTCATTTGCCAAGTTAAGATGAGGTCATAACACTATTATATCTATATTATGTGTGTAGTATTGCGTACAGCAAATGAGAAATTATGGGATATTCCACTTAGGCCCTATTGTGGGCTTATGGGAATCAAGATTCTCGGGGTAGAAAAGCAGAAAGATGTCATCTAGAAACAGTTCGGTAAAGTCACACAGTAGTATGTTTGAATTGGAAATACCAGAAAAAACTCATGAGGTGACGTATACTAAAGAAACAAAAGATGAAGCCATAATGGAGTAGGGGGGGTTTTAATCCAATGATGGGCGTCCTTGGAAGAAGAGAAGAGACACAGAGGGACACACAGGAGAAGCCATGTGAGGATGGAGATGGTGCTCTACAAGCCAGGGAGGACCGAGGATCTCCAGCAGACACCACGAGCTGGGACAGAGGCTGGAACAGTCTCGCCTGGAGTCTCCAGGAGGAAGGAACCCTGACAATCCCTCGACTTCAGACTTCTGGCCTCCAGAACCGGTAGAAGCTGAATGTCTTATTCTGAGCCCCCTCACCTATGATAATTGGTTACAGCCAGCCTAGGAGACTAATACAAGTGCCAGTCAAAGGTGAACTGTTGAAGCCATGCTGTTAAGGAGGGACATTTGTGGCCGCTTGTAGGGTTCAGTGGAGAGACTTGGGTGAGTCTTCAAGGCTTGTTTTAAAGGAACAAGAGGACTTGACGCACCTTGTGTAGAGAATGTTCTGTCCACAGAGGACAGCCCAGGAGAAAACGCAAAATAGCACAGGAATGTTTGCCTTAGTTCAGCTACATATGGGGGTTTCAGTAGTAGTTGGATCTTTCTGAATACGGCACTAAAGCAACTTCCTTTAATGAGTGTGTTCGGAGTTGCCAAGGCCGAGAGCTGTAGCAGATCACATCTTGATGTCGTTGCTAGCTCCATGTGCTGTGAATGCTTTTGGATAGAAGAGGCCTTGTCAAGAGAGGTTGACCTTGAACCTCCCACAGTGTCGGTGGGAGTGTAAGTTGGTGCAGCCACTATGGAGAACAGTATGGAGGTTCCTTAAAAAACTAAAGATAAAGCTACCATATGATCCAGCAATCCCACTCCTGGGCATGTATCTGAACAAAACTATAATTCAAAAAGATACATGCACCCCTATGTTCATAGCAGCACTAGTTACAATAGCCAGGACATGGAAGCCACGTAAGTGCCCATCAGCAGATGAACGGATAAAGAAGATGTGGCATGGATATATGATGGAATACTACTCAGCCATAAATAAGAATGAAATAATGCCATTGGCAGCAACATGGGTGGACCTAGAGATTATCATACTAAGTAAAGTAAATCAGACAGAAGAAGACAGATATCAAATGATATCATTTATACATAGAATCTAAAATATGATACAAATGAACTTTACCTACAGAACAGAAACAGACTCACAGGCAGAGAGCACACGTGTGGTTACCAAAGGGAAAAGGAGGGGAGAGGGATGAATTAGGAGTTAGGGATTAACAGATACAGACTACTGTGTATGAAATAGATAAATGGCAAGGACCTACTGTATAACACAGGGAACTATATTCAATATCTTGTAATAACCTATAATGCAAAAGAATGTGAAAAAGAATATGTATGTATATATGTAATGAATCACTTTGCTCTGCACCTGAAACTAACACAACACTGTCAATCAACTATCCCAACCCTACTTCAATAAAAGTTTTAAAGAAAAAAGAGATCGCCACTCAGTGAATAGGGTTCGCAATACACCTGCACATCTGCTTTCCATAATGATTCCTGGTTCACTCAGAAACAGTTGTTGTTAATGACACCATTGATGCCAGGTCTTTAATTACTTGGGGAACCATTTAAAAAGCCATCTCAGTGGAAAACGTTTGCTGTGCCAGAAAGTCAGTGAAGTCAATCCGTCGCCGTACATTAATACCTTTCCCTTAACACTGGTTAGAAAAGCTCCCGTCAAGGCTTTTGTCCCAAGGACATTCTGATCAGCCTTTCTGCAGGCGCGTGTCAGCTTGAGATCCTCGAGCATCAACAGAAGTGCTTCCCAACCACGAAGTCGGGGCCTCGCTTAGCGTAATGAAGGGCGCCGTAGTTTACGAGGCAGTTTCTGACCCCCAGCGGTGCCTGCGTGAGTTACGGAAACAGTTCCAAAGTGTGCCGCGGAGGGCTTCAGCCAGAACATAGAAGATCGTAAAGCAGACGACCTGGTAGATGCCTGACGAAGGTCGTATTTACACAGATGCTGGGGCTGCGGGACTCGCTAGGGTTCTTTCATTGTTTTGTTCGTCTGTCTCTCTTTGATGAAACAATTTGTTTTGCCTTCAAAGAATGAGGACAATATTTTCTAAATGATATAATACCATGTCCCCCCATCTTACGATCAGTGTACAACCTTGATGAATGACCTTGAAGCCCAGAAGTGAATAGGACGTGTCCCCATCTACACACGGGCTCGTCAACGTGGAGGAACACTTGTTGCTTCCAGGTGGAGCTTACGTCATGGGATCCGGAGCTTGGTTTTGATCTCCAGTGCTATATCATCTCCCTGCTGACATTAGCCCTACAAGGATGCTAATTAGTCCTGTCTCCAAAAGCCATAAAACGATTCCACGTTGCCAACGAACCACATCTCTGCTTTGGTGGCCTTGGAGCGATTAATTGTGCCGACATTCATGGAGTAGTGTCAACCCGGGAAGCTTACCGAAGCCTTGGTGTCCAGCCTCTTTATTGGGGGTTGGCTGTGTAGAAATGGTTGTCCAGCCACATAGCTGACCTTATCGTCCAGCCCCTCCAGAGGTTAAGCTGAGACCACATCACCCAGGGCCCCCACCGTACATCACATTGTAGATTAGACTCTCCGCAGTGACCCAAGGCCCCCATGTAAACAATGACACTCTCATCAAGCAGGGCATCCCAAGGGCTCAGAGGTGACCTTCCAAGAGGTGGGGGAGAAAGTAAACGTTTTCGGGGGGCAAAGTCAAGTCTTTACTGCATACCCCTCTTTCAGAAGCTCTTCTAAGCCTAATTCTGCAGAATATACTCCATTCTGGAGAGAACGCTCAAAATGACATCGTTCAAGCTGGCATCTCCTGATGTGAGAGAGGGAGTGACCATGGCAGACCCCCACTACAAGACGATGCATGGTTTGCAGTGTGTTCTGTGTTGAATTGTCCCCCCAAAAAGAGACGTTGAAGTCCTAGCCCCCAGTATCTCCAAATTTGGAAATAGAGTCATTGCAGATGTCGTTTGTTAAGAGGAGGTCCTACTAGAGGAGGGTTGGCCCCTAATCCAGTTAGGACCCTTGTCCATATAAAAGGGGGAAATCTGGACACAGACAGGGAGAAGGTGGCCATGTCACAAGGGAGGTAGAGAGGGGAGGGATGTATCTACAAGTTAAGGAAATCCAAGGATTGCCTGGGGCCACCAGAAGCTGGAAGAGAAGAAAGGACCTTCCCCCAGACCCTGAGGACACGTTACAGACTTGAGTGCTGCAGGACTGAGAGACAATAAATGTCCTGTTGTTCTAAGCCACCCAGTTTGTAGAGCTTTGCTACACCCACCCTAGGATGCTGATGCAAGGTGGTTTGTTGACATGGACCTGTATAGCCACCATGGAAAGCGGGGGGACCAGAGGTGCCCACACTGGGCAGATTTCAGACATTTGCCCACACAGCATGAGCCACGGTCCTCCACTACTGTTCTGTGAGATCGAGAAATCCTGGGCTCCTGACGCCCTGACCCTGCTGGCAGTGAGCCGTCCTATACGTGCAGCCATGATGGAACACATGATGGAGACTAGGGTGCCCCTTCCCGGAGGGACTTTCCATCCTATCCATCCAATATGGCAGAGTCAGAACCTCACACGGGTCTCAGCAGGTTCAGGGGAAGACCCCGTAGGCATCTATATTGATGTACATTTATACCGAAGCTCTCCCTTAATCAGTGAGTCCATACAGACACAAGTGATGGAACTGTCCCCGATAGAGTGTTCCCTGGGACCACCCAGAGACACCATTTCCGGCTCTGTCAGGAGGAAAGAAAGAGGCGCTGGGAACTTGAACTGGGCTCTGGAGTTCTTCCAGGTGGTGGCGTTTGTGTATCGCAAAGTGCTGACGCGTTGAGTGTAAGGGACACGTAAGCATCCCGTCCTGAGGCCCGGCATTCAAAACGCCACCTCCGGAGAGTCCAACCGTTAAGTAAAAAACTAAACAGTCAGAAAGGTCACTGCGTCAGCACCCTGAAGTCAGCCTCCCGCCAGAGGCAGAATGAGCCTTCGAGCAGAGAGTTTTCTCTGTGAATGTTGACCAGCGGTGTTCCCCGGGCTGGCGTCGATGGGGAGTTCCGAGTGGACGGCGGGGCCACGCTCCCTGGGGCGGCGTGGCACTCGGATGACTCGTAGCCGGGCTGATTTCAGGAGGCGCTGCTGCCTTAAGGGCTCATTGAACACAGGAAATGTGTCAGCACCAATAATTCTTTCAACTGCAGGGCTGTCTATTTGCAGCAACGTGGATGGACCTGGAGATGATCATACTAAGTGAAGTAAGCCAGACAGAGAAAGGCAGATATCATATGATATGACTTATATGTGGAATCTAAAAACATGATACAGATGAATCTATATACGAAATGGAAACAGACTCACAGATTTCAGAAACAAATTATGGTTACCAAAGGGGAAAGGGGGAGAGATAAATTAGGAGATTGAGATTAACATACACACTACTATATATAAAATAGATAACTAATAAGGACCTACTGTAGAGCACAAGGAACTGCACCCAATACTCTAATAACCTATAAGGGAAAAGAATCTGAAAAAGAATGAATACATGTGTATGTATAACTGATTCACTTTGCGTACACCTGAAACTAACACAACATTGTTAATCAACTGTACTCCAATATAAAAGAAAATTTTTAAAAAAAACAACTGTAAAGCTGTGTGATTTTCCTGAACAGCATCTGGGTTGAACAAGCTGTAGGACCTTGGGTCGGGGTGGGGTGCGGGAAGCCTTGGACCTCTCCGAGCTTTGGTTTCTCACCTGTACAAGGATTAGATGATGATCCCCGTTGAATAGTTCCAACGAGGCAAAGCTCACACCAGTGCTTTGTCAACTTGAACACGCTTTACCCATGTGAGTTATGCCATCGTAGGACTCATTACCTGAGTCGGCGCTTCCAAAAGGGTTCAAGTGCCTTTGACCTAAGACACACCTCCGTGAGAAGTTCAGATGTATGAACTTTTCCTTCACGCACGCCACGTCATAGGCAGGATTGAAAAGGAAGTATGCACTTTGTCAAAATGAGTCGCAATTATTTCTTTGCAATAGGGGACCTGAAAGGTGGATTTTCAGAAAGGTCCCATCTCGTTGCACAGACTTTGTTAACAAAGGTGTTGCTGTTTTCTGTGCTTTGTTGACTGACAGTGAAAGAAGAAAAGTGAGCGGGGGTGTGTTTATAAAAAGAAAGTAAACAGAAAATCCTGAGAACACCTGTTTTCATGAGATAAGAACTCTGTTCTTGCGCTGGAAGCATAATCATCATCATCTTCATTATCATCATATGAATGAAAACAGAGAGTGAGGCAGCTCATTCTCATTGAAATTCCTGACATCTTCATTCTTTCCTGGTATTTGGTTTGAAAAAAAAAAAAAAGAGTAAGTTTATCTCATTCTTTTCCCCAAAGTATAGGCCAGGATTAAGAGCCTAGATCCACAGCCTGTATGCATAATGAGGGCATGTTATTAGTTGGCGTGGAGGAAAGTCAGTCTGACTTGATATCATTATTTTATTTTGCTTGCGGTAGAGGCAAACCTTAGCTCTTCGATAATCAAGGTCTGCCTGGATGCTTCACATACGGTTACACCTCTGCGATTATTGCAGGTTCGGTTCCAGACCACAGTAGCATATCACAATATCACATGAGGTTTTTGTTTTCCCACTGCATATAAAAGTTATGTTTACACTAGACTGTAGGCTATTAAGTGTGCAATAGCATTATCTCTATAAAAAAGATATGTACGTGCCTTAACTTAAAAATACTTTATTGCTAAAAAATGCTCACCATTCTTTGAGCCTTCAGCACGTCATAGGTGTCAAATCAAAGATCACTGATAAACAGATACCATAACAAATATAATCGTGATGAAAAAGTTTGAAATACTGCGAGAGTTACGAGCACGTGACACAGAGACACGAAGTGAGCAAATGCTGTTGAAAAATGGCGCCGATAGACTTGCTGGATGCAGGGTTGCTACAAACCTTCAGTCTGTAAAAAAAAAAAAGCAATATCTGTGAAGCACAATAAAACGAGGTATGTCTGTTGCTGGGTGCACCCAGCAATCCTGTTTTTAAGCTTTGCTTTCAGGGTGCCCCAAAAGTGCCCTGCTTTTAAAAATCCCCTTCCTATTGCACCCCTGTTGCAAGGATTCGAGACCTCATTGTAGGAGAGTCTTGGGTGAGCTATCGACCTGAACATGGAAATGCGCCTGCAGTTACGCTCTCCCGCCACCAGGAGGTGCCATGTGCCTGGATTCCTTTTGGGTTGACCTGCAGAGAAGGACAGGTGTAGGGCCAAGAATTGACCACGATTTTCTAAATGGAAACTTCATGGAAACTGCTAGAAATCCTCGAGCATTATCATTAAATGGGATGCACAGTGTTTGATGCTAAAATTGTGTTTAAAACAACACATAGAAATGCACTGGTTATGATGACCTGGCCCTCCTGCTTACCTAGCCTTAGCGACATTGAGCCTGGGGGTTAGGGTTTTATTTATTTTTAAATTTAGTTTTAAATAATTATGGTAAAATACACATCACATAGCATTTACCACTAGTGATACTGAGAACATTCACAGTGTGGTACCACCATCCCCATCCTTGAGTTCCAGAATATTTTCATCCCCCAGATGGAAACCATGTGCCCATTTAACAATCGTCTGCAATTCCCTCCACCCCACCCCCCACCTTGGCCGCAATGAACCCACTTTCTGTCTCTGGGGATTTGCCTGTTCTGGACGTTTCCTGTTAATGGAGTCACACGCTGTGTGTCCTTCTGTGTCTGCTTCTCTCACTGAGCATCGTATGTTCAAGGTCCATCCACGCTGTAGCCTGTGTCACAGCTTCACTCCTTTTCGTGGCTGAGTCATATTCCACCGTGTGGAGGGACCCATGCTGTGTATCCATCATCCCCTGGTGGGCACTTGGGCTGCTTCCACCTTTTGGCAATTGCAACTAGTGCTGCTGTGAGCATCCGGGCATGTATTTTTGTTTGAACCCTAATTTTCCTTTCTTTTGGGTCTATATCCGGGAGTAGGATTGCCGGGTTTCAATATCGAGTCGAGGTGCCAAACTGTTTCCACATCGGCGCCACCCTTTACATTCACACCAGGGGTTGTACAAGAGTCCCCATGTCTCCAGATCCTGGTCACCTTGCTGGTTTCCATGTTTTGGATTACCCATCCTAGTGGGTGAGGGGATTCGCGATCTGACGTGGCGAGGCCATTGTGGACCAGTTTCATGAGTTTCTAACCCATCTTTTGGGATGTGGGGGGATGGGGGTTCTCCTCATTGGTCAGATTCTGGGCACAGCTGGGCAGTCCCTGGAGGTGGCGCCACACACCCCTCTCCTTCCCATGTATCTGGGACCCTCATCAGCTGTTGAATTCACGATGGCGTTCTCCACACAGGACACACGTATCCCTCACAGGGATGGTCCATCACATGTTCTGGTTTCTGGTCACCCGGCAGGAGAAACTGCTTTGATGACACCCGCTTTCGTTAAAAGTCTCAAACCCTTATGACGGCATCAGGGGTGACCTCTCCCAGGAGGACGTGTATTTAAGAACCTGATTCTGTGAGGCCATGGTGCCTTGCTGAAACATTCACTCTGTCGTGGTCAAATTGTGGGGGGAAAACTGCCTGGTCCAGAGGGTTTAGGGGGGCTCCCAAGATCTCATCAGAGAGGCGTCCCCTGCGTTCACCTACGTGGGAGGGCAGATCCGCGGTCCTGGCCGGGATGCCCTGAAGGGGACTCAGTGTCTGGATGGACGCTTGGATTCTGTCTGCTTGAGCGCAGCTGGGACTCTGGGTGCCCCACAGAGATGAATAAGGCTGAGCCCAGTGTAGGGGTGGGGGAAGGACCGCTGGCTCACGGCTGAGCGTGGGAGGGGAGCACAGAGCCCTCAATGCACCCAGCCCCGTGGGGGATTGGAGTATTTCTGCACGAACCGGAAACGTCCCCCCCGTTCAGGGGGCTGCTCGGGCTGGGGCTTCCCTGCATTTGGCGTTTGCAGAACTCTTGGGTAGCTAAATACACTTGAATTACAAGCCCGTGCACAGACACCCCAGGGCCATGAATCCAATCAAACGGTGGTCCTGATGACTCCCCCACCCCCACCCCCAGGCCCAGGCAGTGATCTTCTTGCTTACCTGGGCAGCCCTGGCTGCGTAATTGTGCTGATGGGCACAAGTGCGGAGCCCGCCCCCCTGGCCGATGCTCTTTGGGGTGGATTGCAGCTCCAAGACCCGGCCTGAGGCTGAGACTGTCTCTTCCGGAGTTCACGCTGCCCCGGGGGATGCTGCTGGTGTGATGTGATCGGGATCTGAAGTTTGTATTTGTGAAACACCGTCGCACAGGGGCTTCTGGTTTCAGGAGCAAATAGGGATTTTCTTCTCACGTGTGTTCTAAAATTAACGTGAGAATTTGTTGAGGGATGGTGTGTGCGTTTGTGAGTGTGTGTGTGTGTGTGTATGTATATATACAGGGAAGGTAGATGCATAGGTATATAGAAATTAGATTAGATAGATTGAGGATACGTGAGGACAGATAATGATAAGTGATAGATACATAGATTAGATACATAGATGATATAGATAGATACGTAGATTAGATATGTAGATAGCTGATAGACAAAAGATTGGTAGGTAGGTAGATGATTGATAGATGGATGAATGGATGGATGGATAGATAAAAGATATATAGAGAGACTATTGATGGATGGATAGATAATAGATAGGTAGATAAATAGAAGAATGGATAGATAAATAGATGATAGATAATAGAATGATGGATGGATGATAGATAATAGATGGACAGATAGATGATAGATAAGATAGGTAGATGGGTAGATACCTAGATTGATAGATAGATAAGATAGCTAGATGGGTGGATGGATAGATAGACAAACAGGTAGATAAATAGGTAGACAGGTAAATAGGTAGATACCTAGATTGATAAGGTTTAGACAGGTAGGTGGAGAGGTAGGTAGATAGATAGATAGATGATTGATAGATATTTATTATAAGAAATTGGCTTATGGGGCCTTGGAGGCTGAAAAATTCCAAGATCTGCAGGTGAGGCAGCAAGCTAGAGACCCAGGAAGAGCCGATGTTCCCGGTCAGGTCCGCAGGCAGGAGGAGACCGATGTCCCAGCTGAGCAGTCAGGCAGGAGGAGTTCTCTCTCGCTTGAGGAAGGTCTGTGTTTCCGGGCTAGACAGACCTTCACCTGATCAGACGAGGCCCACCCACGCTGGGGAGAGCCATCTGCTTTGTTCAGTCCACCAATTCAGATGCTCATCTCATCCAGAAACACCCTCCCAGACACACCCAGCATCACATTTCACCAGCTGTCTGAGACTCCCATGGCCATCCAGTAGACACATGTGATTCACTTGGGAACCACCTGGTGGGACCAGTTCAATCCAGATCTCTGAGGATGGTACCCCTGGGACTGTTAATAACTTCCTGGGAGATGTCTCTTCTATAGTCAGGGTGGAGAAGCTCTGCAGAGGCCCCCATGGAATGGGGGTTCCTGAGAACGGTGTTAAATGGAACCCCCACTGGCCTCCTCCCCCTCTGAACCATCATCTTAGCCAAGGGATGCACTTCTGTAAGGACCCTTGCAAACACACCCCCTTCCTCGTTATCCTTTGTAAGTGACGGTTAATTGTTGGATTGCAAAATCAGCTTGTTTCCAAAGAAAACATAAGGGAGACAGTCAGACACGGCATCGCCTTCTTTGGGGATAGACACGAAACTGCCCAGTTTGGGGCATTAGCTGGTTACAGTGGATGTAACAGAAGCCTCTGAACCCAACTGATAACATCACCTGGTGTCACAGGCGTAGAAACTCTTCCCCAAATTGGCCGTTAGAACGATTGCCACACATCTCTGGGTTGTCAGGTGGAAAGGCTCTTTCCTTTAATGACCGAGTCTTTTAAAAATGTTATTTTAGGGCTTCCCTGGTGGCGCAGTGGTTGAGAGCCCGCCTGCCGATGCAGGGGACACGGGATCGTGCCCAGGTCTGGGAAGATCCCACATGCCGCGGAGCGGCTGGGCCCGTGAGCCATGGCCACTGAGCCTGCGCATCCGGAGCCTGTGCTCTGCAAGGGGAGAGGCCGCAACAGTGAGAGGCCCGCATACCGCAAAAAAAAAAAAAAAAAAAAAAGTTATTTTAAAACACAAGTACGCCTTTCAGGTTCGGAAAGCTTTTGCTGAAAGGCACAGAGCTGAGAGAAGATGCATTCAGATAAACCTGTTACCCCAAGGAATCAAAAGAGGTTATGCTACTCGTGTCAGAAATGCGTGGGAATTTAGAACCAAGTGGCAGACAGCATATAAAATGGAATATTTCCAATTCTTACAGCGCATTTAAGTACATTAAGTGTTTCCAGATATATCCATTTTGGGGTCTTTCCACCTTTGAGAGTTAATTGGCAGTGATGTCCATTAAACCAAACACACATGCGCACAATATATTTGCAGAAGCAGATTCTGGAAGATGATGGTTGAAACCCATTTGGGGCAAGAAAGTTTTTCTGAACTGTAGCCCCCAAACTTGAGAGGTGATTCTTGTCATCTAAACAGTGAGAGGGATCCATGCACCCCGATATTTACAGCAGCGCTGTTCACAGTAGCCAAGACGTGGAAGCAACTTCGGTGTCCATAAACAGAGGAATGGATAAAGAAGATGTGGTACATACACACAATGGGGTACTACTCAGCCATAAAAAAGGAGTGAAGTAATGCCATTTGCAGCCACATGGATGGACCTAGAGGTTATCATACTAAGTGACGTAAGTCAGGCAGAGAAACACAAATATCATATGGTGTCGTTCATATGTGGAATCTGAAATACGACACAAATGAACTTATACAAAACAGAAACAGACTCATAGAGAGAACAGACTTGTGGTTGCCAAGGGGGAGGGGGTGGGGGAGGGAAAGATTGGGAGTTTGGGGTCAGCAGATGCAAACTATTATAGATAGGATGGATCAACAACAAGGTCCTACTGTACAGCACAGGGAACTATACTGAATGTCCTGTGATAAACCATAATGGAAAAGAATATGAAAAAGAATGTATATGTATATACGTGTTTATATATATATATATGTATAATTGAATCACTTTGCTGAATAGCAGAAATTAACACAACATTATAAATCAACTCTACTCAAAAAAATACAGTTTGAAAAAAGAGTGAGAGGGTCCCAGTGGGGCACCATTTGCCCCTTACCGGTGTTCCCTTAGTTATAGAAGACATAGGTCTAAACGTGAAGTTTGAGGGAAAAAAAAAAGGTTTCTTCTCAGTGTCTCACTTTCTGCTTATAACTCTTCCAGTTAGAGTGTGTGTAAACTTATTCTGAAGAAGTTAAGCAGCATGGGCAGAGAAGGATGGTTTGGAAAGCTTGTGTTCCTGCAGAAGAAATACAGTATTATGTCTTATCACATTATTGGTTTTTCCAGCCAGACACCTGTGGGCATCTGTTCCTTGGTGGGCGGGCTTTGCACCCGTGACATTCACCCTTGCATTCCCCAGCCTCAGGGTATTTCAGCGTCTGCAACATTATGGGGTGGGATGTTTGACAGTTAAAATGTATCAAAGCAAATCAAGTGTGATGAAGAAGTTTTAAAAATTTGAATAGAGTTGACGTATCGTGTTATGTTAGCTTCAGACATACTGCACAGTGACTGGACATTTGCCTATGTTACGAAATGTTCCCCACGATGGGTCTAGTCACCATCGGTTCCCGTACAAAATGATTACAATCTTATTGACCACATTCCTAAAGCTGTATAGGAGATCCCCGTCCAGTTATAAAATAAACAAGCCAGTCGGGAACTTGGAGAAGTTTGGTATTTCACAGCGCAGAGGCTGGGACCTGATCCTAAGCCAGCGGTGTTGACACAGCTGTCATTTCCATAGAGCACAGCTCTTCACATGTGGGTGCGTGACGCGGATGTACAAACACACATCCATTATAAGAGATCTCTATGTGCACACAGAGGTCCTCCCAGAGCACTCAGCTGCCCAAGATGTGGGAATTAAAGGAACGGGGTGACGGGGGCACTCATCAAGTCACGTACCACCTGGGGTTCTTCCTCCCATGAGGATCCTCCATCCTGGGGACCTGGCTGGGGTCCCCTGAGACCCTCAGCTCCCTTTCCGAGCCTCTGGTCCCCAGCCAAGCCTGAGTCAGCCTGTGTGTCAGCCTTGCTTCTTCCTTCTGGGGTGAGGGAAGCGTGAGGGTACTGCACACGCGGAGTGCAGAGCGCTGCTTTGGGGTCACACACACACACACACACACACACACACCCCCAACAACAGTGCTCCAAATGGTACAGTTTTCATGTTTACTTGGATGTGAAAACGTAAATAACTGTTTCCTGTAAACCTTTTCAAGCTCTGACACATCTTTTTGATTCCTACGGGAGCATAATTCAAAGTATTTTTCATTGATGAAGGTCCTTGCTTGGACCTGCATTTCTTTCCTATTGTCGTGCAAACCTGGTTTCCAAAATCTGTTCATCCCCTGATAATTCATACATAGACACTTAGTTCCTTCCTTCTTCATACTTTCAAAGGTGTTTGCAAGAGTGATAGATACATTTTAATCTTTTTAATCATAGTTTTGCTGGGAACCATCCCATCACCTGTTCATGTATTTTTAAACATGTCTGGAGGTGCTTGTCCGTATAAGGGAATTGCTTTCTACTGGAATCCCACACTGTGAAGCCATCGCTCCAAATTCAGAATTCAGGAGCGTTGCTTGTCTTCGACGCACCTTATCCCTTCAGCCACGAGGGCCTAAAATCCAAAGAATGTTTGCTTGTCTAAGATTTTCAGTGAGATCTGTTAAGCTTTCACTTTCTCTTAAGTCGGGTTTATTGAAAGATGGTAAAATTCTCCAATTCTTAGAGGCCTAGTTCTGTGCGTTTCGACCACACATGTCTACAGTGGTGTGACACCCACCATGACCAACGTACAGAATCCATCCGTCACCCCCAGATGCTCTCCTGTCCTCGTGGTCGGTCAGTCCCACCCATTTTCATCGCCAGACGCAGGGAATTTAGGGCCGAGAGTGCTGTGGGCACAAAGTTCATTACTTGGGCACCATAACACACTCAGCCTTTTTGTCTTAATTCGTCTCAAATGTATCGTTTCTGAAAACTATATAAAAATATAAAAGTCCCCTCCTCTAGTGCTGGGGTCACGGGTTTGTGGGGCTCCCATATGTAATTACAGTCACTTTTCTCCTGTTAATCTGTCTTTTTTATCATGGGGCTGGAGGGTCTCAACCAAGAACCTAGGAGGATAGAGGGAAAATAATGTTTCCTACCCTTCCATCTTCAGGCATCTTTTCATGAGCTCATTTGTCATCTTGGTGTGTCTCTTCTTTGATGCAGTGGTGATGTAGACGGGGAAATCTTTCAAAGCAATGTTTTGTTTTCTTATCACTGAACTGGGGAGAGTTGGTGTATATCCTCGTGTGCTATCATTTATAGACTTTTATATTGTCTCTTATCCTATGTAAACCTATATTCAGATGCATAGATGACAAGATGTATATATATATATATATGATTCACATGCATAGATGACAAGATGTGTATATATATATATATTTCTCTTTGTATAGATTGTAAGATGGATTCATATATGCATAAAATCAGCTGTGTGTTTAAATTTTTATTTTTCAGTCTAGGGCATGTCTTTTCATTTTCTTAATAGTGTTTTTCTTCCCTGTGCTCTACAGTACGTCCTGGTTGTTTGTTTTATATAGAGTAGTGTGTATCTGTCGATCCCAAACTCCTAATTTATCTCTCCCCTGCTTCCCCTTTGGTAACCATAAGTTTATTCTCTTTGTGACTATTTCTGTTTTGTAAATCAGTTCATTTGTATCATATTTTATTTATTTACTTATTTATTTATTTTTTGCGATACGCGGGCCTCTCACTGTTGTGGCCTCTCCCGCCGCGGAGCACAGGCTCTGGACGCGCAGGCTCAGCGGCCATGGCTCACGGGCCCAGCCGCTCCACGGCATGCGGGATCCTCCCAGACCGGGGCACGAACCTTTGTCCCCTGCATCGGCAGGCGGACTCTCAACCACTGCGCCACCAGGGAAGCCCTGTATCATATTTTAGATTCCACATATACCTGATGTCATATGGTATTTGTCTTTCTCTGATTTACTTCACTCAGTATGACAATCTCTAGGTCCATCCATGTTGTTGCAAATGGCATTATTTCGTTCTTTTTATGGCTGAGTAGTATTCCACTCTGTGTGTGTGTGTAAATGTATATATATGATACCTACATGTATATATATCTCACATCTTTTTTATCCTAAATAGTATTTTTAAAAACTTTAATCGTTCACTGATAGTCTATAAAAAATACCATTGACTTTTGTAAATTGATCTTGTTTTGTGATGCGTTCTTGCCAAGCTCACATTACATCTTCCAGTAGCCTTTTTCTAGGCACTTTGACGTTTTCCATGTAGACAGTCTTTTTTTTTTTTTTTTTTTTTTGCGGTACGCGGGCCTCTCACTGTTGTGGCCTCTCCCGTTGCGGAGCACAGGCTCCAGACGCGCAGGCTCAGTGGCCATGGCTCACGGGCGCAGCCGCTCCGCGGCATGTGGGATCTTCCCGGACCGGGGCACGAACCCGTGTCCCCTGCATCGGCAGGCGGGGTCTCAACCACTGCGCCACCAGGGAAGCCCGACAGTCATTTTTTAAAATAAAGTTTGCTTTCTTCCTTGCAGTCTGCATTCTCTTCTTTGTCTTCTCTCGTTTCGCTGTAGGATGTTCAGTTGGGTGAGGGAAGCAGTCTAGCACCGTGAAGGATTATAGCTATCAGCTTTGGTAGATGCTGTTTATAGGTTTCAGACGTTTTCTCTATTCCTAATTTGAGAAGAGTTTTTTTGTTTTTTAAACAGAAGTGAATGTTGACATTTGCCAAGTGTCTTTTCTTGCATCTACTGAGATCATAGACTTTTATTTTTTTCTTCTGTTGTCACGGTGAATTACCTTGCTTTATCTCAAATGTTGAACCAACATCCCATTTCTGGGAGAGAGTCCTGCTTCCTTCTACCCTTGCTCGTGGAAATTATTCTCTTCATACTGATGATTTTGCTTTTTAAACATCTGATGAGGCCAGCATTACTCTGATTAAAAATTTAAACAACAGACTAAGACATTACGAGCAGTTAAAACTCTTGGCAAAAGTTCGTCAACGGCAAATGTGCCAAAACTCTTAACATAATGAATTGAGAAGTATTTCCTGTACTTCTGTTTTCTGGGAACGTTTGTACCGAATAGAGTTTTGTTTTTTTTGTTTTTTTTTTTTTACCTCCTTAAATATTTGGTAGAATTTGCCTGTGAAGCCATCTGTGTTTGGAGAGTTTTTTGTCTGAGGAAGTTAACCATATATCTAATTCCTTTAGTAGATATATGACAACTATTCGTTTCTTCTTGAGTGAACTTTGGCCATCTGTGTATTTTGAGGAATTTGGATATATGTGTCTAAGTAGTGAAGTGGGTGAGCATGAATTTGTTTATAATGTTTTCTTATTAATCTTTTAATGTAATCCATCAGGTCTGAGGGATGTCCATTCTTCATACCTGGTATGTTATTTTTCTTTTATTTCTTGGATCGACTTAGCTAGAGGTTTGTCAGTTTTACTGACCACTCAGAGAACCAGTGTATGATTCAGCTGATTATTGATTTTCTGCTTTCAATTTCATTGATTTCCACTCTTTACTGTTTCCTTGCTTCTGTTGATACTTGCTTTGTGTTTACTATGGTTTTCTTTAATTTCTTAAGGTAAGAGCATAAAATATTGATTCAGAACCCTTCTTCTTTCCTCCTACAAGCATTGAGGACTGCAAACACCCCTTTAAACACTGTCTAAGCTGCACCCCACAAATTTTCTTGTGCTGTGTTTGCATTTTTATCCAATTCAAAATATTTTCCAGTTTCCCCTCCCACTCACCTTTGGTCTGTGGGTTATTTTGAAACGTGCTGTTTAACTTACCAATATTGGCAGATGTTACATAACTTTCTGTTACTGATTGCCAGTTCAGTTCCATTGTGGTCAGAGAACATATACTGCAGAGTTTCAGTTCTTTCAAATATGTTGGCTTTTGCTTCGTGGCTCAGAATCGGTTGATTTTGTGAATGTTTTGTGGGCACTTGAAAATTATTCTGCCCTTGTTGGTGCCAAGTGTTATAAATAAATACCAGTTAGGGCGTACTGGGTGATGGGCTTGCCACAGAAGCAATGGATTAGGTAGGTATGTATGTTTCCTTCCAGCATCTTCCCATCCCGGCCTCTCCCTAAAAGGAGGAGGAGAGTCTCCCAGCAGGACCAACAAAATCCCTGCACAAACAGATGAGTTTAAACTGCTCGTTCCCAATCTGGGGTGATTCTGCCCCCCAGGGGACACTTGGTGATGTCTGGGGGCCTGTTTGTCACAACTTGGGGGGAGGATGCTCCTGGCACCTGGTGGGTGCTCCACAGCCCACAGGGCACAAGACGCCCCACATCAGAGAGTCACCCAGGCTCAGATGTCAGTAGGGCTGAGCCTTAGAACCCTGACTTAGCCTCAGAGACTTTATCTATCATCTATCCATGTATCTGTGTATCTATCTATCCATCATCTAGCCATCATTCAACGATCATCTCTATTGATCATGCAACTATCCATTTATCAGGCTGTCACTTCTCTGTCTGTCTGTGGCAGTGGTTCCAAACCAGAGATGACTTTGCCCCCAGGGGACACATAACAATGTCTGGAGACATTTTGGCTGTGACAGCTATGGGGGAGGGGAGCTCCCGGCACCTGCTGGGTAGAGACCAGGGAAGCTGCTTCACACCCCACAGGGCACAGGACGCCTCACATCAGAGAGTCACCGAGCCCCGAATGTCAGTTTTGCTGAGGTTGAGAAACGCTGGGAGAGACAATGGGCTGATTACTCAGGCTGGACCAGAGATCTTTTGGCAATTTTCCTGAGTGAGGTTTGTATCAGTCAGCATTCTGCCCGCGAAACAGAACCCCGGCCTCATTATATATATACATACATACGTACATATAAATATACTGGTTATATACATAGTGTATACAGATATATACTATATATCAAATGACTATAGTATCTATATTTACAACCTATAATACATATATATATATACACACACATATATAATATGTAATACACAATATATTAATATATTTTACATAGCACTATATAGAGATTTATTTATTTTTGAATTTACCTACATGGACATATAACATTGTGTAAATTTAAGGCATACATGTTGATTGGATTCATTTATTTATCGTAATATAACTGTCATTGTGGCAACAGTTAATTCCTCTACCACATCCCATAATTGCCATTTCCTTTCTGTGGTGGGAATAATTAAGGTCAGGTCCCTTAGCGAGTGTGGTGTTTCTAATACAACATTGCTGTCTGCCTTCACTACACTGTGCGTTAGATCTCCATGACTGATCCGCCTCCTGGCTGCAATAAGAGATTTATTAAGATATTTATCTCAAGGAATTGGCTAACTTCGTGATGGGGGCTGGCGGGTCTGAAAACCTGCAGGGCGGGTGGGCAGGCTGGACACTCAGGTGGAGGCTGTGGTCTTGGGATAGAATTCCTCTTTCCTCTGGGGAACCTCCGTCTTTGCTCTGAATGCCTTAGACTGGTTGGACGATGGCACCCCAGGAAGGATGCCATCCGTTACATAAAGCCGGCTGCTGGTAGATATCAGTCACGTCTACACAGTACGTCCAACCGGCTGCTCGTAGATATCAGTCACGTCTACACAGTACGTCCAACGGTGACATCTAGGCTCATGTTTGATTAAACGACTGGAGACTAGAGTCCAGAGAAGTGGACGCAGAAGGACCAGCCGTCCTTTCTCCCTGGTGGTGCGTAGAGGGCCTCTGTGTCCCCTGACGGACGGGGTGCAGTTAGTGCGGGGAATGGAGCCCACTTACAGGAAGAAGCAGCGACAGGGAAGGGGAGAGACCCTGGCGGGCGGTCGCGCCAGCGGTACTTCACTCTCTGTCCCCCCCTCTTTGCGGGAGATGCCAACACACCACTGCCTTCGCTGGAACTTCTTCCGTTGGGTTCTTTCCCCTGCGTCTTCAAGCCCAGAGTTAGGCAGGCAGTGGGCCTCGGGGGTGGTCACCAAGGGTGCAGGGCAGGCTGTGAGGCACGGCGTCCCGGCTGCTAGAGACCCTGGGAGTAACTCACGCGGGGATGCAGAGCCCGGAAGAGACGGAAGAAGGCAGGCTGAGGATGCGTTTTGTTTCCAGGCCCAGAACACTGAGAATCAGGCAGCATCACAAGCCTTCTCCCAGTGTTTTCATGTCCTGACATAACGAATGTCCACAAACCGGGGACCTTAAAACAACAGAGATGTATGCTCTCTCAGCTCTGCAGACCAGAAGCCTGATTGCCAAGTGTCGGCGGCTTTAGGGGAGCACAGCCAGGAGGGATGCAGCCACGAGCCCAGGGACGCCTGGAGCCCCCAGAAGCTGGAAGAGGCAGGAAGGACCCTCCCCTGGAGCCTCTGGAGGGAGCACAGCCCTGGGACACCTTGACCTCAGACGTCTGGTCCCCAGGCCCGGAGGAGGATGGATGCCTGTTGCTATAAGCCGTCTGGTTTGGGGTTATGGCTGTGGCGGCTCCAGGAAACTCATACAAGTCCCTACTCGTCCTCCGACTGGCAGTGAGGATGAGTTTTAGGTACGACCTGTCCCCGTGGTCCCCTGCCCCCAGCCAAGCATCATCTCCGCAGGCCATCACCCTCCCTCATCCAAATCGCCACAGGGGAAGATAAATGTTTCCATTGGACTTTCTGTTTCCGAACCTCGAGCAAGAGTGTCTTGTCCCTCAGGCCACTCTCTGTGCTCTTTTCCACGGGTTCATGACTCTGTCATTTCCAGTCACCCACTTGCACTTTTTTTTTTTTTTGGCTGTACCTCGCGGCATGCAGAACTTCCCCAACCAGGGACGGAACCCGCGCCCCCCGCAGTGGGAGGGTGGAGTCTTAACCACTGGACCGCCAGGGGAGTCCCCCACTTGCACTTTGACCAGTTTTGACTTTCCAGTGTCATGCCTGGTGATGTCAGGGCCTTGGCGGGTGTTTTGTTGACCTGGAGAGTGGAGATCTGGGACGGATCGTTCCCGGGTCTGCTCAGGATCTAAAGACGAGAATTTCAAATCTAATTTTGGGGTTTGGGTCAGAGAAGGGTCAGGCTCTGGGCGCCGTCCTCCGGGGCTTGCTGTTCACCGTTTCACAGGTTAACATTTTACGTAGGAGGTTTTCTGCACCTCAGCACTGCTGACATCTGGGGCTGGAGGACTCTCAGATGCGGGGCGTGCTGGGCCCTGCGGGCTGTGGAGCAGCTTCTCTGGTCTCCACCCACCAGGTGCCAGGAGCTCCCCTCCCCCCAGTGTGACAACAAAAAGTGTCCCCGGACATTGTCATATGTCCCCTGGGGGGCCAGGTCATCCCAGGTTGCAAGTCACAGCCATAGGTAGATAAATGGATGGATGGACGGATGGACGGATAGAGAGATGGATGGTTTATATTAAGTCTCCGTGCTCAGTCAGCGTTTCTCAGCCTCAGCACGACCGGCATCTGGGGCTGGAGGACTCTCAGATGTGGGGTGTCCTGGGCACTGCAGGCTGTGGACCAGCATCCCTGGTCTCCACCCATCAGGTGCCAGGAGCATCTCTCCCCACCCCTGAGTTGTAATAAATGTCTCCAGGCATTGCCAGATGTCCCTTGGGAAATAAAATCACCCCATTTGAGAACTGCCAGTCGATAGCAAAGACCAGACACTTTGCTCCCACCAGGGGGCATGGTGCAATATTTTCTGGACAAAACAGAGGGAATGGCTCAGGGAAAAATGCAAAACCCCTTTTTTTTCTGCGGTACGCGGGCCTGTCGCTGCCGTGGCCTCTCCCGTTGCGGAGCACAGGCTCCGGACGCGCAGGCTCAGCGGCCATGGCTCACGGGCCCAGCCGCTCCGCGGCATGTGGGATCCTCCCGGACCGGGGCACGAACCCGCGTCCCCTGCATCGGCAGGCGGACTCTCAACCACTGCGCCACCAGGGAAGCCCTCCAAAAACCCTTTTTAATTGAGGAATTGGGCAAAGCTCCAGGGCAGAGCCAGGCCATTAAAATAACCCTTAGTGCAGGTGACATTTCCTTCACCGGAACCAGTCGTTTCAGGGCCTTAGTTCTTTTACAGTTGAGAAGTTTCAATATCAAGATGTTCCCAGACTAAACACACTGTCCCCGGCGCCACCTGCGTGACCAGAATGTGCGATCAACTCTCGGACGGGCATTTCTTTTTCCTTTTGCAGAAGTGTCTGCGCTGGGCTATGGGGCATTTCTTTTTCCTTTTGCAGAAGTGTCTGCGCTGGGCTATGATGGTGTCCTAACATTTGGGACCACGGGTTGGCATCCACTTCTGGTCTCTTTATTGGATCAGTAGGTGGTTTTTCCCAGCACCTCGTGTGTTTTCCCATCTGTAAGGACAGGAATCTGTCCTCAGGGGGCTGCCAGTGGACGCTCACGACCATGGACTCCCCCGGGGCATCACGTTCGCGTGGCATGGGTCTGCTGGTGTCGGAAGACAAGCATGGTGCCTTCTTTTCTCCCCTTCCTGCCATGAGTCCAAGGCACCTTTCGGGGGCGCCAGTGTCTCCCAGAAGCACCTTGAAAAGCACTGCTCTGGAGGTAGCCTGTTGCAGAGGTCATCAGTTGTCTAACCCAGGGCGTCGTAGGTGCAGATTAACACAGAGGTTCCCACCCTTCCTCTTCTCATGGTACCCTTGGTGCCTTGGCCTTTCTTTCACGGCTCCCATGGGGCCAAGAGAAATACCCAGTATTTCTATCGACCAAGTTTCTGGGCCCCAAATGGCATAATAATGCTTGGACAGATTCTGCTGGGTTTCCCTTGAAAATTTAAAACAAGCCCGGCACCCCTGTGAGTTCCCTGTGGTAGCTGGGGGTGCCTTGGCACAGTGTTTGGGAACCGCAGGATCAGGACACCCCGGTTGGTTTGCACAAGTTGGCCCGTGGACAGATGTCACATGTTTTCTGTCCTACATTCGGAACTCCCACCCCCACCCCAGCAGATCTGATTTAGGGCCTTGGATGAATTCAAAGGCTTATTTTACCTGGTGCCTCTGTGCATGTTTGGGTGTGTTTACCTGAGGCTAGAATTGTTCCTGTCTGAGGACCCAGAACATGGCAGCAAGATCGTAGGGGCCGGTCCTGGTATTCGTGCTGGAGGAATTTTCACTTCAAGGTCTACCAGGTTTAAGACTTGTGTCTTTGTGGTGAGGGATGACCACGTCCAAAGGGTGAACCTTTTGGCCAAGAAATCCCTTTGAGTTTGCAGTGTGGGGTCTTTTCATGGGAGGAGCCCTGCGTCCAAGCTCTCCTATGGCACTGATATCTGTGGTTTGCCACTAGGTAGATAAAACAGAGCAGAGAAAATGCTAATCTAATAGAGGAAACGTGAGTGCCAGCGTCCAGCCAAACCAGCATTCAGCACGCAGGCTGCCCACCCCTTTCCCCATCCTGTGCAGACATTACTAATCCATTGCAGAACTCCCTTCCCACCCAGCCCAGGGGTCACTCCAGATTCCTCTCCACTGTGTGATGCAGGCAGCCTTCACCCGTGGACTGTGCTGGCCAGTGAGTGGGAACTCATTTAAGATTACTGGTCTGGAACAAAACATACCCAACATGCAAAGTGTGAGTGACTCTGGCATCTGGGGGAGGAGGAGCATTAGACTGATGGGGGGTGTTTTCCTGGAATGACCTACAGGGAGGCTGGGCATGTCTAGGCGGAGACCCAGGAAACATTTCAGCTCCCCCCGTTTCCGAGTCTGATGTCTCAGACTGTGAGGCTCCACACTCACCACCTTCAGATAGTCAGAGGCACGTTTCAGGGGTGGCACAACCTGGCCAGCTGCAACAGGACGGCCCTCAGACCCCGCCCCCTTGCTCTCGGGCTTTTGAAATCCATCCTTGCACATTCAGCTCTACAGCAAAGGAACCTGCACCCCAGACCCCAGGACCCCAGGGACATCAGTGCACCCATGCTTCTCCACAAGTAATGCTCAGTACTGTACCCGTGTGGCTTCCATCACCACCACTCAGGCTAAAAGAACTTGTGAGCCAGGCTGGCCACGGCCCCTGTGTCCTGCCAGCCGGCTCCCGCCACCTCCGGACAGCTTCCCATTTCCATCCAGCCGAGGGTGTGGCAGCGGGATGGTGACTGTGGCATCAGCCCAGCGCTGCCCGGGGAGCTCCTCTTGGCTACACAGACATGAAAGCCCCCCTCCTGAGAAAAATGGGTGAATTTCTGGACCTGGTACTGGTGGTCAGGATCATCTGTATTTTTTCGGTTATGGGGAAACCCATCAGGGGAACCGGAGGGATTTCAGTAATTAACAAACCTAGACACAGGCAGAGGCGGACCCGGCAGGGATCCTAATGTTCAGATGAACTGTGCAGTTAATACATTTCTCATCGAGCTCTGGTGGCAGGGAAGCACCATGTCACTTGTCCGTCACTTGCTTGGTTGAAATACTCTGTCTGCATAGTCAGTGGCGTTGCAGGAAAATTAAATTTAGGAGAGTTTGCCGTGACTTTGGATTATTAAACAGCCCTGAGTGGATAGTCCTATGTCGATGAAAACAGGCCAGAAGAGTGAGATGGAAAGAATTAGGAGCAGGGTCTCCAAGAGATATTTGCGCACCCACGTTCACCGCAGAGCTACTCACGACAGCCAAGACGTAGCAGCAACCCAAGCGTCCATGGGTGGCTGGCTGGCTGGATAAACAGAATATGGTCCATCCACTCCGTGGAATATGACAGCCACGAGCGGGAAGGACATTCTGACACAGGCTACGGCGTGGGTGGTCCTTGAGGTCTTGATGCTCAGTGATAAAAGAAAGTCACAAAAAGACAAATACTGTGTGATTCCATTTATCGGAGGTCGCTGGAGTTATCAGATTCATAGAGACTAAGAGTGAGGTGGTGTGGGCCAGGGGCTGGAGGAGGCGGGTGGGGAGAGAGTGTTTAATGGGGACAGTCTCAGTTTGGGACAGTGAGACCTGGGGGTGGGTGCACAACAGTATGAATGTTCCCCTGGGGGGATGTGATTGGCCTGTTTGCCTGGTGGCACTAAGCACCTGTGCCTGGTGTCTGGCATCAGGAGGGTTCTTTGGCTTGGGGACCTTAACTTCAGGGGCAGCGTAGGGAGAACTTGCGGTTTGGGGCCACAGAGACCTCCCGATTTGAGCACCTCTCAAGGAAGCACATCATAGGGGACCGTCACTTTGTGTCTCGTACCCCAGTCTTCCCTCTGTGTCCGGCTCGGATGGGCATGGTGTGAGGCAGGCACACGGTGGTGTGAACTGGGGGGTCGGGTGCTACTTCAGGGATGGATGGAACAGGAGACACACTGGACTTGGTGAGCTGTGGCTGCCAGAGGAGGCGGAAGGTGTGTGTCCACCGGGATGGGTCCCGCACGCACCGTCTGAGGTGCAAAGGTGCATCGCCTGCTGCAGGGGCCGGGAGTTGGGCGTGGCGGCTGCCAGCGCCCGAGGCAGAGCAGGGATCTTTTAACAGCGTGGATTCTCAAGAGTGGAGGCGACGTGGACGGCATCTGTAGACGCCGGTCGTTTGGTGAGGCTGTGGCTCGTGGGTTGGCCCGTGGAGGTGGGCATATTACCTTGTGTGTTCTTCATGGGCTGGTGTTCCAATGCGAGGGTCACATCTGGTCAGGGAGCTGGCGGAGCACGTACACGGATGAACGGCGCAGCGTCGAAACCTGGTCCTGGTGGGGACTTGTTGCCACGGCGACAGAGGATTTCCCCTTCTCCTACACATGCGGGAAGAGTTTATTGTGCTCCCTCGGGAAGCTCAGAGCTTGGGAGATGGGATGCCTGACAACATTTATGGTGACAGAGAGAATGCGGGAAGGATCACGGGTTGGGAAGCGTGCAGGGGCGGTTTCGGCTTTAAATTGGTTGGATTTAAGATGTTTAAGAACATCCAGACAGAGAGTTCTGCTGGGCAGCCCCTGGGAAGATTGGATTTTTTTTTTCAAACATCTTTATTGGAGTATAATTGCTTTACAGTGGTGTGTTAGTTTCTGCTTTATAACAAAGTGAATCAGTCATGCATATACACATATCCCCATATCTCTTCCCTCTTGGGTCTCCCTCCTTCGGAAGATGGGATTTAAACGCAGTTGGTACGTTGAGGATTGCATAAGACCTCAAATGAGAGTCTCCCAACAGCAGCACATAGACCGAGACACATGTTCACAGAAACATGCAATCCGTCAGATGAAAACTAAAATTAATGGGAGGGTAAAGGAAGAGGGAGCGACAAGAGAAACAGAAGTAGTGAGAATATCAGAAGGACGCAGAGCTCCATGGAAGTGAAAAGAGGAAAGAGTTTTAGGAGATGGGTGGGGGTCAGAATCATCAAATGCTGGGGGTGGTGACACATGGACAGAACTAAAGGTGCAACCCCGGCTCCATCATCAGAAGGTGACTTTTTTTTTTAGCATCCTCTCCTGTGCGTATGGGCCATTTGTGTATCTTATTTGGAGAAATGTCTATTCAAGTTCTTTGCCCATTTTTTTTTATTGAAGCAGAATTGATTTACAATATTGTGCCTATCTCTGCTGTACAGCAAAGTGGCCCAGTTATACATATACAGACATTCTTTTTTATATTCGTTTCCGTTATGGTTTATCACAGGATATTGACTAGAGTTTCCTGGGCTCTACAGTAGGACCTTGTTGTATATCCATCCTATATATAATAGTTTGTATCTGCTGATCCCAAACTCCCACTCCATCCCTCCCCCACCGCCCTCCCCCTTGGCAACCGCCAGTCTGTTCTCTGTGTCCGTGAGTCTGTTTTGTAAATAACTTCATTTGTGTCATATTTTAGATTCCACATATAAGTAGTATCATATGATATTTGTCTTTCTCTGTCTGACTTACTTCACTTAGTATGATCATCTCTAGGTCCATCCATGTTGCTGCAAATAACATTATTTCATTCTTTTTTATGGCTGAGTAGTATTCCATTGTATATATGTACCACATCTTCCTTATGCATTTCTCCATCAATGGACATTTAGGTGGCTTCCATGTCTTGGCTACTGTAAATACTGCTGCTGTGAATATTGGGGGGCATGGATCTTTTTGAATTAGAGTTATCTCTGGATATATGCCCAGGAGTGCGATTGCTGGATCATATAGTAGCTCTATTTTTAGATTTTTGAGGAACCTCCGTACTGTTCTCTCAAAAATGCTGTGATAGGGCTTCCCTGGTGGCGCAGTGGTTGAGAGTCCACCTGCCGATGCAGGGGACACGGGTTCGTGCCCCGGTCCGGGAAGATCCCACATGCCGTGGAGCGGCTGCGCCCGTGAGCCGTGGCCGCTGAGCCTGCGCGTCCGGAGCCTGTGCTCCACAGCGGGAGAGGCCACACAGTGAGAGGCCCATGTACCGCAAAAAACAAAACAAAACAAAAATGCTGTGATAAAGAGGACGGACAGAGGGGGGAAAGTCAAAAAGGAACAGCTGGGGATGGCATTAAAAGTGGTACCCACCTTTCTTAAGCTGTTATGAGTTCCAGGTGTGAATCTAAGGCACATCCTAGCTACGAACACTTTTGTTACTCCTTTCTTCCTTGCCTTGTGGAAGCCACCGTGGTGATTCCCACTTGGAGATGAAGGGACCAAAGCAAGAGAGGTGACGGTACCCAGCCCCAGGTCACACAGCTGGTAGGCAGCTGAGCTGGGATATGCACAGGTTCTTTTCTTTTTTAAAAAATATCTTTATTGGAGTATGATTGCTTTACAGTGGTGTGTTAGTTTCTACTGTATAACAAAGTGAATCAGCTATACATACACATATATCCCCATATCCCCTCCCTCTTGCATCTCCCTCTCACCCTCCCTATCCCACCCCTCTAGGTGGTCACAAAGCACCGAGCTGATCTCCCTGTGCTATGAGGCTGCTTCCCACTAGCTAGCTATTTTACGTTTGGTAGTGTATATGTGTCCATGCCACTCTCCCACTTCGTCCCAGCTTACCCTACCCCTCCCCGTGTCCTCAAGTCCATTCTCTACGTCTGCGTCTTTATTCCTGCCCTGCCCCTAGGTTCTTCAGAACCATATTTTTTAGATTCCATATATGATGCACAGGTTCTTAATTGATGGATTGAATTGGAAAACCAAGAAATTAAATGTGATGCTCTAACACCATTCCCTCCAGAGCTTGCCTCTGGAAACGAGGTGAATGGATCCTCGCCCAGTTCCTCGTGCTGGTGGCAGGAGGGGGTGGTACTGGGCGGGCACTGTGGTCAGGGAAAGCCCTGGGACGAGGGGCAGCAGAGAGAGGTGGGCACAACACCAATAGCTGGATGCTCTTGGGGAACAGAGAGAAGAGAAATGGGCTTTGTGGGGAACAGGTTCACTCCAGTCCGGGGTGTGTAATGATGAAATGATGAAAACAGACGGGGCGTGTTTTTTTTTAATTTTTATTTTATACTGAAGTAGAGTTGACTTACAATGTTGCGTTAGTTTCAGGTGTACTGCAAAGTGATTCAGCTCTCTCTCTCTCTCTCTCTCTCTCTCTATATATATATATACATACATACATACACACACACACTCTTTTTCAGATTCTTTTCCCATATAGGTTATTACAGAATATTGAGTAGAGTTCCCTGTGCTATACAGTAGGTTCTTGTTTATCTATTTTATATATAGTCGTGTGTATATGTTAATCCCAATCTCCTATTTATCCCTCCCTTTCCCCTTTGGTAGCCCTAAGTTTGTTTTCTATGTCTGTGAGTCTGTTTCTGTTTCGTAAATAACTTCATTTGTATCATTTTTTTAGGTGCCACATGTGGTGATATCATACGATATTTGTCTTTCTCTGTCTGACTTACTTCACTTAGTATGATCATCTCTAGGTCCATCCTTGTTGCTGCAAATGGCATTATTTCATTCTTTTTTATGGCTGAGTAATATTCCATTGTATATATGTACCCCATCTTCTTTATCCACTCCTCTGTTGAGGGACACATGTTGCTTCCATGTCCTCGCTGTTGTAAATAGTGCTGCAGTGAACATTGGGGTGCATGAGTCTTTTCTAATTATGGTTTTCTCCAGATATATGCCCAGGAGTGGGATTGCTGGATCACATGGTAGCTCTATTTTTAGTTTTCTGGGGAACCTCCATACTGTTCTCCATAGTGGCTGCACCAATTTACATTCCCACCAGCAGTGCAAGAGGGTTCTCTTTTCTCCACACCCTCTCCAGCATTTGTTGTTTGTAGACTTTTTGGTGATGCACATTCTGAGAGCGTAGGAGGGTTCCAGGTGGGCCGTGGATGAAGTTTGTGGGGAAACTTGTGTGCGGGCAAAGGATGAAGGGTTGGGGTTCGGGAAATCCCCCTCAGGGGCGCAGTGGAGAATGCCACATCTGTGCTGCTACCTGCTCTGGCCAGACGTCCCCAAACCCGCTGGTCAGCCAGTCATTCGCCTACATGTTACACGCACTCTGAACACTTGTCACGGTGTTTCTTGTCTCTGCGCTGCATGCATTCAGGTAGCAGTCTCCCTCCAGGGGGTCTCCCTGCTCCTATGCATGTGCTCAGTATCAGTCAGGGTGGAAGACGCTTGCCGCAGTAAGAAGTAGCACCAGTGTCGGCGTGGTCTAAAGCAACGGCTTATTATTACTATTATGTTTTGTCGGCCGCGCTGCGTGGCATATGGGATCTTAGTTCCCTGACCCAGGATCAAACCCGTACCCCCTGCAGTGGAAGCACGGAGTCCTAACCACTGGACCGCCAGGGAAGTCCCAAATGGGGGTTTATTTCCTGTTCACACTGCATGTCCACTGACGGGGTGTCAGCTGGGGGCTCTGCTCCATGTCATCGCGACCGTCCAACACACAGGCTGGCGAGGCATCTGTGAGTCTGAATGAGAGGAAGGAAAAAAAGAGTGTCCAGGAGGGTCTTGCTTTAGCGTTTAAATGGTTTAGCTCAAACGGGAAACATGTGAAGTCCACTCACAATTTGCTCTTCAAAACTCGTGCTACGACTCCATCCAACCAGGAATGGGTGGGGCTGGACCATCCTCCCTTTTGTCGGGACGAAGGGAAAATGGCCCTGCCTTCTCCCAGCATCTTTACACCCATGAAACGTGTGAAAGTGAGATGTGTGTCTGCCATCCAGGAACTATTTATAATAGGGGCAATCATTGCTGTAGTTGTCCTCCTTTTCTAGAGCATTGTTAGTGATGGTAATCTTGAATCATCTGAATTTACAGTAAGCAAAAGGTGGTAGATGCTCGAGAACTCTTGGAAGTGTGGGTGCTTTGTTTGTGGAATGTTGACAGCTGGCTGCATTATGTGGTTGGCGTTAAAGCTCTGTGTGTAATCGTCAGGCTTGTTTGTTGTACTTGGTCAGCTTTCATTGTTCTGTATTCTGTAAAGATAAGTTACTCAACAATAAATATAAGAATTTTTTTTTAAAAAGGAAGGTTTGTGGGAATTCCCTGGTGGTCCAGTGGTTAGGACTCTGCGTTTTCATCGCCGAGGGGCCGGGTTCACTCCCTGGTTGGGGAACTAAGATTCCTCAAGCAATGCATCGTGGCCAAAAAGAAAAAAAAAAAGAAAAGAAAATAGTAGAAAACGTTTAAAAAAAAAAAAAGGAATGTTTATGGTGAAAAGCATTGCCGTTAAAATACATGATTAGGTTTTGGTGATCCTGAAAGATTTCTCTAGCTGGATTGAAATAGTATATTTTAGACCAAACCTGGGGGCAAGTCAACAGCCTATAACACCCTCCGTGGCACAATACAATCTAAATACTGTTGTCTTCTTAGCTTCCATATTAGTGAAATTTATTTTTTTGATGTCATTGATATTCTTTATTTTTTACTTTTTATTTTATATTGGAGTATAGTTGATTTACAATGTTGTGTTAATTTTAGGTGTACAGCACAGTGATTCAGTTTTACAAATATATATCTATATATAGAGATCTATAACTCATATTAGTGAAATTTAACTGACTTTCTGTTAACATCTGTTGAGTTCTCAGATTTTTCATCTTCTGTCCTCCCAGATAGTAACTTAGAGATACACACACACAGACACACAAACACACACACATGCATGTCTTTCTCTCTCTTTCCTTCCCCTCCCTCCCTCTCCCCCTCCCCCACCTTCGTCAGCAGCATCTATTCTTCTGCCTCCTTCACAGATACTTTGATGTTGACCCTTTAATAAGCCCCCCAAAATATGTTTGAAAACTGAGACTCTTAGGGTCTTATGCAGAGCCCTTAAGATAACAGCAAACCTCCGTTATCCACCCCTGCAATGAAACTGCTCCTTGTTGAGTTGATGTGCTAATGCGTCCTTATTAAATGCACTGGCTAGGAAAAACAAAACAAAACAAAACTCTCAAAATAGCCTCGCCCCGGGGCAGGGGGATGGGTAGCAGCCTCAGATCTGTGCTATTTTGGGACATCTTGCAGGGGCAACCGGTCATTCCACATATTTTTAATCAGGCGCGTTTGCAAAGGAGAAACAGAGGGTCCCTGGGGCACCTAGATTTGTGGGGTTTATGGGTTGTGTTCACGTGTGCAGGGCGGAAGCAGAAGTGGGTGACGGGCTTCAGGGGGAGCGGGGTCTGGAGCGCGGTAGCGGGGGTGGGGGGTCCTGTATGTGGCCATCATTCCCTCAAGTGCGTTTCTCTGCCTCATGATCTTTGAGCATATGGCCTCGCTGAATGCTCTGATTCTCTCAAGAGTTCTTGCTGTGGACTGCATGTGTGTATCCCCCCAAATTCAGATGTTGAAGCCCTAACTCCCCAAGGCGATGGTGTTAGGAGGTGGGGTCTTTGGGAGGTGATGAGGTCATGAGGGTGGATCCCCCATGATGGGATTAGTGTCCCTAGACTAGAGAGCTCCCTAACCCCTTGCTCCATGTGAGGACACAGCGAGAAGACGTCCATCTAGGAACCAGGAAGCAGCCTCACCAAACGCTCAATCAGCCCTCGCTGGGATCTCCAGCCTCCAGAACTGTGGGAAATACATGTGTTGTTGATAAGCCCCTAGTTTACAGTATTTTGTTACGGCAGCTCATGCAGACTAAGACAGTCCAGCATCTGCAAGGGAGAGAATCCATCCTGCTCTGCGTGCCACGTGGGAGATGCCGGGGGCCACTGGTGAGATGTGGACTGTCGTCCTTCAGCTCAGGTGCCCACCTGCAGTGGGAGATGCAGACAAATGAATGAGATGCGGCCACCCATCCCAGGAGGACTGTGGGTACCGTGGGGATCGGGGCACAGCTAGGACACACGCCCTTTTGTTTTCCTGGAGACATGTTTCTTTTTCCCTCTGTACTGATGGGTAGTTTGGATAATTTTAGGACGAGGAGATTGGACAGTCTTCAGTCCATCCTCTCAACTCTGGGGATGTAGGAAGAACTGTAGAAAGAGAAATCAGTCATGCTTCCAAAATTCTGAACCTCAGGTGCTGGGGAAAGTTGGGTCACTCTGAGCTGAGTGACCTTGGGAAAGTCACTTAACCTCTCTGTGCCTCAGTTTCCCCATAGAAAGTGGGAGTGTTCACCACACCTACCATGTAACGTTGTCAAGAGGATGAAATGAGTAAATCCTTGTGAGATACTTGGTAGATCTCATTCAGTGCTAACTATTCATTACTATGATTTGCAGTAGAACTGCCACATGATCCAGCAGTTCCACTCGTGGGTATCTATTCAAAGAAAGTGAAAACCCTAATCTGAAAAGATACACGCACCCCAACGTTCATAGCAGCACTATTTACAATAGCCAAGATATGGAAGCAACCTAAGTGTCCATCAGGAGAGGAAAGGATAAAGAAGATGTGGCACATGTATGCAATGGAATACTCCTCAGCCATAAAAAGAAGGAAATAATGCCATTTGCAGCAACATGGATGGACCTAGAGATGATCATACTAAGTGAAGTAAGTCAGAGAAAGACAAATACCATATGGTATCGCTTATATGTGGAATCTAAAAAAATGATACACAGGAACTTCTTTGCAGAGCAGAAATAGAGACGCATACACAGAGAACGGACGTATGGATACCAAGGGTGGGGGGTGGGATAAATTGGGCGACTGGGATTGACATATGTACACTACTGTATATAAAATAGATCGCTAATGAGAACCTACTGTAGAGCACAGGGAACTCTATTCACTGCTCTGTGGTGACCTAAATGGGAAGGAAATCCAAAACAGAGGGGACATATGTATACATGTAGCTGGTTCACTTTGCTGTACGGTAGAAACTAACACAACATTGTAAAGCAACTATACTCCGATAAAAATTAACTTAAAAAAGGAATCTAAAAAATAAAACAGACTAGTGACTATAACAAAAAAGAAGCAGACTCACAGAGACAGAGAACACTAGTGGTTGGCAGTGGGGAGAGGGAGGGGGGAGGGGCAGGATGGGGGGAGGGGCGTAAGGTACAAACTACTAGGTATAAAATAAATAAGCTACAAAGATACATTGCACAGCACAGGGGTAATAACTTTAAACAGAGTATAATCTATAAAAAGATTGAATCGCTGTGTTGTACGCCTGAAAGTAACAGAGTGTAAATCAACTATGCGTCAATAAAAAATAATAAATAAATGTATGATTATGGTGTGTGGCGAGTATGATTCCTCGTTGATCCTTCAGCCGGAACAGAAGCCACGTGGATGCAGGCGGTGTGCCTTTCTGGAAAAGACACGCCACCTACTAAGTGCTTGATTGAAATGTGTGTTTTGTTTGGACCAACACCTGTTCTCCGAGAAGGGACAGTGGAGCGGTCTCGGGGGTGCTGGGGTGAAGGTGCGGACGGCTTGAGAGACCACTGTGGGATCTGTAAAGGGGTCCCTGGGGACTGAAGAAAGATTAGCGTAGAGCAGTAAGGACATCGGTGACAGGCTGATGCTTCCACACTCTAGTTCTGCTCTGAAATTGAGGTTTAGAAACTTGAAATGACTGTCAGCCTCTAAAATGTCTACGAGGGGGATGGCTCTTTTTTTTTTTTTTCTTGCATTCTCTGGGATAGATGGGAAGGGCCCTCATTTCATCTCCTTTTAGTAAAAATTACTGTGGGGCTGGCACAGGTAGGGTCCAGCCAATAACCTACCCGTCTTTCTCTTTGCCCCTGGACCCCCGGTAGTTCTAGTGGGGAGGCTGGCCGCCTCCCCAGCCCCTGGGAAGTGGTGGACTTTGTTTTGTCCTGTGATAATGGTGATTCCATTTGCTGCTAGTACCTGGTTGAGGACTGGACCTGTGTCCCGTCCTGGGGAGGGAGATGAGGGGGTGGGAATTCTGACGACTCAGCAGGGAGAACTGCTCAGGGGCCATTGACGTGGCTTGGTTTTCGCAGCCGTGGGTTGCTGTTTGTATAAACTGATTCTCTGGTTACCTCCTGTTATGGACTGAATTGTGTGTCCCCCAAACGTATATGTTGACGCCCTGACCCCCAGGACCTCTGGATGTGACTGTATTTGGACGTGGGGTCTTTAAAGAGGGGACAAAGGTACAATGAGGTCACTAGGGTGGGTCCTGATCCCATAGCACTGGTGTCCTTATGAGAGGAGGAGATCAGGACACAGACATAGAGGGATGACCCCGTGAGGACACAGGGAAGACGGCCATCTACATGCCCAGGGGAGAGGCCTCAGGAGGGCCCAACCCTGCCCACACCTGGATCTCAGACTCCAGCCTCCAGGACTAGAGACAGTAAGTGTCTGTGGTTTAAGCCACCCCGTGTGTGGTGCTCTGTTGCGGCCCTACCCCACCTCCGTCCAGGGAGCCCTTGCCATGGGGCATCCTCTCTCTCCTCCCATTCGGGTTCCATTCTTTCTGGGAGCGTCACACACCCCAGCCACGTGCTTTGAGCTTTTTATAAAGTCCCCACTCCCTAATAAAACTGGGAGTGACATGTACACACTGCCGTATTTAAAATGCATAACCAACAAGGACCTACTGTAGAGCACAGGGAACTCTGCTCAGTATTATACAACAACCTAAACGGGAAAAGAACTTGAAAACGAAGAGATACGTATATCTGCATAACTGAATCGCTTTGCTGTACACCTGAAACTAACACAACATCGTACATCCGCTCTGTTCCAATATAAAATAAAAAGTTGCAAAGAAGTCTCCACTCCCTGACTCAGCAGGCCCTGAGGCGGCTCCGGCATCATCCTCTCTGCCTGTAACGTATTTCAAACCTGGATGAAGCTATCCGTAACGGGACGCAAGGCACTGGCCCTGGCGCTGGGGGATCTGATGATATTTAGAGGCTAAGGTGCCTTCACAGCCAGCAGACGCATGTTTATTCACCGGGACAGGCTGGCTGCATCTGGAGATTACAGTGGTGCTGCCGTTGGCTGGTTAGGGAAGGGAGGTGGGAGGTGCCTGCGGCTGGGTACTGCCTAACGCCAGGGGTAAATCTAATGAGAGAGTCACCATTTCTTTTTTTTTCTTCTTTTTTTTTTTTGCGGTCCGCGGGCCTCTCACTGCTGTGGCCTCTCCCGTTGCGGAGCACAGGCTCCAGACAAACAGGCTCAGTGGCCATGGCTCGCGGGCCCAGCCGCTCCGTGGCATGTGGGATCCTCCCGGAGCGGGGTACGAACCCGCGTCCCCTGCATTGGCAGGCGGACTCCCAACCACTGCACCACCAGGGAAGCCCCGAGAGTCACCATTTCTCGATCTTCTGAGCAAATCTCGGAAGAAATGGTCCAGGTTCCCACTACGTGGACGTGTGATTGTTCTTCCCACAGTGGATCCAGGTCCTTCCCAGGAATTCCGGCCCTTGCTTTGATCTCGGCGTTTCCAGTGTCCCTCCAGGAGCTGGCCACTCACGACCCACAGATTGCCTAGGGTTTAGGTATATAAATGCCTTTTGTCCTGTCTTCTGCAACTACCCAGTTTTACAGACAAAGCTGCTTCCGCTTTGCATTTACCCGTTTCGGGTTCTGAGTCTTGGGTTTCCTTGCATGGAAGACGCAAGAATGATCCTGGGCTGGCGTTCTTTAGTTCTGCTTTCTTTGGAGTATGTGCTCAACCACTGCTGTGAACTGGCCGAGTGTGACCCCGGCCTGTCACTCCGGGGCAGTGACTCTCAACTCTGACTGAATCTCGACACCCAGACCCCTGGGAGCTTTAAAAATGACTGATGCCAGGGCTCAGCCCCAGACACTCAGATTTATTTGATCTGAGGTGGGAGCTGGGCAGAGGAATCCTAAACTCTCCCCAGGGGTGGTGAAGTGCAAAGAGGAACCCCGGAGCCAGGTGGGCATTCCTCACCTCACAGTCTCTCCTGGTAGCTTGGGGGCTGCCCCCAGGAGCCCCCAGGAATACGAGGCTTTGTTGCCCGAGCCCTGATCACCCTGGCTTCGACAGTGGGGCCCCAAGACGCGTCTGTCTCAGGCGACCCCCACCGACAGAGACTCAGCAAGGAGACAGGGCAAGGAGGGCAAGAAGGTGATTTCTGTTTTTTCCCTTTTCTAAAATTAAAGTATATTTGATTTGCAATGTTGTGATAGTTTCAGGTGTACAGCAAAGTGATTCAGTTATATATATTTTTTCAGATTTTTTTCCCTTATAGGTTATTATCAAATAGTGAACAGACTTCCCTATGCTATACAGTAGGCTCTCGCTGTTTATATATTTTATATATAGTCGTGTGTATATGTTAATCCCAAACTCCTAATTTATTCCTCCCCCCTTGTCCCATTTGTTAACCATGTCTGTTTTCTATGTCTGTGAGTCTGTTTCTGTTTTGGAAGTAAGTTCATTTGTGTCATATTTTAGATTCCACATATAAGTGACATCGTAGGGTATTTGTCTGTCTCTGTCTGACTGAGTTCACTCAGTATGATCATCTCTAGGTCCATCCACGGTGCTGCAAATAGCATTATTTCATTCTTTTGTGTGTGTGAACAGCAGGATGATTTCTTTTTTTTTTTGCAATATGCAGGCCTCTCACTGCTGTGGCCTCTCCCGTTGCGGAGCACAGGCTCAGCGGCCATGGCTCACGGGCCCAGCCGCTCCACGGCATGTGGGATCTTCCCGGACCGGGGCACGAACCCACGTCCCCTGTGTCAGCAGGCGGACTCTCGACCACTGTGCCACCAGAGAAGCCCGCAGGATGATTTCTTAAGGTCAGTCCAGCGAGAGCATTCCACAGTCTACTGTTCTGTAATATACGTATATCAGAATACTGTATATCATATGGTATATATTGTATAATACATGTTATATACGGTGTAGACAGTAGAGCTATTGTCTTACCTTGCTTATAGATGTGCATGTGTTATATTATATATTATCTAAAACATGTGGCATATATAGCATTATATATGCCACATGTTATATATAATGTATGATAGGATATGTGCTTGCAAATATCATAGTGCAATTTGTATGAAACATAGGATTTTCCCCACCTTGTAATATAGATACAATATAGTCTATGCTATATTATTAAATTGTATACAATAGCTATAATATTGTTATAATCATGTATGTAATATTATACATAATACATTATATTAGGTAAGTAATGCATGGTATATATTGTACTATATAACAATGTATAACAGTGCAATTCGGTCATATAGGATTTCCCACTTTCCATATAGTTATGCTTATATTCTACTGTATATTTTGTTATCTATAATAGTTATAATATTATACCTCGGGCCAGATGGAAAAGTGCTGAGTATTGAGTCAGAGGGGAGAAAACTTTGTTCAGGGTCTCCCCTCTTACCCCCGAGAAGGTGGTCTCGACAGAGATGCCAGGACATGCTTGGTCTAAGGGCCCCCAGCAGAGAGATGTCTGGAAGAGGTGCCTGGGCCGGAAATGCAGAGACACGTAAAAGTGTGGCCAGCTTGCAGGACCGAGTCCTCGACTGCAACGTCCCCCGCCCCCGGGACTGCACTGGCCCCGGCACCAAGTCTGGTGCAGGGGCTGGGGACAGCTGCCCCGGGAAACCTGCTAGGGAAAGCTTTGCTGTTGCCTACAGTCAGCTCTGAGGGACACACACAGGGATTCCAAAGATGACGGTGACGGCAATTCCCAGAAAAAGAAGTCTGGACAGCAATCCCTCCAGAATAGGGTAGGAGGGTGTAAGGGTCCAAATATTAAATAGAATGGACTGATTTTCAGAAACTCTGCAAACGTTTTCTGTTTTCTGTCCTGACTCCACCACCAAGTTTGATCCTTGGCTGGCTTCTCACCGTCAACATCTTGTTAGCAAGTGCAAATCTACAGTGTCTTCCAAGTGGAGGGCATGTGCACTGGTCTCAGTCAGGGTTCTAGCAGAATATGGAAAGTGCGTCCACTTAGGGTTTTTAAGAGTCTGCAGAGATGAATGGGAAGGGTTAAGGAAAGTCCTAAAGGAGGCAGAGGCTCCCAGACCCTATCAACACAGAAGAGAAACCGTTACCCCTCTGAGCCTGTGGGTCAAGATGCTCCTGGAGTTCAGCTCAAGAGCTGTGGCAGAGAGGCTGCCCTACAACAGCTGGAGCTGATGGAGAACACAGCTACACGGGCAGCAACCAAACAGGGAAGTTTCCAAGGCAAACGATCCTAGACTCTTGTGTCCCTCCCTCCCATCTCCTGCCAGTGCCTCCCACTGTCTGAACTCACCTGGAATCCAGAAGACCAGAGACCCTGGGCAATGCACACCATGTCCATCAGCGTCTCAGGGTGCAGAGTTGGGAAGGAAAGGATGGAGTTTGGATCCGAAGAGGGAAATGGGAAACAAGTCCCCTCTTAGCAGGCTTCAGGTTAGAAGGTGTGGTTGACGGCATGAGTTGCTCACAAGTTCTTTCTTCCTTCCTGCCTTTGCCCTGGCTCATCTTTCATGGGAGGACCACACCTCCCTTCTCCATGGACTTCGGAGTTTCCATCCATTTTGCTTTATCTTGTGGGATGTCAGCAGAAAATGCTGCAAACCCCAATGGTTCGAGTTGCCCTCTGTACGATGTTGCCCACCTACATTCCAACATTACAAAAATATGCCCAGGATAACCACTAGTTCCAAAATAATGAAACCATGTAGAGCAGACATGAATCTAAGTTGTTACATTGGGTTCTGCTCGGCATGGTGTGTGTGTGGGGGAGCCCAGTCTAGGTCAACCCAACAGTCACTGAGTCACAGACTCATAGGTCTGAAAAGGAACTCTATTGTGGTAGGGCTTTGTGATCTAGGACTGTTTGTTATGCAGCATAGTTTAAGTCAGAGCTGACTGATAAAGAAGACAAGCGTCTTCTAGGGTGGGGAAAGGTTCTCAGCACCACCTCTATTTTAAGAAAATCTCCAGCACATTGTCTAGATCCTTTCATATTTTCAAAGGGAGATGGGATCAAGGGTTAGGGAAGTCGTTCCTATACTTTTCTTTGTAATCAAGCATAGGACAATGTGTATCTCCCCTTGAAGTTTCAAATCCATTTTGGTGCCTAGTGGATGGTTAAATTTTAATATTCTGTTGCCAGGAATAGTTGGATGGATGGGATGGGAATGTGTGTGTGTGTAAGATATTTAAAGACCCCAATCCTCCTTTGCCCCTCTTCTCTTTAGGGGTCATTACTGCTGTGAAGTTAGAATTCATCCTTCGCATCTGTGCATTTATTGGCTTTCTCTTTATATATGTACATATCTCTACAAATATAATGAAATTTATTGCACAAAGAACCCACGAATATGGCAATCTGTTCTTTTATATACCGACTAGATGTCACAAATAATAATTCAAAATATTTTTGCCTTTCCTGAAACTGTCGCTATGATTCCCACGCTTTCCACATTTCCTATTTGATAAATAGCATTTTTATCGGCTAAAAGAAAAATACACTAAATTTACCACAACGTGAGTTTCCATGCGGGAAATTTGAAGCGTTTATGTCTCCTTAACAGATGACAATTTTCCAACTCCAGAACGAAGTTGTTTTCCAAAATGATGTTTTTCCTGCTAAAGCCAGACTTCCACTAATTAAAACCAAACAAGTGACTTGATTTAGAGGCTGACACCATCCAAGCTGTGCACACAGCTCTGTTTGTTTGTTTTTGACTTTCTGGATATTTGGATGAAGAAAAAAAATGAGACGTTTTGAAAATAAATCCTACTGCGTACATTTATAATTAAGGTCTGAAGAAAGACTTGTGGAAATCAGAGTTAAACCTTAAATGCCTTAAAAGGATCCAATTAGTTATGCATTTGGAAACATTCATTTTGTAAATGCAGAAATCTCTGTTTCGGTGATACATCTGCTAGAGAAAAGAAACTTAATTTCAGCAGTATCCCTCTGTAGCGGATGAAGCTGTATGTCTGGGCAGAAGGTTGCTGGTTGCCTTTGGAATCCCCCCCAATCCCCGCCCCAACTCCTTCTTCAGAGATGTCTGATTTGTTCACCCTTCCTCTGCTCCCCTCCCCTGAGCCCATACCCCAGGACAACCTCCTCCACCTGCCCTCCAAGACTGGTCCCTTGATAGGGATTGTTTGAAGAAGGAGAATGCAACCCATCTGTGCAATCCTATGGGAGATTTCTCCCATGAGTTTGGCTTCTGGGGTATGTGTCCTCCCTCCTAAGAGAAGACCAGAAAGCAAGATCTTCTTCTTTTTCCTCTCAATGTGATGGCATCTAGAAGTCTTGCCTCCTAGGTTCTGGTTTACCCAGTGGGACTTCCTGAAAGAGGTATTACAGGACAGGTCAGGTTCAGTGGGTTGTTTAGAGACCCATTGAGGAGACTCAACCCATCTTCCTGAGCTGTTGAGAAGATGCTGGGTTTATATGGAGGTAGAGATGAGAGACATCTGAGCAGCGATGCCATTGGAGAGTGGTTAGTGAGCAAAGATGAGATTGTCTAGTAAAGAGACAGGGAGGAGGATGTAGGGCTGGAGAATGGAAAATGTAAGAACTTCATTCTGAAGTAATGAAGAAAATTGGGACTTCCCTGGTGGCCCAGTGGTAAAGAATCCGCCTTGCAATGCAGGGGACGTGGGTTCGATCCCTGGTCGGGGAACTAAGATCCCACATGTCACGGGGCAACTAAGCCCCCGCACCACAACTATTGAGCTCGTGTACCTCAACTAGAGGCTGTGTGCCGCAAACTACAGCGCCCACCTGCTCTGGTACCCACGCACCACAACTAGAGAAGAGAAAACCCGCACGCCACAACTAGAGAGAAGCCTGCGTGCTGCAATGAAAGATCCCGCGTGCCGTAACTAAGACCCCATGCAGCAAAAAATAAATAATTAATTAATTAATCTTTTAAAAAAAATGAAGAAAATTAAAAGTCAGAGAGAGGAAACTGGGTCTTCCAGAAGGATGAATAAGGAGTTGTGGAAGAGAGAGATGGGAAATTAGGACAGGGATCAGCTCAGAAGAAGGTAGTCCCCGATTCTGCTCAGATTCACATCGGAGGAGGGAAGGAAAGGCAGCCTAAGTTCGTCAGAGGCAAAGCAAGAGCAGGCTCCGTGGACAGAGAGGCTGTATCAGTTTGCTGTGCTGTGTAACAAATGAGTACAAGTTCATCGGCTTTTAAAGAAACCATTCATTATCTCATAGTTTCCGTAGATCGGAAGTCTGGAAAGATGTGTGTTCTCTGGTCAGAGCCTCACGGGACTGAAATCAAGTCACAGGTTGGGACTGTAATTTCATGAGGGTTTCAGGACCCTCCTCTAATTTCACTGGTTGTTGGAAGAATTCAGTTCCTTCCCAGGTTTTCCGTGTGGCCCCCTCCATCCTCAAAGCCAGCAACAGCAGTCAAGACCTTCTCATGCTTTGAACAGTTGAATTCCTCTTCTGCCCTCAGGGGGTAGAAAGCTCTGATCCCAAGAGCTCACATGATCGCGTGGGGGTGACCTGGGTCATCCAGGACAATCTCCCTGAGGCCAGCAGAGTAGTGACCTTCATTACATCTGCAAAGGCTCCTTTGCAGAGGTTAAGTAACTTACATTCACAGGTGTGACTCCAGGGGGTGAAGTTCTGGGAAGACGAAGATCTACTTACCCCTTCAGAAAAGGAATAAATTAAGGAGTAAGTGGGAGGCAAGGCTGAGAGGACAGGTGGAAGAAAAGGAAGAGAGGGAGATGGATGGCAAAGAAAGCAGGTGCCAGGTTGTTTTGGGGACGGGGTTCTCCATCTGGGTTCATCCAAGCTGCGGGGTGGGGGGCTTAGTGCCAGCTCTGAGAAGAACATGCCAGGGTGTGATCCGGCTACACCGCCTCCTCTCTGGGGGACCTTGGGGAAGTTCCTTAACCTCTCTGTGCCCCGGCGTCTCAAAATGTAAAGGAGGATGAGGATAAGAAATTCCTCTCTGGGAATCTGAGCGTGAAGTGAGTTATTACAGGTACAACATGAACAGTGGTGTCTAGGCTGTGGCAAGAGCTCGGGCAACATTAGCTGGTGCTGTGGTGAGAGTCATTGCCATTCTGCTACCGTGAGGCTGAGTGTGGGAGGAGGGGGAGTGATCCTGCTACCTTGGGAGGAAAGTAATACAGCTACCGTGATGGTAATAATAGTGATACGGCCACCATAATACATAATGGTAATACAGCTACCATGATGGTGATGATAATGATACGGCCATCACGATATGCAGTGGTAACACAGCTACCGTGATGGTAAAAATAATGATACGGCCACCATGATACATAATGGTAATACAGCTACCATGATGGTAATAATATTGATACGGCCACCACAATATGTAATAGTAATACAGCTACCATGCTAGTAATAATAGGAACATGGTTATCACGATAGTATAATAGTTATACAGCCATCATGATGTTATAATCGTAATCCTGACAGCATGATATTATAATATTAACACAGCTACCATGATGGTAATAATAATGATATGGTCACCATGATATTAAAATAGTGATGCTGCTACCATGACAGTAGTAGTAATAATATGGCCACCATGATATTCTAAAAAGGAATACTGCCACCTTGACAGTAATAATATGGCCACCATGATAGTATAATAGTAATACAGCTACCATGATAGTAATAATAAAAATATGACCACCACAATAGTATAATAGTAATGCAGCCATCATGATGTTATAATTGTAATCCTAACACCATGATATTAAAATATTAACCCAGCTGCCATGATAGTAATAATAATAATATGGCCACCATATTGTGATAATTAGGCTGCCACCATGATATTATAATGGAACTTGTGCTACCGTGATATTATAATAGTAATGCTGCCACCATGAGAGGAGGAGGAGTAATAATACTGCTACCACGATAATAATGACAATAATAATAAGGCAACCATGATGATGAGGATAATAATAATATACTGCTACTGTGACAGTTATAATAAAAATTAAAAAAATAACAACACTGCTACCAGAATGGTCATATCTATTATTTAACTTTCACATATAATTTTATATTATCATATTATATATTATTTATTATTCACATAATAAACATAAATGATTTATTTCTGTTAAAAATAATATTAATCGATGGGACTTCTCTGGTGGTGCAGTGGTTAAGAATCCATCTGCCAATACAGGGAACAGGGGTTTGAGTCCTGGTCCGGGAAGATCCCACATGCCATGGAGCAACTAAGCCCGTGTGCCACAACTACTGAAGCCTGCGCACCTAGAGCCCGTGCTCCACAACAAGAGAAACCACTGCAATGAGAAGCCCGCGCACCGCAACAGAGAGTAGCCCCGCTCACCACAACTAGAGAAAGCCCGCGTGCAGCAACGAAGACCCAACACAGCCAAATAAATAAATAAATTTATTAAAAAAATAATGAGAAGTAAAATCTTATTATATCAATAATGTGTATTAGCATAACTAGTGGGTAATATCGTTCATGAGAAGCCTCCCCAGGAGCAGAGAATCCAGTTGTTCGAAGCCTGTGGTGACAGGAAGGAAAGCTGTAATTATGGAGCTGTGGGCTGGGCAGTGTGATTATCTGTTTTATACATACTAGTGTGTATATGTTAATCCCGAACTCGTAATTTATTCCTCCCCCGCTTTCCCCTTTTGTAACCGTAAGTTTGTTTTCTGTGTCTATGAATCTGCTTCTGTTTTGCGAATATTTGTATCATTTTTTAATAGGTTCCACATATAAGTGATATCATGTGATATTTATCTTTCTCTGACTTACTTCACATAGTATGATAATCTCTAGGTCCATTCATGTTGCTGCAGATGGCATTATTTTGTTCTTTTTTATGGCTGAGTAACATTCCATTGTATACATGTACCACACCTTCTTTATCCACTCCTCTCTTGATGGACCCTTAGGTTGATTCCATGTCTTGGCTATTGTTAATAGTGCTGCAATGAACATAGGGGTGCGTACATCATTTTGAATTAGAGTTTTGTCTGGATATATGCCCAGGAGTGGAATTGCTGGGTCATATGTGATTTACAATATGATATCATTTTCAGGTTGTACAACATAGTGATTCAATATTTGTATAGATTATACTCCATTTAAAGTTATTCTAAAATCTCAAAACCATTTTAAAGCAGAATGAAGAGACTCCTAGCACTGGCCTCAGTGGAGAGAGCCCACAGTAGCCTGTTTCTTCAAGGGATTACACCAACAAACGTTGGATAAGACACAGAATGCAGTGGCCTGAGGACCCTGGATTGGGTGGAAAGTCAGCACTTAAGGAATGACACCACCGGGTTGAAGAGTGTTCCTCCCTAATACCCGTGTCCATCTGGACTCTCACCTTATTTGGAAATAGGGTCTTTGTAGACGTCATTAGTGAAGAACAGGTCCTACTGGAGTAGGGTTGGTGCTTCAGCTTTTTAAGAAAGGGAAAATCTGGACACGGAAACAGAAGAGGAGAGAGTCATGGGATGACAGAGGTTGGAGTGGTACATCCACCTGGCGAGGGACACCAAGGGTCCCCAGCAAACACGGCAAACTGGGAGAGGGGCTAGGCTCAGATCCCCCCTGGAGCCTGCAGGAGGAAACACCCCTGTAGACACCTTGATGTCAGACTTCTGGTCTCCAGAACGGAGAGAGAATCAGTTTCCATCAGTTCAGCTGCACAGTTGGTGGGCATTTGTATGGCCACCCTAGCAAGCTAATACAACGGTCGGTGATGTGGGGTTGAATTTCCTGGAATTTCTAGTCTCCTTTCTATTCTGGGTTTCACCCGTGAATAGGTGGAAAGTGGGCAGCAGGCATGGGCAGCAAAAACTCCAAGAGATAAGCCCACCCAGCTGAACAGATAGCTGTGGGAAGGGAGTCTGAGTCAGAACAGATGTGAAGCTTCTGTTTTTTAATCTGTTTTTCCTCTTCTGGCTCAGCCCCAAGCCTGGCTCCGGTTGTGAAATTACACGACCAAGGTGACAGTGTCGAGGGCACCCAAAACCCCAAGTGGATCCCCAGCTCTGAGTACAAAAGCCAGAAAAAGGGGCTTTTTCATGGAGTGAAAACTATAGGGGCCCTAGTATTTTCCCTCTTCTCTCTCTGAAGCCACCTCACGCTGCTATTCGACGTGAATGGCGTCAACATACCAAGGAAAGGACAAAGACTGTCCATTGGGTAAAAATCAAGACCCAGTGGCCCATCACCTAAAAGGAACCCACTTTATTTTTTATTTTAATTTTATTTTCTTTTTGGCCACACTGTGAGGCATGTGGAATCTTGGTTTCCCGATCAGGGATCAAACCTGCGTCCCCTGAAGTGGCAGTGTGGAGTCTTAACCACTGGCCTGCCAGGGAAGTCCCGAACCCACTTTATTATTTTTCTTTGAAATTTATTTTTATTTATTTACTTTTGGCTGTGCTGGGTCTTCGTTGCTGCGCGCGGGCTTTCTCTAGTTGCGGCGAGCGGGGGCTACTCTTTGTTGCGGTGCACGGGCTTCTCATTGCGGTGGCTTCTCTTGTTGTGGAGCACGGGCTTTAGGTGCACAGACTTCAGTAGTTGTGGCTTGCAGGCTCAGTAGCTGTGGCTCGCAGGCTCTAGAGCACAGGCTCAGTAGTTGTGGCGCACGGGCTTAGTTGCTCTGCGGCATGTGGGGTCTTCCCAGACCAGGGCTCGAACCCGTGTCCTGCATTGGCACACGGATTCTTAATCACTGCACCAGCAGGGAAGGTCCCCCAAACCCACTTTAAATAGAAAGATACAAACAGATGTATCAGGATGGAAAAAGATGAACCACGCAAGCAGTAATCAAAAGAAAGCTGGAGTGGGTTAATAATCAGACAGAGGAATCTTTGAAAAAAGGAGGCATACCCGTGATAGAGGAAGATTACACAACGATGAACAATTTGCCGAGGGTCATAAAAATGCTATTTGTGTCTGCGCCTGAAAGTAGGGATTCAAAGTACACAAGGCAAGCAGTGATAGGACAAAAAGGAAACGCAAACAAATCTGCAGTAATCACTGGAGACTTCCACACTCCTTTCTCAATAGTCAATAGAATAAGTGAACTGGAAATTGGAGAGAATAGACAGGACCCAGTTGACATTTACAGAGCACTTCACAGAATAACGGCACAGGACATATTTTTTCAGCGTCACGGGGAATACAGATCCTCTGCTGGACCATAAGCCATACCTTAAATAATGTTAGAGAATTTAAATCTCACAGGATATGTTGTCTAACCAAAGTGGAGTTGACCTTGAAATAGGTCACTGAAAGACAGCTAGGGAATGACCAAATATTTGGGAATTAAATAATACACTGCTAAATAACCATGGCTCAAAGATAAATTCTCAAGGGAAACTAGAAAATGTTTTGAACTCAAGGGAAAAAATAATAAACATTTCTGGAATGCAGCTAAAGCAGTACTTTGAAATTTGGGGCATTAAATGCTTGCAGTAGAAGAAAAAAGAAACTTCTCAAATCGTTCATCTAAGGTTCTCCCTTAAGAAATTAGAAAGCGGCAATCAAATGAAACCCAAAACAATCAGAAAGAAGGAAATAATGAGGTGAGAGAAGAAGTCATTAAAATCGAAAAGGAAGGACAACAGAGGGGGACTTCCCTTGTGGCGCAGTGGTTAAGAATCCACCTGCCAATGCAGGGGACGCGGGTTTGAGCCCTGGTCCGGGAAGATCCCACATGCCACAGAGCAACTAAGCCCATGTGCCACAACTACTGAGCCTGTGCTCTAGAGCCCGTGAGCCACAGCTACTGAGCCCACATGCCACAACTACTGAAGCCCGTGCGCCTAGAGCCTGTGCTCCACAACAAGAGAAGCCACCGCCATGAGAAGCCCGGGCACCGCAACGAAGAGTAGCCCCCGCTCGCCGCAACTAGAGAAAGCCCACGTGCAGCAACAAAGACCCAACGCAGCCAAAAATAAATAAATAAATTTATAAAAACAAAAAACTAAAAACCTGCCCTTCCTCCATTAAAAGAAAAAATAGGAAAGACAACAGAGAAAATAAATAAAGGCAAAAGCTAGTTCTTTGCAAACATCAATACAATTGAGAAACTTTTACCCAGGCTGACCAAGGAAAACAAGATAAGGATATAGATACAGATATAGAGATATCCTCTCTCTATACAATATAGATAGATGATTGATAGATAAAAGAGAGAGACACAGAGACAGAAATAATACAATAAAAACCTCGGGAATAAAATACAGGACATCATTACAGACCTGAGAGACATTGAAATGCTAATAAGGAAATAACAAAAAACTTGACCCGTATATTCAACAGTTTCCATGAAATGGAGCATTTCTTCACATATTACCAGAACTCACCCAAGAAGAAATAGAACTTGAATTGCTCTATATTTATTTTTTTAATTCTTTATTTAACAAATTGAATTCATTGTTAAAAACATCCAAACAAGAAAACTGAAGGCGTGGATGGCTTTAATGGTGAATTCTCTCAGACATTTAAGGGAGAAACAGCATCAATTCTACAAAACATCTTCCCTACATGGAAGGGTATGAAACACTCTACGGTTCATTTAGATGCCAGGATTACTTGGATACAAAAAAACCCCACCAAGACCTTACAAGGACAGTGAACTACAGATGGATATGCTTTGGGGACATAGCTACAAAAATCCTTAACAAAATATAAGCAAATCCAAATCTAGAAGCATTTTAGAAGGATGACAGATCCTGACCGAGTGGGGTTTATCGTGGGCGTTTCCAGATCCTTCATTATTTGGACATCAATGAATGTACTTCTCCATCTGAACAGGCGAGAGAAGAAAAACCCATTCGCTCATCTTGATAAATGCAGAAGAAGCCTTCAACAAGATTCAAGGTCCATCCATGACCCTCCACCACCCAGGATTAGAAGGGAGTTGCTTCATCTCGGGGAGAAAGATGCCCACTCTCACCGCTACAATTCCCCACATCGTACGGGAAATCCTAGCCAATGTTAGATGATTAGAGGGATGAACAAAAGGCGGACAGATTGAAAGGGAAGAGATAAAAATGCCATGGACCGACTTCCCCGGAGGTCCAGTGGTTAGGTCTCCGCGCTTCCACTGCAGGGGGCTTGGGTTCGATCCCTGGTTAGGGAACTAGGATCCCTCTTGCCGCGTGGCATGGCCAGAAAGAAAATGCCATGGATGACTCTGAAGCAGATGGGGCTGTCAGAAGAGCAAGGTGGGATACCAGAAAAACATTATGTCTATGTGTATGGGGCCGGGAGAGCGACACCCACCCCTCCCTCACTTGGCCCAAGTCCCTGTCTCTCTCTAAGAGCGTCAGGCTCTTGCCCTCCACAGCGAGTCCCGCATGAGATGATCTACAAGAATTCTCCCATCTGTGATTCTGCATCTTGAAATCATAGATCTACAGGCCGAGAGTCAGCAGCTAAGTGTGGGAAAGGGGCCTTAATATCCGACTTTAAAATTAGGATTAAGATGGGCAGCCGTGGGACATCCATCCCCAGCTCTGTTCCTGGCCCCATTTCCTTTCTTTTCTCCTTTCTTTTAACCTCGTAAATAGGAACTAAATTAGGACCTAACTGCTCTGTTAGGTTTTCCGTGAGAAAACTGCTAAGAATGCTGCTTGTTAAAAAATTGTTATTTTAAACTGGAGTATAGGTGATGAACAATGTTGCATTAGCTGCAGGTGTACAGCAAAGTGATTCAGTTATCCATATACACGTACCTACTCTGTTTCAGATTCTTTTCTCATATAGATTATGACAGAATACTGAGCAGAGTTCCCTGCGCTCTACAGTAGGTCCTTGTTGGTTCTCTGTTGCATATGTAGCAGTGTGGACATGTCAGCCCCAAACTAAGAATGCTTCTAAACACAAACTGAATCTTGATGGCGAGGAACGACTTTTCTATGTGGGGTCTTGTATACCAGTCAAAAAAAAAAAAAAAGAAAGACAACTTCAGCTATTACTGCAAAAATTCAGTTTGGTGTCACACTACCACTGGTGAAAAGAGGCTATGGGTGCAGTCATTCAGAAGAATAAAGTGCCTTGAAAATCCACAGCAACGTGGCATCTGCCCAGTGCGACAGCCCTCATCTTAATAAGGAATGGAAGCCCTTTTAGGGCTGGCAGTTCACATCCTGGCTTTCCAGAGGGTGGTGGTCTCAGAAGTGGGGGAGGGACCTTTGCAGAGGAGGGACAAGCAAGATTCCAAAAGATCAGTGGCGTTGTTAACCGACTAAACGTGGTTTCCTTCCAAGAGGGAACAGATTCCTGGTAAATCGCCCAGACGGCTCTGCATTCTGCCAAGAGCAACACAGATCTTTACGGCATCACTGTGGGCAGATCCTGGAAACACAGGCGCTGTCATTGCCAGGCAAAATGGAGACAGAATCTACAAGGGCGATACTAGGGGTTTAAAAGGTCCTCGGTAATAACCTATGAAGGAAGAGAATCTGGAAAAGAATATATATGTGTATCGCTGAATATATAATATATATATAACAGAATCACTTTGCTGTACACCTGCAACTAATACAATACTGTATATCAACTGTACTTCGGTTAAAAAATTAAAAGTCCTTGATATAATCCGTTGTCCAGTAGCTCACGCCTGTTACCAGCATGTCACTCACTCATCCCTCTGTGTCCTGATTAGTTTCCACGGGTCATGAGGTCATTGGATACTGCTCAAGACTAAAGGTGGGCTGCTGATGGATCTCCCAATGAGGAAGGCAAGTTGCATGTTCCTTAGAAACGTCTTAGTGGATGAGGGCACAGGAAATGTTTGTGGAATGAAACTTGATGACCCAAGGATATCTGAAAATCCATCCCATCGTCGGAAGACATAACAGTGAGACAGGAAAGGTCAGATGCAAAATGCAGCAGGAAAACGGCTGCCCCTCACTTTTTAACAGAGGAATCATCGTGCCAGGCATGGTCCCGGCCCCATGCAAACGTCTGAAGATGATGGTGCTTGACCTTGTGGGGTATGGGTTCAGTTTGACCAGAGTGTTTTCTGCCAGGTACAGAACACTGTGGTCGTCACAGCCGACCGAGCACCTTCATATATTACGATTGCAAAATAGGGATCCAGCGCGGGAGTCTTCCCATGACTTTGTTTATTGCCCAGGAATGCAATTAATAAACGTTATGAATACGGCATAAAGTCATCAGTGTTTGGCAGATTCATTAGGACTTTTAAAAGGCTTGGAAAGCAGATTTAATGCCTCGAGAAACCATTTGAAAGGAAGAGTAATAGGTTTATTATATCTACCCATAATATTTTACCAAAGATGGTCAGCATTGCAATATACATCACTTTCTGTTTACTGCAATAAAAATCAGATTACAGGGAGAGCAGGCACAGAGAACTACAAACCCACGAAAATTTGTGACTGGAAGAAAGAGCTGGAGGAGGTTAAGATCTTATGATGAATTTTCTTAATTTTCCACTGCTTTCTATTCAGAACAAGTCCCTTCAAAATAGTTCTGTTTATCTCCTTACCTTCCTAGAAGGTAAAACAACACAAAACAAAGTAAAAACTTCTTGTTTTTATATTTTAAATTAAAGAGTTCCCCATTCAATTTGGTAAAATTGCTTAAAAATAAAGTAATATTTTGGAAATCATATTTGATAAAGGACATGTATCTAGAACATATAAAGGACTCTTATAAGTCCTTTATAAGAGGACTTAGAAGAAGATCGGAAGAGATATTGCTCCAAAGAAGATACACAAAGGCCAATAAGCACTTAAGAAAAATGCTCAGTGACTATTAGTCATTAGAGAAATACAAACCAAAATGACCGTGAAATATCACTTCACACCCAGTCAGATGGCTAAAATCAAAGTCAGGTAATCACAAGTGTTGTCAAGGATGTGGATGGAAATCAGAACTCTCCTACATGGCTGGCGAGGATGGAAAAGGGCACAGACACTGTGGAAAACAGTCTGGCAGCTCCACAACATGTTAAAAGTAGAACTTCTGTATAACCTAGCCACGCCACTCCTGAGTGTATATATTGGTGAATATACCCAGGAGAAACAGACATATATATAATGTATATCTCCATGAAAAATTTTGTACATGGATGTTCGTAGCAGCACTAATCACAACAGCCAGAAAGTAGACACAACCCAAGTATCTGTGGATGGATGGATGGATGGATGGATGGATGGATGGATGGATGGATAGACAGAATGGGGTCCATGCACACCGTGGAATATGACTCAGCCAGGACGAGGAGTGAAGCTCTGACACAGGCTACCACGTGGATGGACCTTGAACACACGATGCTCACTGACAGAGTAGACACAGAAGGACATACAGTGTGTGATTCCCTTTACAGAAAAATACAGAACAGGCAAATGCATAGAGACAGAAGGGAGATTCGTGGATGCCAGGGGCTGGGGGAGGGGATTGGAGAGTGACAGCGAACGGGTGAGATGTTTCTTTTTGTGGCGATGGAAAAATGTTAAAAAAAGAAACTGTGGTAGTGGTTGCTCAACTCTGTGAAAATGCTAAAGCCAACCTCACAAATACACCCAAAACTACTGAATTGTATGCTTAGAAGGGTGAATTTTACCATATGTGAATTATATCTCAAGAAAGAAAACCAGAAAGGATAGCAAAAAATAAACTAAATTTAAAAATTAACACTTTTTAAATGCTAATGGATTAAATAATTTTTAAAAGGCTATAGAAGTAAATAATTTTTTAAATAAAGCACATCTGCTATATTAACAAAATATGATTGTTACTGTGAAGCAGAGTGCTTGTGCAGATACTGAGTTGTGAGCTGAACCAGCTCTTTTCGTGGAACACCATTTTTGGCTTCTTGGTTAGAAGATGCCACGTGGAGCAGAGTATCCTGGCTTATTGCTAAACCGGCCCTAGGAAAAAGCTTGAAAATCGGTTCTCTAAGCCAGCTAACAGGTACACGAAAAGATGTTCAGCGTTGCTAATCATCAGGAAAATGCACATCAAAACCACAGTGAGACATCACCTCACAGCGGTCAGAAGGCCATCATTAAAAAGAACACAAATAACAGATGTTGGGGAGGGTGTGGAGAAACGGGAGCCCTCCTGCACTGTCGGTGGGAATGTAAGTTGCTGCAGCCACTATGGAGAACAACAGGATGGAGGTTCCTTAAACTAAAAATAGAGCTACCATATGATCCAGCAATCCCACTCCTGGGCACATGTCGAGACAAAATTAATTCGAAAAGATTCATGCACCCCAAAGTTCATAGCAGCACTATTTACAATAGCCAAGACATGGAAGCCACCTAATGTCCATCAGCAGAGGAATGGATAAACAAGATGTGGTTCATATATGCAATGGAATAGGGCTCAGCCATGACAAAGAATGAAATACTGCCATTTGGGGCAATATGTTCCTGTAGCTTATTTATACATAGCAGTCTGGACCTCTTAATCACCTACCCCTATCTTGCCCCTCCCCCACACTGGAAACCACTCGTTTGTTCTCTGTAACTGTGAGCCTGCTTCTGTTTTGTTATACAGTATTCACTACTTGGTTGTATTTTTTAGATTCCACATATAAGTGAGATCATACAGCATTTGTCGTTCTCTCTCTGACTTATTTCACTTAGCATAACACCCTCAAGGTCCATCCATGTGGCTGCAAAAGGCATTATTTTATTCTTTTTAAGGGCTGAGTAGTATTCCATTGTATAAATGCACCACATCTTCATCCATTCGTCTGTTGATGGACATTTAGGTTGCTTCTGAGGGTGGGTCTTTAATCCAGTATAACCGGTGCCATTATAAGAAGAGGAGACACAGAGAGAGAGACACTGAGAGGTGAAGCCATGTGACGATGGAGCAGAGATTGGAGTGATGTGTCTACAAGCCACGGACCAGCAAGGAAGGCCAGCAGCCCCCAGATTTTGGAGAGAAACCTGGAACAGATTCTCCCCTGGAGCCTCTGGAAGGAACCAGCCCTGCCCACACCTTAATCTGAGACGTCTGGTCTCCAGAACTGAGAGAAGATACTTTTCTGTTGGTTTCAGCCATCTCGTGTGTGGTCATGTGTGATGGCGACACCGGAGAGACTAATACAGGTGTACGTACTCAGTGGTTCATCAAACTGCATGGCTTGGCCGCGTCCGTGTTCAGCGCAGTAATGTTACGTGAACAACACCCAGTGAGTGCTCGCCATTCCTCTGTGTTCTCTGGGGGAATCCACTGCGTTGCTCTCCCAGACACACCGTGTATGGTATTTGATGTTGGCTGTTAGACTCACTGGGCTGAAATGCTTACCCTCCATCGTCCTCCGATGACCTTCCATCTACAGAGCAGGCTCTGGTTTGGTAGTGGGATGCAGCGTATCAGGGGCTTTCAGGTCTGTCTTCTCACTCACTTCTCTGCAGATGTTGAGAGAAAGACCCTGTTAATATCCCACTTTATCCACCGTGGGAACTCTGGGGCTCCTGTGATGATGAATAAGCGAGTGGGCTTTTATACCCAGATCTTCTGCCCTCCCTAATCAACAAGTGCTTCCTCAACCTGGCTGTGCATCCAGTTCAGTCCCAACAGCCCATAAAAACATACATTCCTGGGCCCCGTCCTCTGAGAGTGACCTGGGTAGGTATCAGGTCGACAGTATTTCTAAGTTCCTCCAATGATTCTATTGCTGGCCCCGCAGAGAGGCGCTCAGGGAAAACACTGAGATTGTTTGCAATTTCGTCATCACGTCTCTGGGTTAACGAGAGCCTGGGTGTCATTTCTGGAAGAAGGAAAGAATTCAAGAACCGTTTGCACGGGCACTATGCCCGATATTCAAGCACAATGTTGCAAAAAGTAAGATGAGGGTTTCCCCGGTGGCGCAGTGGTTGGGAGTCCGCCTGCCGATGCGGGGGACACGGGTTCGTGCCCCGGTCCGGGAAGATCCCACGTGCCGCGGAGCGGCTGGGCCCGTGAGCCATGGCCGCTGCGCCTGCGCGTCCGGAGCCTGTGCTCCGCAACGGGAGAGGCCACAGCAGTGAGAGGCCCGCGTACGGCAAAAAAAGCCAAAAAAAACAAACTAAGAGGACTTTATTTTCATGTTCCGTGACACATCAGACGCGGTTTCAGGAATCAGTTTCCAACGGCACGGAAATCACGGACCAGCTTAAACTGGCTTTGCCTCGTTAAATAGGTTGTTGATTAATCAAACTGAAACAGCACCAGCTGCACCTGGTTTCGCCTCATTTAATAGGTCGTTGATTCATCAATACCCGAGTTATTTTACAGAGACAGCACTGCACATGCTCAAGACGGACACCCATATTTCTAGGGTGATCTCGGAGCCAAGAATCTTCAGTCCCCAAAACTAAGGACTAGAAATGTTACCACTGGAGCCCTTTACGAAGCGAGAACTCCTTCAATAAGGGAAATCTGGCCTCCAGCTGCAGGAGTAGCTCATATGGCCTGATTGGAGACTAGCCAATCAGCTTCCAAGCTTGAAACTCCCTGACCCCTTAAAGTTCACTCCGGACACTGAATCGTGGAGACGCATTTGCGAGCTCGTGCTGCTGCTGGTTGATCTGACGGTGAATCTCTTCGTCTTCTGGGAAAGCTTGTGCCATTGCATTGGCTTCTATGCACGTCCGGCGGTGAGCCTTTGCTCGGTGACAAGTCTTGGGGCGCTCATCACATGCTGAGTCACCTAAAGATACTGCATCTCGGTCAGTGTGCCCACCACCAGCCCCACCGGCCGGAGGAGAGGTCTGAGATGTGTGTGTAGGAGGGATGACAAGACGCTGGTGCCGTTTTTCATGACGCTGTTGAGTGGGATCCTGTACCGTCAGTGGGATGCAAAGGTAAGAGTGCGGGTGCCTTTCGGTGTGCAGCCTGGGCTGGATTTCCACGTGCTTTCTACAGAGGCACGTTCAATCCCGTTCAGCCTCACGGAGCGAAGGGAGGCTTACACTCTCCCTAGTTCAAATAGGGTCACTCGGGGGAAAAGAAAGAATAAATAAGACTCCAACAGCAGTCTCCCCAAATTGTTGCCAAACTTGAATCTGGTGGAGCTGGATGGTTATGACGCCCCAAAGCCTCCTGCACCCACCTGCCCATCTTTGTTTTGTGCCCCATCTTTTCCATCCAGCCCAGGCTGTGGTCACCCATGGACTTGGTCTGACAGCCGTGGGAGAGAAATGGGCTGAATTCTTAATGAGTTGGACCATTGTCAGAGCAAGGTGGGGAATCCAGGCTAAATACCATCTGGAAATGAAGATGCATTTTTCTAATTACTGGAATCTATGTCTTTCGATGTATCAGTTTGAGGGGAAATCGTGATATTTTAGCTCACTTTGCCATTAGTGCTGTTTGTGGAAATCTGTAAAAATACTGAATCAAGTTCACCTGAAGCTAATAGACTATACAGCAACTATAGTTCAATTAGAAAACCCTGTAGCTTTTAAAACCTAAAGGTAACTGTTTAAGACCTGAAACTTTCCCAAGACAGTGTATTATCCTAGCAGAGTAGCTGGACTTAACACTTTCCTGGTGCCTGTATCATAATCTTATATGGGGCCTTTGGCTGCGTGTGTTAAACATTTCCCAAACGACTGGTCCTATCTGCCCTTCCTGCCCCTCCCCCCGCCGAAAAGCCATTCTGGTTGATCTTTCTGGTGAAAATCTGGCTTTGAAGCAAGGCACTGCCCTTCTCTTCCATGCTTCAAATTCCCCATCAGACCCTCAGCCCACCGGCTGTGTTACCTAGCAAATAACTAGTAGACGATTCTCTATAACTCAGTTTCTCCGAGACCAAATCTGGTCACCCCAGACCTTCTCTGCAGATGCATTTAACCCGGAGAAGACTCTACCGCGTTTCATGTTTTATGTCCACGTGGCTTCTCCTGTGTAAGTCCCCTGAGGGCAGGGTCTGTGCCCCCTGGGGTACACGGGGAAGTTCAGAGGATGCCCAGCTACCCAAGCCTGTTCGCTAGCCGCGTCGAGGGCGGTGCTTGCAGATAATTGTTACCAAAGCGAACCCGAGTCCCATGCTCAGCGAAGCCCAGCTCCTGACCCCGGGTTGTGGTGAAGGAAAGAGCAGCGTTTGTCTGCAAGACGCCCCACGTGCGGCCAAGTCTAGAGAAGGGCGGCTCGCGCTGAAGACGCGAACTCCCCGAGGGCCTTCAGGGAAAGGCTTTTAAACCAGGGCGAGGGAGAGGGTTTCGGGTGCGAGGTCAGCTCGTGGACCTTCTTCGGCTTGGTTGGTGGGGGACCAGGAGTCGGCGTCGTCAACCTTCTGATTGCAACCACCTGGGGTCTCCGTGCTGGTGGGCGGCACGCAGGTAACTTCTCCCACCTGGCGGGGCTTTCGGTCTCTGCAAAGCAACGCAAAGGTCGTGGCTGAGAATATGATCTGTAGCCCTTAGTCTACAGGCACTGAAAGCCCTTGACGCTGTTTAATGGCTAAACTATTATTGTCTTGCTGACTGTGTTCCTTTGTTTGTATATTTTCTCACTTCTCTGATTAAATTGCTCTCTGGAGATCCCGCAAGGCCTAGGAGGGTAAAGCTTTTCTTAGAAACAAGAGGCAGGGGACATGGGGGAGGGGTCCATCCCCCGGTCTGTGACAGCGTCCATAAGTTGTATATTCATGTTCTCATACTCAGGCAACATTAGCGGCTTCCCCAGCCAACGCTCCCAGAGAGAAGGTATCTTTTATCCCATGAAGAAAAAGGGGACTTTTTTTTCCAGTAGAGTTTAATTTTTTTCCCGTTTCTTGTTCGTAGAGACTGGTCTCTGTTCCTTTTTGTCAGCTCCCACCACCTCCCATCTTTTATTTTTTTTTTAATCTGTCCCCTGGGGTCCGTCTGTTTCATCCTTGATTTGTTTCCTCTTGCAGTTGTATCCCCTGCCTCACATCAGGGTCTTCCTCCTTCCATGGCTGCGTGTTCGATTTCCCTGACTTCTGTTTTTGTGTTTCATGGGTGGAAACGTGGAGGGGTGGATTAGCTGCCCCTCATTTCCGTTCAGGTAAATGCCACTCCTGTGTCCAGTACGCTTTGTCAGCAGAGACGAGATGGCATTTGGCTTAAAAACGCCTCATGAGTTCAACATTTCCCTGCTACAGAAGAAGCGTTAATCACCATTACAATGTTCCCCAGAGTGGCCAGCAGAATCCTCCCCGTTTGCCCAATTATTAACCAAAACATCACTCCTTTTTTGCCTGGCACGACAACAAAAGCGATAGTTTTATTTGGCGACATTTTAAAATCAAGACAGGAATAAGTTACACAGTTAATGTGACATAGGCTAAGGGAGCTATAATATGACACAGAAGGGTTTGTTACAGTGGAACACACTTATCTTTTGTTTTATGAGAGAGATAACTGATCAGAAGGAACTAGGAAGGAAAAAATCATCTAAAACCACCAGGCAGGGCTTGTAGACCCCAGGTAACAAACCCTTCTTCAGGGTTGGGCCCCCTCTGCAGACACCAGGCCACTCCGTTTCTGGGCCTGCAGCGTTCATCAGAGTTAGCAAGGATGCTGGCTGAGGTCGATAGGAAACATTCTGCAGAGTTCTTCATATCCACGATAAGGATACTCTTTATTCTTCCCTGGGTATAAAAGGGTTGTGGGTTTCTCTTGGCCAAAGGTCAGTTCTCCGCTCTCCACCTGGAGAGCTCCTTGTTCAAGAAATAGGTTTAAGGGGGGACTTCCCTGGGGGTCCAGTGGTTAGGACTCCATGCTTCCACTGCAGGTGGCAGGGGTTTGATCCCTGGTCGGGGAACTAGGATCCTGCAAGCCATGGCCAAAAAAACAAAGAAAAAAAATAGGTTTAAAAAATTCAAGGTGATTTCATTCTGCCATCATGGGCTCATGACAGGGACCCCGAAGTCTCATGCATCATTGAAATTGTGTGCATAAGTTTGTGTCTTGCAAGTAAATACAATGCCAGCTGCCCAGGCATTGGTGGTTTCCGCTTAGGAGTAAACGGTTGTTTACGCATCATGTGTTAGTAACATACAGTACACAAGCCAAATGAGTATCTTCCGAGAGTCTTCACGAAAGATGGTGATTCTTTGCCTTATGAGAACTCGGCTGCAGAGGTAGCTGGCAAGGGTCCTACCTTCAGCTGTGCCCTCAGGCAAGCAGGTCACTGCGTTCCCCGCCTGGGTCCTTGGTCTCTCTAATCAGTAGAAATTGATTAGAAGGCAGATGAGGAATTCAGGCGAGGCTGTCTTGGGACTTGTCCTGCAGCGGGAGGGAGTGAAAACAAGTAACAGGTGCTTCGCTCATTCCCTGAGCTGGTTCCTTAATGGGCTGAGGGTGGGTTGGGATGGAGGGATGGCTTAGGGGGTCTGCCCACCCCTCGGTGGTGCTGTGCGCAGGAATCACGCGCAGGACCCTGCTTTTGCTCCAACACCTCAGAAATGGCAGTTGGGGTTTGGTCTTTTTGTATCTTATTGTTTGTAATTTCCCACAGCTGTGTGCGGTTATTTTTAGTCCCTTCTAGTTTCTTTGTATCTTGCTGCTGGAGGAGAGGTGTGTCCAGGTGCAAGCCCTGCAGCAACAGGTCCCAGCTCCCAGCCCATCTCAACTGCAGTTCCCCCAATTTCAGGAAGGGGCATCATGGGTATTGTATACAGTCGGTTCAGGATGTCAGTGCGTTGACTGTATACAGCCGGTTGTGGATGCCACCGTGCTTATTCTCACCTCCTGGTTATAGGTCACGGCTGGTTTTGCGTCGTCCTTTCCCACTGAGTTTGCCATGTGGTGTCGGTTAGTGATGTTGCAAGCTGTGAGCATTCGTATTGACATTTTGGGGCCAAAAGATACGAATGCTTTTTGATTCAAATACAGATCACAGAAATGTGACCTTAGCATGGGATTGCTTGCAGGGCATGTACCTGTGCAAATGTATTCTATCGTGTCTTAATGGTGCTTTAAAACTTTATCCCACAACTCAATTTTTCACACTTTGTTTTTTATTGACCCTAAAATGAAGTTTGCTGGTGTATTCCACAAATTGCTATATGGGACCTGCAGGTGTGCTGATTGCTATAATTTTTAAAAGCGTTTGTAAAATCGTGATGTATCTGTTTGCTCTGGCTGCCATAAAATGCCCCAGACTGGGGGCGCTTTTAAAGAGCACGCATGTATCTCTCTCAGTCCTGGAGGCTAGAATCTGAGATCCAGCTGTCAGCAGGGCTGGTCCCTCCTGAGGCCTCTCTCCTGGGCTTGTAGACGGCCTCTCCTCCCCGTGTCCTCACAGGGTCGTCCCTCTCTGCGTCTATGTCCTGATCTCCTCTTCTTATAAGGAAACCTGTCCTTTGGGATCAGGACCCATCCTAGTGACCTCATTTACCTTCATCCCCTCTTTGATAGACCCTCATTTCCAAATACTATCACATTCTGAGGTCCTGGGAGCTAGGATTTCACGTGAATTTGGAGGGGATAGTTCAGCCTATAGCACATAAAGGGACAATTTAACACAACCAGATACAACCACACCCCTGCGTATGTATGTAGACCCCTCTTTTCACTGTGACTATGTCCTTCTCCATTGGGGGTGCACTGGTCTTCATGTGCTTTCCCCAGTGAACCTGAATTTATCATGCACCTCAATTTTATAGCCGGCATCAAAGGTATTACCAAAGTCCCAATGAAATGACTCCTGAAACCTTAGTTTTTCCTACGAATTGGGCGTTTCTATTACAGGCCATTCCGTTCATCTGAGTTGGTTTGCTTTTCATGGGTCTGTGCTTCTGGCTTCCCCTGATTTGGTCATTCATGGGTTATGCATAGATTATGGGGAAAGAGGACCATCACAGAGGAGAACCAGATTAGTCCGTGCTCCGGACCGGCAAAGCCAAACTCACCTCGTTCCATCCTTTATTAGGGTCATCCTTTCTTGTGAAATCCCTGCATCTCATGATTCAAAACTAATCGTCGGTGGATTGTTTATGGTTTTTATCCTCCTTAGTATTCTTTTATGTATGGTAGTCATTTCTGAATATATTCTCCTTGGAAAAATGTCATTTATATCATAATGCTCCATTTCCCTGTTTCCATCCAGCTTTTTTTTTTAAAATAAATTTATTTATGTTTAGCTGCATTGGGTCTTCGTTGCTGCGTGCAGGCTTTCTCTAGTTGCAGCGAGCGGGGGCTACTCAAAAATACACCCAAAACTACTGAATTGCATGCTTACAAGGGTGAATTTTACCATATGTGAATTATCTCAATAAAGAAAACCGGAAAGGATAGCAAAAAATAAGCTAAATTTATAAATGAATACAATTTTTTAAAGCCAATGGATTAAATAATATTTTAAAAGCTATGGAATTAAATAACTTTTTAAATAAAGCACTTCTGCTATATTAACAAAATTTGATAGTTACTGTGAAGCAGAGTGCTTGTGCAGATACTGAGTTGTGAGCTGAACCAGCTGCTCTTTTCGTGGAACACCATTTTTGGCTTCTTCTTTAGAAGATGCCACGTGGAGCAGAGTATCCTGGCTTATTGCTAAACCGGCCCTAGGAAAAAGCTTTAGAATTGGTTCTCCAAACCAGCTAACAGGTACACGAAAAGGTGTTCAACGTTGCTAATGATCAGGGAAATGCAGATCAAAACCACAGTGAGACATCACCTCACACCGGTCAGAAGGCCATCATTAAAAAACACAAATAACAAATGTTGGGGGTGGTTTGGAGAAACGGGAACCCTCCTGCACTGTCGGTGGGAATGTAAGTTGCTGCAGCCCCTATGGAGAACAACAGGATGGAGGTTCCTTAAAAAACTAAAAATAGAGCTACCATATGATCCAGCAATCCCACTCCTGGGCACATATCCAGACAAAATTAATTCGAAAAGATTCATGCACCCCAAAGTTCATAGCAGCACTATTTACAGTAGCCAAGACATGGAAGCCACCTAATGTCCATCAACAGAGGAATGGGTAAACAAGAAGTGGTACATATATATAACGGAATAGGGCTCAGCCATGAAAAAGAATGAAATAATGCCATTTGGGGCAATATGTTCCTGTAGCTTATTTATACATAGCAGTCGACCTCTTAATCACCTACCCCTATCTTGCCCCTCCCCCCCACTGGAAACCACTCGTTTGTTCTCTGTAACTGTGAGCCTGCTTCTGTTTTGTTATACAGTATTCACTACTTGGTTGTATTTTTTAGATTCCACATATAAGTGAGATCATACAGCATTTGTCGTTCTCTCTCTGACTTATTTCACTTAGCATAACACCCTCAAGGTCCATCCATGTGGCTGCAAAAGGCATTATTTTATTCTTTTTAAGGGCTGAGTAGTATTCCATTGTATAAATGCACCACATCTTCATCCATTCGTCTGTTGATGGACATTTAGGTTGCTTCTGAGGGTGGGTCTTTAATCCAGTATAACGGGTGTCATTATAAGAAGAGGAGACACAGAGAGACACTGAGAGGAGAAGCCATGTGACGATGGAGCAGAGGTTGGAGCGATGTGTTTACCAGTCAAGGACCAGCAAGGATGGCCAACAGCCCCCAGATTCTGGAGAGAAACCTACGTCAGTTTCTCCCCTGGAGTCTCCGGAAGGTTCCAGCCCTGCCCACACCTTAATCTGAGACGTCTGGTCTCCAGAACCGAGAGAAGGTACTTTCCTGTTGGTTTCAGCCATCTGGTGTGTGGTCATGTGTGATGGCGACCCCCGGGAGACTAATACAGGTGTACGCACTCAGTGGCTCATCAAACTGCATGGCTTGGCCGCCTCGGTGTTCAGGGCAGTAATGTCACGTGAAGGACATCCAGTCAGCGATCGCCATTTCCTGTGTTCTCGGGGGGAATCCACTGCCTTGCTCTCCCAGACACACCGTGTATGATATTTGATGTTGGCTGTTAGACTCACTGGGCTTGAAATGCTTACCCTCCATCGTCCTCCGATGACCTTCCATCTACAGAGCAGGCTCTGGTTTGTCAGCGGGCTGCAGCGTATCAGGGGCTTTCAGGTCTGTCTTCTCACTCAATTCTCTGCAGATGTTGAGAGAAAGGCCCTGTTAATACCCCACTTTATCAGCCGTGGGAACTCTGGGGCTCCTGTGATGATGAATAAGCGAGTGGGCTTTTATACCCAGATCTTCTGCCCTCCCTAATCAACAAGTGCTTCCTCAACCTGGCCGTGCGTCCAGTTCAGTCCAGACAGCCCATAAAAACACACATTCCTGGGCCCCGTCCTCTGAGAGTGACCTGGGTAGATATCAGGTTGACAGTATTTTTAAGAAGTTCCTCCAATGATCCTATTGCTGGCCCCACAGGCGCTCAGGGAAAACACAGATTATTTGCAATGTCGTCATCACCTCTCCAGGTTAACGAGATCCTGGGTCTCATTTCTGGAAGAAGGAAAGAATTTGAGGATCGTTTGCCCGTGCACTGTGCCCGATATTCAAGCACAATGTTGCAAAAAGTAAGATGAGGGTTTCCCCAGTGGCGCAGGGGTTGGGAGTCCGCCTGCCGATGCGGGGGACGCGGGTTCATGCCCCGGTCCGGGAGGATCCCACATCCCGTGGAGCCTGCGCGTCCGGAGCCTGTGCTCCGCAACGGGAGAAGCCACAACAGTGAGACGCCCGCGTACCAAGAAGAAAAAAGTAAGAGGACTTTATTTGCATGTCCCGTGACACACCAGACGTGGTTTCAGGAGTCAGTTTGCAACGGCACGGAAATCACGGACCAGCTTAAACTGGCTTTGCCTTCTTAAATAGGTTGTTGATTAATCAAACTGAAACAGCACCAGCTTCACCTGGTTTCGCCTCATTTAATAGGTCGTTGATTCATCAATACCCGAGTTATTTTACAGAGACAGCACTGCACATGCTCAAGACGGGAACCCATATTTCTAGGGTGACCTCGGAACCAAGAATCTTCAGTCCCCAAAACGTAAGGACTAGAAATGTTACCACTGGAGCCCTTTACGAAGCGAGAACTCCTTCAATAAGGGAAATCTGGCCTCCAGCTGCAGGAGTAGCTCATATGGCCTAGATTGGAGACTAGCCAATCAGCTTCCAATCTTGAAACTCCCTGACCCCTTAAAGTTCACTGCGGACGCCAAATCCTGGAGACGCATTTGCGAGCCCGTGCTGCTGCTGCTGGTTGAGCTGACGGTAAATCTCTTCGTCTTCTGGGAAAGCTTGTGCCATTGCATTGGCTTCTGTGCACGTCGGGCGGTGAGCCTTTGCTCGGTGACAAGTCTTGGGGCGCTCATCACATGCTGAGTCACCTAAAGATACTGCATCTCGGTCAGTGTGCCCACCACCAGCCGCACCGGCTGGATGAGAGGTCTGAGACGTGTGTGCAGGAGGGATGACAAGGCGCTGGTGCCGTTTTTCATGATGCTGTTGAGTGGGATCCTGTACCATCAGTGGGATGCAAAGGTAAGAGTGCGGGTGCCTTTAGGTGTGCAGCCTGGGCTGGATTTCCACGTGCTTTCTACAGAGGCACGTTCAATCCCGTTCAGCCTCACGGAGGGAAGGGAGGCTTACACTCTCCCTAGTTCAAATAGGGTCACCCCGGGGGAAAAGAAAGAATAAATAAGACTCCAACAGCAGTCTCCACGAATTGTTGCCAAACTTGAATCTGGTGGAGCTGGATGGGATATGACACCCCAAAGTCTCCTGCACCCACCTGCCCATCTTTGTTTTGTGCCCCATCTTTTCCATCCAGCCCAGGCTGTGGTCACCCATGGACTTGGTCAGACAGCCGTGGGAGAGAAATGGGCTGAATTCTTAATGAGTTGGACCATTGTCAGAGCAAGGTGGGGAATCCAGGCTAAATACCATCTGGAAATGAACATGCATTTTTCCAATTACTGGAATCTATGTCTTTCGATGTATCAGTTTGAGGGGAAATCGTGATGTTTTTAGCTCACTTTGCCATTTGTGCTGTTTTTGGAAATCTGTAAAAATACTGAATCAAGTTCACCTGAAACTAATAGACTATACAGCAACTATAGTTCAATTAGAAAACCCTGTAGCTTTTAAAACCTAAAGGTAACTGATGAAGACCTGAAACTTTCCTAAGACAGTGAGTGTATAATCCCAGCAGAGTAGCTGGACTTAACATTTCCCTGGTGCCTGTATCATAATCTTATATGGGGCCTTTGGCTGCGTGTGTTAAACATTTCCCAAACGATGGGTCCCATCTGCCCTTACTGTCCCTCCCCCCGCCGAAAAGCCATTCTGGTTGAGTATCTGGTGAAAATCTGGCTTTGAAGCAAGGCACTGCCCTTGTCTTCCATGCTTCCAATTCCCCATCAGAGCCTCAGCCCACCGGCTGTGTTCCCCAGCAAGTAACTAATAGACGATTCTCCATGACTCAGTTTCTCTGAGACCAAATCTCATCACCCCAGACCTTCTCTGCAGATGCATTTAACACGGAGAAGACTCCACCGCGTTTCCTGTTTTATGTCCACGTGCTTTTCCTGTGTAAGTCCCCTGAGGGCAGGGTCTGTGCCCCCCTGGGGTACACGGGGAAATTCAGAGGATTCCCAGCTACCCAAGCCTGTTCGCTAGACGCGTCGAGGGCGGCGCTTGCAGATAATTGTTACCAAAGCGAACCCGAGTCCCGTGCTCAGCGAAGCCCAGCTCCTGCCCCCGGGTTGTGGTGAAGGGAAGAGCAGCGTTTGTCTGCAAGACGCCCCACGTGCGTCCAAGTCTAGAGAAGGGCGGCTCGCGCTGAAGACGCGAACTCCCCGAGGGCCTTCAGGGAAAGGCTTTTAAACCAGGGCGAAGGAGAGGGTTTCGGGGACCAGTAGTCAGCGTCGTCAACCTTCTGATTGCAGCCACCTGGGGTCTCCGTGCTGGTGGGCGGCACGCAGGTAACGTCTCCCACCTGGCGGGGCTTTCGGTCTCTGCAAAGCAATGCAAAGGACGTGGCTCAGAATATGATCTGTAGCCCTTAGGGAGGCACTGAAAGCCCTTGACTCTGTTTAATGGCTAAACTATTACTATTTTTGTCTTGATTAACTGTTCCTTTGTTTGTATATTTTCTCACTTCTCTGATGAAATTTGCTCTCTGGAGATCCGGGAAGGCTTAGGGGCTAAAGCTTTTCTTAGAAACAAGAGGCCGGGGACATGGGGGGAGGGGTCCATCCCCCGTCTGTCACAACGTCCATAAGTTGTATATTCATGTTCTCATACTCAGGCAACATTAGCTGCTTCCCCAGCCAATGCTCCCAGAGAGAAGGTATCTTTTTTCCCAAAAAGACAAAGGGGACTCTTTTTTTTATCAGTAGAGTTTAATTTTTTTGCCGTTTCTTGTTCGTAGAGACTGACCTCTGTTCCTTTTTGTCAGCTCCCACCACCCCCCATCTTTTTTTTTTTAATCTGTCCCCTGGGGTCCGTCCGTTTCATCCTTGATTTGTTTCCTCTTGCAGTTGTATCCCCTGCCTCACATCAGGGTCTTCCTCCTTCCATGGCTGCGTGTTCGATTTCCCTGACTTCTGTTCTTGTGTTTCATGGGTGGAACATCGAGGGGTGGATTAGCTGCCCCTCATTTCCGTTCAGGTAAATGCCACTCCTGTGTCCAGTTCGCTTTGTCAGCAGAGACGAGATGGCATTTGGCTTAAAAACGCCTCATGAGTTCAACATTTCCCTGCTACAGGAAAAGCGTTTATCACCATTATAATGTTCCCCAGAGTGGCCAGCTGAATCCTCCCCCTATTTGCCCAATTATTAACCAAAACATCACTCCTTTTTTGCCTGGCATGACAACAAAAGCGATAGTTTTATTTAGCGAGATTTTAAAATCAAGACGGGAATAAATTACACAGTTAATGTGACATAGGCTAAGGGAGCTATAATATGACACAGAAGGGTTTGTTACAGTGGAACACACTTACGTTTTGTTTTATAAGAGATATAATTGATCAGAAGGAACTAGGAAGGAAAAAAACAGCAAAACCACCAGGCGGGGCTTGTAGACCCCACGTAACAAACCGTTCTTCAGGGTTGGGCTCCCTCTGCAGACACCAGGCCACTCCGTTTCTGGGCCTGGAGCGTCCCTCAGAGTTAGCAAGGATGCTGGCTGAGGTCGATAGGAAACATTCTGCAGAGTTCTTCATGTCCACGATGAGGATACTCTTTATTCTTCCCTGGGTATAAAAGGGTTTTGGGTTTCTCTTGGCTTAAGGTCAGTTCTCCGCTCTCCACCTGGAGAGCTCCTTTTTCAAGAAATAGGTTTAAGGGGGGACTTCCCTGGGGGTCCCGTGGTTAGGACTCCACGCTTCCATTGCAGGGGGCATGGGTTTGATCCCTGGTCGTGGAGCTAAGATCCTGCAAGCCACGGCCAAAAAAAAAGAAAAAGAGAGAAAAGAAATAGGTTTAAAAAAAGATGATTTCATTCTGCCATCATGGGCTCATGACAGGCACTCCCAAGTCTCATGAATCATCTGAAATTGTGTGCGTAAGTTTGTGTCTTGCAAGTAAATATAATGCCAAGTGTCAAGGCATTGGTGGTTTCCGCTTAGGAGTAAATGGTTGTTTACGCATCATGTGTTAGTAACATACAGTACACAAGCCAAATGAGTATCTTCTGAGAGTCTTCACGAAAGATGTTGATTCTTTATTTTATGAGAACTCCGCTGCAGAGGTAGCAGGCAACGGTCCTGACCTTCAGCTGTGCCCTCAGGGAAGCAGGTCACTGTGTTCCCTGCCTGGGTCCTTAGTCTCTCTAATCAATAGAAATTGATTAGGAGGCACATGAGGAATTCAGGGGAGGCTGTCTTGGGACTTGTCCTGCAGCGGGAGGGGGTGAAAACAAGTAACAGGTGCTTTGCTCATTCCCTGAGCTGGTTCCTTAATGGGCTGAGGGTGGGAGTAATTGGGTGGGTTGGGATGGAGGGATGGCTTAGGGGGTCTGCCCACCCCTCGGTGGTGCTGTGCGCAGGAATCACGCGCAGGACCCTGCTTTTGCTCCAACACCTCAGAAATGGCAGTTGGGGTTTGGTCTTTTTGTATCTTATTGTTTGTAATTTCCCACAGCTGTGTGCGGTTATTTTTAGTCCCTTCTAGTTTCTTTGTATCTTGCTGCTGGAGGAGAGGTGTGTCCAGGTGCAAGCCCTGCAGCAAAGGGTCCCAGCTCCCAGCCCATCTCAACTGCAGTTCCCCCAATTTCAGGAAGGGGCATCATGGGTATTGTATACAGTCGGTTCTGGATGTCAGTGCGGTGATTGTATACAGCCGGTTGTGGATGCCACCATGCTTATTCTCACCTCCCGGCTGGTTTTGCGTTGTCCTTTCCCACTGAGTTTGCCATGTGGTGTCGGTTAGTGATGTTGCAAGCTGTGAGCATTCGTATGGACATCTTGGGGCCAAAAGATACGAATGCTTTTTGATTCGAATACAGATCACAGAAATGTGACCTTAGCATGGGATTGCTTGCAGGGCGTGTACCTGTGCAAATGTATTCTATCGTGTCTTAATGGTGCTTTAAAACTTTATCCCATAACTCAATTTTTCACACTTAAATCGCAATTTGTTTTTTATTGACCCTAAAATGAAGTTTGCTGGTGTATTCCACAAATTGCTTATGGAACCTGCAGGTGTGCTGATTGCTATAATTTTTAAAAACATTTGTAAAATCGTGATGTATCTGTTTGCTCGGGCTGCCATAAAATGCCCCAGACTGTGGGCGCTTTTAAACAGCACGCATGTATCTCTCTCAGTCCTGGAGGCTGGAATCTGAGATCCAGGCGTCAGCAGGGCTGGTCCCTCCTGAGGCCTCTCTCCTGGGCTTGTAGATGGCCTCTCCTCCCCGTGTCCTCACAGGGTCGTCCCTCTCTGCTCGTCTGTGTCCTAATCTCCTCTTCTTATAAGGAAACCTGTCCTATGGGATCAGGACCCACCCTAATGATCTCAGTTTACCGTCATCCCCTCTTTGAAGACCTTATCTCCAAATAGTGTCACATTCTGAGGTCCTGGGGGCTAGGACTTCACGTGAATTTGGAGGGGACAGTTCAGCCTATAGCACATAAAGGGACAATTTAACACAACCAGATACAACCACACCCCTGCGTATGTATGTAGACCCGTCTTTTCACTGTGACTATGTCCCCTTCTCCGTTGGGGGTGCACTGGTCCTCATGTGCTTTCCCCAGTGAACCTGAATTTATCATGCACCTCAATTTTATAGCCGGCATCAAAGGCGTCACCAAAATCCCAATGAAATGGCTCCTGAAACCTTAGTGTTTCCTACGAATTGGGCGTTTCTATTACAGGCCATTCTGTTCATCTGACTTGATTTGCTTTTCATGGGTCTATGCTTCTGTCTTCCCCTGATCTGGTCATTCATGGGTTATGCATAGATTATGGGGAAAGAGGAGTATCACAGAGGAGAATCAGATTATTCCGTGCTCCCGGACCGGCAAAGCCAAACTCACCTCATTACATCCTTTAATAGGGTCATCCGTTTTTGTGAAATCCCTACATCTCATGATTCAAAACTAATCGTCTGTGGTTTATTTATGGTTTTTATCCTCCTTAGTATTCTTTTATGTATGGTAGTCATTTCTGAATATGTTCCTCTTGGAAAAATGTAATATATGTCAAAGCTTCATTTCCCTGTTTCCGTCCAGGTTTATTTTTTTATAAATTATGTTTAGGTGCATTGGGTCTTCGTTGCTGCATGCGGGCTTTCTCTAGTTGCAGCGAGCGGGGGCTACTCATAAATACACCCAAAACTACTGAATTGTATGCTTAGAAGGTGAATTTTACCATATGTGAATTATATCTCAAGAAAGAAAACCAGAAAGGATAGCAAAAAATAAACTAAGTTAAAACACTTTTTAAAAGCCAATGGATTAAATAATTTTTAAAAAGCTATAGAAGTAAATAATTTTTTTAAATAAAGCACTTCTGCTATATTAACAAAATATGATAGTTATTGTGAAGCAGAGTGCTTATGCAGATACTGAGTTGTGAGCTGAACCAGCTGCTCTTTTCGTGGAACACCATTTTTGGCTTCTTCTTTAGAAGATGCCACGTGGAGCAGAGTATCCTGGCTTATTGCTAAACCGGCCCTAGGAAAAAGCTTTAGAATTGGTTCTCCAAGCCAGCTAACAGGTACACGAAAAGATGTTCAGCGTTGCTAATCATCAGGGAAATGCAGATCAAAACCACAGTGAGACATCACCTCACAGTGGTCAGAGGTCCATCATTAAAAAGAACACAAATAACAAATGTTGGGCAGGGTGTGGAGAAACGGGAACCCTCCTGCACTGTCGGTGGGAATGTAAGTTGGTGCAGCCCCTATGGAGAACAACAGTATGGAGGTTCCTTAAACTAAAACTAGAGCTACCATATGATCCAGCAATCCCACTCCTGGGCACATGTCGAGACAAAATTAATTCGAAAAGATTCATGCACCCCAAAGTTCATAGCAGCACTATTTACAATAGCCAAGACATGGACGCCACCTAAATGTCCATCAACAGAGGAATGGATAAACAAGAAGTGGTTCATATATACGATGGAATACGGCTCAGCCATGACAAAGAATGAAATACTGCCATTTGGGGCAATATGTTCCTGTAGCTTATTTATACATAGCAGTCTGGACCTCTTAATCACCTACCCCTATCTTGCCCCTCCCCCCCACTGGAAACCACTCGTTTGTTCTCTGTATCTGTGAGCCTGCTTCTGTTTTGTTATACAGTATTCACTACTTGGTTGTATTTTTTAGATTCCACATATAAGTGAGATCATACAGCATTTGTCTTTCTCTCTCTGACTTACTTCACTTAGCATAACACCCTCAAGGTCCATCCATGTGGCTGCAGATGGCATTATTTCATTCTTTTTAAGGGCTGAGTAGTATTCCATTGTATAAATGCACCACATCTTCGTCCATTCGTTTGTTGATGGACATTTAGGTTGCTTCTGAGGGTGGGTCTTTAATCCAGTGTAACCGGTGCCATTATAAGAAGAGGAGACACAGAGAGAGAGACACTGAGAGGTGAAGCCATGTGACGAAGGAGCAGAGATTGGAGTGATGTGTCTACAAGCCACGGACCAGCAAGGAAGGCCAGCAGCCCCCAGATTTTGGAGAAAAACCTGGAAAAGATTCTCTCCTGGAGCCTCTGGAAGGAACCAGCCCTGCCCACACCTTAATCTGAGACGTCTGGTCTCCAGAACTGAGAGAAGATACTTTTCTGTTGGTTTCAGCCATCTCGTGTGTGGTCATGTGTGATGGCGACCCCGGAGAGACTAATACAGGTGTACGTACTCAGTGGTTCATCAAACTTCATGGCTTGGCTGCGTCCGTGTTCAGCGCAGTAATGTTACGTGAACAACACCCAGTGAGTGCTCGCCATTCCTCTGTGTTCTCTGGGGGAATCCACTGCGTTGCTCTCCCAGACACACCGTGTATGGTATTTGATGTTGGCTGTTAGACTCACTGGGCTGAAATGCTTACCCTCCATCGTCCTCCGATGACCTTCCATCTACAGAGCAGGCTCTGGTTTGGTAGTGGGATGCAGCGTATCAGGGGCTTTCAGGTCTGTCTTCTCACTCACTTCTCTGCAGATGTTGAGAGAAAGACCCTGTTAATATCCCACTTTATCCACCGTGGGAACTCTGGGGCTCCTGTGATGATGAATAAGCGAGTGGGCTTTTATACCCAGATCTTCTGCCCTCCCTAATCAACAAGTGCTTCCTCAACCTGGCTGTGCATCCAGTTCAGTCCCAACAGCCCATAAAAACATACATTCCTGGGCCCCGTCCTCTGAGAGTGACCTGGGTAGGTATCAGGTCGACAGTATTTCTAAGTTCCTCCAATGATTCTATTGCTGGCCCCGCAGAGAGGCGCTCAGGGAAAACACTGAGATTGTTTGCAATTTCGTCATCACGTCTCTGGGTTAACGAGAGCCTGGGTGTCATTTCTGGAAGAAGGAAAGAATTCAAGAACCGTTTGCACGGGCACTATGCCCGATATTCAAGCACAATGTTGCAAAAAGTAAGATGAGGGTTTCCCCGGTGGCGCAGTGGTTGGGAGTCCGCCTGCCGATGCGGGGGACACGGGTTCGTGCCCCGGTCCGGGAAGATCCCACATGCCGCGGAGCGGCTGGGCCCGTGAGCCATGGCCGCTGCGCCTGCGCGTCCGGAGCCTGTGCTCCGCAACGGGAGAGGCCACAGCAGTGAGAGGCCCGCGTACGGCAAAAAAAGCCAAAAAAAACAAACTAAGAGGACTTTATTTTCATGTTCCGTGACACATCAGACGCGGTTTCAGGAATCAGTTTCCAACGGCACGGAAATCACGGACCAGCTTAAACTGGCTTTGCCTCGTTAAATAGGTTGTTGATTAATCAAACTGAAACAGCACCAGCTGCACCTGGTTTCGCCTCATTTAATAGGTCGTTGATTCATCAATACCCGAGTTATTTTACAGAGACAGCACTGCACATGCTCAAGACGGACACCCATATTTCTAGGGTGATCTCGAAGCCAAGAATCTTCAGTCCCCAAAACTAAGGACTAGAAATGTTACCACTGGAGCCCTTTACGAAGCGAGAACTCCTTCAATAAGGGAAATCTGGCCTCCAGCTGCAGGAGTAGCTCATATGGCCTGATTGGAGACTAGCCAATCAGCTTCCAAGCTTGAAACTCCCTGACCCCTTAAAGTTCACTCCGGACACTGAATCGTGGAGACGCATTTGCGAGCTCGTGCTGCTGCTGGTTGATCTGACGGTGAATCTCTTCGTCTTCTGGGAAAGCTTGTGCCATTGCATTGGCTTCTATGCACGTCCGGCGGTGAGCCTTTGCTCGGTGACAAGTCTTGGGGCGCTCATCACATGCTGAGTCACCTAAAGATACTGCATCTCGGTCAGTGTGCCCACCACCAGCCCCACCGGCCGGAGGAGAGGTCTGAGATGTGTGTGTAGGAGGGATGACAAGACGCTGGTGCCGTTTTTCATGACGCTGTTGAGTGGGATCCTGTACCGTCAGTGGGATGCAAAGGTAAGAGTGCGGGTGCCTTTCGGTGTGCAGCCTGGGCTGGATTTCCACGTGCTTTCTACAGAGGCACGTTCAATCCCGTTCAGCCTCACGGAGCGAAGGGAGGCTTACACTCTCCCTAGTTCAAATAGGGTCACTCGGGGGAAAAGAAAGAATAAATAAGACTCCAACAGCAGTCTCCCCAAATTGTTGCCAAACTTGAATCTGGTGGAGCTGGATGGTTATGACGCCCCAAAGCCTCCTGCACCCACCTGCCCATCTTTGTTTTGTGCCCCATCTTTTCCATCCAGCCCAGGCTGTGGTCACCCATGGACTTGGTCTGACAGCCGTGGGAGAGAAATGGGCTGAATTCTTAATGAGTTGGACCATTGTCAGAGCAAGGTGGGGAATCCAGGCTAAATACCATCTGGAAATGAAGATGCATTTTTCTAATTACTGGAATCTATGTCTTTCGATGTATCAGTTTGAGGGGAAATCGTGATATTTTAGCTCACTTTGCCATTAGTGCTGTTTGTGGAAATCTGTAAAAATACTGAATCAAGTTCACCTGAAGCTAATAGACTATACAGCAACTATAGTTCAATTAGAAAACCCTGTAGCTTTTAAAACCTAAAGGTAACTGTTTAAGACCTGAAACTTTCCCAAGACAGTGTATTATCCTAGCAGAGTAGCTGGACTTAACACTTTCCTGGTGCCTGTATCATAATCTTATATGGGGCCTTTGGCTGCGTGTGTTAAACATTTCCCAAACGACTGGTCCTATCTGCCCTTCCTGCCCCTCCCCCCGCCGAAAAGCCATTCTGGTTGATCTTTCTGGTGAAAATCTGGCTTTGAAGCAAGGCACTGCCCTTCTCTTCCATGCTTCAAATTCCCCATCAGACCCTCAGCCCACCGGCTGTGTTACCTAGCAAATAACTAGTAGACGATTCTCTATAACTCAGTTTCTCCGAGACCAAATCTGGTCACCCCAGACCTTCTCTGCAGATGCATTTAACCCGGAGAAGACTCTACCGCGTTTCATGTTTTATGTCCACGTGGCTTCTCCTGTGTAAGTCCCCTGAGGGCAGGGTCTGTGCCCCCTGGGGTACACGGGGAAGTTCAGAGGATGCCCAGCTACCCAAGCCTGTTCGCTAGCCGCGTCGAGGGCGGTGCTTGCAGATAATTGTTACCAAAGCGAACCCGAGTCCCATGCTCAGCGAAGCCCAGCTCCTGACCCCGGGTTGTGGTGAAGGAAAGAGCAGCGTTTGTCTGCAAGACGCCCCACGTGCGGCCAAGTCTAGAGAAGGGCGGCTCGCGCTGAAGACGCGAACTCCCCGAGGGCCTTCAGGGAAAGGCTTTTAAACCAGGGCGAGGGAGAGGGTTTCGGGTGCGAGGTCAGCTCGTGGACCTTCTTCGGCTTGGTTGGTGGGGGACCAGGAGTCGGCGTCGTCAACCTTCTGATTGCAACCACCTGGGGTCTCCGTGCTGGTGGGCGGCACGCAGGTAACTTCTCCCACCTGGCGGGGCTTTCGGTCTCTGCAAAGCAACGCAAAGGTCGTGGCTGAGAATATGATCTGTAGCCCTTAGTCTACAGGCACTGAAAGCCCTTGACGCTGTTTAATGGCTAAACTATTATTGTCTTGCTGACTGTGTTCCTTTGTTTGTATATTTTCTCACTTCTCTGATTAAATTGCTCTCTGGAGATCCCGCAAGGCCTAGGAGGGTAAAGCTTTTCTTAGAAACAAGAGGCAGGGGACATGGGGGAGGGGTCCATCCCCCGGTCTGTGACAGCGTCCATAAGTTGTATATTCATGTTCTCATACTCAGGCAACATTAGCGGCTTCCCCAGCCAACGCTCCCAGAGAGAAGGTATCTTTTATCCCATGAAGAAAAAGGGGACTTTTTTTTCCAGTAGAGTTTAATTTTTTTCCCGTTTCTTGTTCGTAGAGACTGGTCTCTGTTCCTTTTTGTCAGCTCCCACCACCTCCCATCTTTTATTTTTTTTTTAATCTGTCCCCTGGGGTCCGTCTGTTTCATCCTTGATTTGTTTCCTCTTGCAGTTGTATCCCCTGCCTCACATCAGGGTCTTCCTCCTTCCATGGCTGCGTGTTCGATTTCCCTGACTTCTGTTTTTGTGTTTCATGGGTGGAAACGTGGAGGGGTGGATTAGCTGCCCCTCATTTCCGTTCAGGTAAATGCCACTCCTGTGTCCAGTACGCTTTGTCAGCAGAGACGAGATGGCATTTGGCTTAAAAACGCCTCATGAGTTCAACATTTCCCTGCTACAGAAGAAGCGTTAATCACCATTACAATGTTCCCCAGAGTGGCCAGCAGAATCCTCCCCGTTTGCCCAATTATTAACCAAAACATCACTCCTTTTTTGCCTGGCACGACAACAAAAGCGATAGTTTTATTTGGCGACATTTTAAAATCAAGACAGGAATAAGTTACACAGTTAATGTGACATAGGCTAAGGGAGCTATAATATGACACAGAAGGGTTTGTTACAGTGGAACACACTTATCTTTTGTTTTATGAGAGAGATAACTGATCAGAAGGAACTAGGAAGGAAAAAATCATCTAAAACCACCAGGCAGGGCTTGTAGACCCCAGGTAACAAACCCTTCTTCAGGGTTGGGCCCCCTCTGCAGACACCAGGCCACTCCGTTTCTGGGCCTGCAGCGTTCATCAGAGTTAGCAAGGATGCTGGCTGAGGTCGATAGGAAACATTCTGCAGAGTTCTTCATATCCACGATAAGGATACTCTTTATTCTTCCCTGGGTATAAAAGGGTTGTGGGTTTCTCTTGGCCAAAGGTCAGTTCTCCGCTCTCCACCTGGAGAGCTCCTTGTTCAAGAAATAGGTTTAAGGGGGGACTTCCCTGGGGGTCCAGTGGTTAGGACTCCATGCTTCCACTGCAGGTGGCAGGGGTTTGATCCCTGGTCGGGGAACTAGGATCCTGCAAGCCATGGCCAAAAAAACAAAGAAAAAAAATAGGTTTAAAAAATTCAAGGTGATTTCATTCTGCCATCATGGGCTCATGACAGGGACCCCGAAGTCTCATGCATCATTGAAATTGTGTGCATAAGTTTGTGTCTTGCAAGTAAATACAATGCCAGCTGCCCAGGCATTGGTGGTTTCCGCTTAGGAGTAAACGGTTGTTTACGCATCATGTGTTAGTAACATACAGTACACAAGCCAAATGAGTATCTTCCGAGAGTCTTCACGAAAGATGGTGATTCTTTGCCTTATGAGAACTCGGCTGCAGAGGTAGCTGGCAAGGGTCCTACCTTCAGCTGTGCCCTCAGGCAAGCAGGTCACTGCGTTCCCCGCCTGGGTCCTTGGTCTCTCTAATCAGTAGAAATTGATTAGAAGGCAGATGAGGAATTCAGGCGAGGCTGTCTTGGGACTTGTCCTGCAGCGGGAGGGAGTGAAAACAAGTAACAGGTGCTTCGCTCATTCCCTGAGCTGGTTCCTTAATGGGCTGAGGGTGGGTTGGGATGGAGGGATGGCTTAGGGGGTCTGCCCACCCCTCGGTGGTGCTGTGCGCAGGAATCACGCGCAGGACCCTGCTTTTGCTCCAACACCTCAGAAATGGCAGTTGGGGTTTGGTCTTTTTGTATCTTATTGTTTGTAATTTCCCACAGCTGTGTGCGGTTATTTTTAGTCCCTTCTAGTTTCTTTGTATCTTGCTGCTGGAGGAGAGGTGTGTCCAGGTGCAAGCCCTGCAGCAACAGGTCCCAGCTCCCAGCCCATCTCAACTGCAGTTCCCCCAATTTCAGGAAGGGGCATCATGGGTATTGTATACAGTCGGTTCAGGATGTCAGTGCGTTGACTGTATACAGCCGGTTGTGGATGCCACCGTGCTTATTCTCACCTCCTGGTTATAGGTCACGGCTGGTTTTGCGTCGTCCTTTCCCACTGAGTTTGCCATGTGGTGTCGGTTAGTGATGTTGCAAGCTGTGAGCATTCGTATTGACATTTTGGGGCCAAAAGATACGAATGCTTTTTGATTCAAATACAGATCACAGAAATGTGACCTTAGCATGGGATTGCTTGCAGGGCATGTACCTGTGCAAATGTATTCTATCGTGTCTTAATGGTGCTTTAAAACTTTATCCCACAACTCAATTTTTCACACTTTGTTTTTTATTGACCCTAAAATGAAGTTTGCTGGTGTATTCCACAAATTGCTATATGGGACCTGCAGGTGTGCTGATTGCTATAATTTTTAAAAGCGTTTGTAAAATCGTGATGTATCTGTTTGCTCTGGCTGCCATAAAATGCCCCAGACTGGGGGCGCTTTTAAAGAGCACGCATGTATCTCTCTCAGTCCTGGAGGCTAGAATCTGAGATCCAGCTGTCAGCAGGGCTGGTCCCTCCTGAGGCCTCTCTCCTGGGCTTGTAGACGGCCTCTCCTCCCCGTGTCCTCACAGGGTCGTCCCTCTCTGCGTCTATGTCCTGATCTCCTCTTCTTATAAGGAAACCTGTCCTTTGGGATCAGGACCCATCCTAGTGACCTCATTTACCTTCATCCCCTCTTTGATAGACCCTCATTTCCAAATACTATCACATTCTGAGGTCCTGGGAGCTAGGATTTCACGTGAATTTGGAGGGGATAGTTCAGCCTATAGCACATAAAGGGACAATTTAACACAACCAGATACAACCACACCCCTGCGTATGTATGTAGACCCCTCTTTTCACTGTGACTATGTCCTTCTCCATTGGGGGTGCACTGGTCTTCATGTGCTTTCCCCAGTGAACCTGAATTTATCATGCACCTCAATTTTATAGCCAGCATCAAAGGTATTACCAAAGTCCCAATGAAATGACTCCTGAAACCTTAGTTTTTCCTACGAATTGGGCGTTTCTATTACAGGCCATTCCGTTCATCTGAGTTGGTTTGCTTTTCATGGGTCTGTGCTTCTGGCTTCCCCTGATTTGGTCATTCATGGGTTATGCATAGATTATGGGGAAAGAGGACCATCACAGAGGAGAACCAGATTAGTCCGTGCTCCGGACCGGCAAAGCCAAACTCACCTCGTTCCATCCTTTATTAGGGTCATCCTTTCTTGTGAAATCCCTGCATCTCATGATTCAAAACTAATCGTCGGTGGATTGTTTATGGTTTTTATCCTCCTTAGTATTCTTTTATGTATGGTAGTCATTTCTGAATATATTCTCCTTGGAAAAATGTCATTTATATCATAATGCTCCATTTCCCTGTTTCCATCCAGCTTTTTTTTCAAAATAAATTTATTTATTTATGTTTAGCTGCATTGGGTCTTCGTTGCTGCGTGCAGGCTTTCTCTAGTTGCAGCGAGCGGGGGCTACTCAAAATTACACCCAAAACTACTGAATTGCATGCTTACAAGGGTGAATTTTACCATATGTGAATTATCTCAATAAAGAAAACCGGAAAGGATAGCAAAAAATAAGCTAAATTTATAAATGAATACAATTTTTTAAAGCCAGTGGATTAAATAATATTTTAAAAGCTATGGAATTAAATAACTTTTTTAAATAAAGCACTTCTGCTATATTAACAAAATTTGATAGTTACTGTGAAGCAGAGTGCTTGTGCAGATACTGAGTTGTGAGCTGAACCAGCTGCTCTTTTCGTGGAACACCATTTTTGGCTTCTTGGTTAGAAGATGCCACGTGGAGCAGAGTATCCTGGCTTATTGCTAAACCGGCCCTAGGAAAAAGCTTGAAAATCGGTTCTCCAAGCCAGCCAACAGGTACACGAAAAGGTGTTCAACGTTGCTAATCATCAGGGAAATGCAGATCACAACCACAGTGAGACATCACCTCACACCGGTCAGAGGTCCATCATTAAAAAACACAAATAACAAATGTTGGGGGTGGTTTGGAGAAACGGGAACCCTCCTGCACTGTCGGTGGGAATGTAAGTTGCTGCAGCCCCTATGGAGAACAACAGGATGGAGGTTCCTTAAAAAACTAAAAATAGAGCTACCATATGATCCAGCAATCCCACTCCTGGGCACATATCCAGACAAAATTAATTCGAAAAGATTCATGCACCCCAAAGTTCATAGCAGCACTATTTACAGTAGCCAAGACATGGAAGCCACCTAAATGTCCATCAGCAGAGGAATGGGTAAACAAGAAGTGGTACATATATATAACGGAATAGGGCTCAGCCATGAAAAAGAATGAAATAATGCCATTTGGGGCAATATGTTCCTGTAGCTTATTTATACATAGCAGTCTGGACCTCTTAATCACCTACCCCTATCTTGCCCCTCCCCCACACTGGAAACCACTCGTTTGTTCTCTGTAACTGTGAGCCTGCTTCTGTTTTGTTATACAGTATTCACTACTTGGTTGTATTTTTTAGATTCCACATATAAGTGAGATCATACAGCATTTGTCGTTCTCTCTCTGACTTATTTCACTTAGCATAACACCCTCAAGGTCCATCCATGTGGCTGCAAAAGGCATTATTTTATTCTTTTTAAGGGCTGAGTAGTATTCCATTGTATAAATGCACCACATCTTCATCCATTCGTCTGTTGATGGACATTTAGTTTGCTTCTGAGGGTGGGTCTTTAATCCAGTATAACGGGTGTCATTATAAGAAGAGGAGACACAGAGAGACACTGAGAGGAGAAGCCATGTGACGATGGAGCAGAGGTTGGAGCGATGTGTTTACAAGTCAAGGACCAGCAAGGATGGCCAACAGCCCCCAGATTCTGGAGAGAAACCTACGTCAGTTTCTCCCCTGGAGTCTCCGGAAGGTTCCAGCCCTGCCCACACCTTAATCTGAGACGTCTGGTCTCCAGAACCGAGAGAAGGTACTTTCCTGTTGGTTTCAGCCATCTGGTGTGTGGTCATGTGTGATGGCGACCCCCGGGAGACTAATACAGGTGTACGCACTCAGTGGCTCATCAAACTGCATGGCTTGGCCGCCTCGGTGTTCAGGGCAGTAATGTCACGTGAAGGACATCCAGTCAGCGATCGCCATTTCCTGTGTTCTCGGGGGGAATCCACTGCCTTGCTCTCCCAGACACACCGTGTATGATATTTGATGTTGGCTGTTAGACTCACTGGGCTTGAAATGCTTACCCTCCATCGTCCTCCGATGACCTTCCATCTACAGAGCAGGCTCTGGTTTGTCAGCGGGCTGCAGCGTATCAGGGGCTTTCAGGTCTGTCTTCTCACTCAATTCTCTGCAGATGTTGAGAGAAAGGCCCTGTTAATACCCCACTTTATCAGCCGTGGGAACTCTGGGGCTCCTGTGATGATGAATAAGCGAGTGGGCTTTTATACCCAGATCTTCTGCCCTCCCTAATCAACAAGTGCTTCCTCAACCTGGCCGTGCGTCCAGTTCAGTCCAGACAGCCCATAAAAACACACATTCCTGGGCCCCGTCCTCTGAGAGTGACCTGGGTAGATATCAGGTTGACAGTATTTTTAAGAAGTTCCTCCAATGATCCTATTGCTGGCCCCACAGAGAGGCGCTCAGGGAAAACACAGATTATTTGCAATGTCGTCATCACCTCTCCAGGTTAACGAGATCCTGGGTCTCATTTCTGGAAGAAGGAAAGAATTCGAGGATCGTTTGCCCGTGCACTGTGCCCGATATTCAAGCACAATGTTGCAAAAAGTAAGATGAGGGTTTCCCCAGTGGCGCAGGGGTTGGGAGTCCGCCTGCCGATGCGGGGGACGCGGGTTCATGCCCCGGTCCGGGAGGATCCCACATCCCGTGGAGCCTGCGCGTCCGGAGCCTGTGCTCCGCAACGGGAGAAGCCACAACAGTGAGACGCCCGCGTACCAAGAAGAAAAAAGTAAGAGGACTTTATTTGCATGTCCCGTGACACACCAGACGTGGTTTCAGGAATCAGTTTCCAACGGCACGGAAATCACGGACCAGCTTAAACTGGCTTTGCCTCGTTAAATAGGTTGTTGATTAATCAAACTGAAACAGCACCAGCTGCACCTGGTTTCGCCTCATTTAATAGGTCGTTGATTCATCAATACCCGAGTTATTTTACAGAGACAGCACTGCACATGCTCAAGACGGACACCCATATTTCTAGGGTGATCTCGGAGCCAAGAATCTTCAGTCCCCAAAACTAAGGACTAGAAATGTTACCACTGGAGCCCTTTATGAAGCGAGAACTCCTTCAATAAGGGAAATCTGGCCTCCAGCTGCAGGAGTAGCTCATATGGCCTGATTGGAGACTAGCCAATCAGCTTCCAAGCTTGAAACTCCCTGACCCCTTAAAGTTCACTCCGGACGCCAAATCCTGGAGACGCATTTGCGAGCTCGTGCTGCTGCTGCTTGACCTGATGGTGAATCTCTTCGTCTTCTGGGAAAGCTTGTGCCATTGCATTGGCTTCTGTGCACGTCGGGCGGTGAGCCTTTGCTCGGTGACAAGTCTTGGGGCGCTCATCACATGCTGAGTCACCTAAAGATACTGCATCTCGGTCAGTGTGCCCACCACCAGCCCCACCGGCTGGATGAGAGGTCTGAGACGTGTGTGCAGGAGGGATGACAAGGCGCTGGTGCCGTTTTTCATGACGCTGTTCAGTAGGATCCTGTACCGTCAGTGGGATGCAAAGGTAAGAGTGCGGGTGCCTTTCGGTGTGCAGCCTGGGCTGGATTTCCACGTGCTTTTCTACAGAGGAACGTTCAATCCCGTTCAGCCTCACGGAGGGAAGGGAGGCTTACACTCTCCCTAGTTCAAATAGGGTCATCCCGGGGAAAAGAAAGAACGATTAAGACTCCAACAGCAGTCTCCCCAAATTGTTGCCAAACTTGAATCTGGTGGAGCTGGATGGTTATGACGCCCCAAAGCCTCCTGCACCCACCTGCCCATCTTTGTTTTGTGCCCCATCTTTTCCATCCAGCCCAGGCTGTGGTCACCCATGGACTTGGTCTGACAGCCGTGGGAGAGAAATGGGCTGAATTCTTAATGAGTTGGACCATTGTCAGAGCAAGGTGGGGAATCCAGGCTAAATACCATCGGGAAATGAAGATGCATTTTTCCCATTATTGGAATCGTATGTTTTTCGATGTATCAGTTTGAGGGGAAATCGTGATGTTTTTAGCTCACTATGCAATTTGTGCTGTTTTTGGAAATCTGTAAAAATACTGAATCAAGTTCACCTGAAACTAATAGACTATACAGCAACTATAGTTCAATTAGAAAACCCTGTAGCTTTTAAAAACCTAAAGGTAACTGAAGACCTGAAACTTTCCCAAGACAGTGAGTGTATTATCCTAGCACAGTAGCTGGACTTAACACTTTCCTGGTGCCTGTATCATAATCTTATATGGGGCCTTTGGCTGCGTGTGTTAAACATTTCCCAAACGATGGGTCCCATCTGCCCTTCCTGCCCCTCCCCCCGCCGAAAAGCCATTCTGGTTGATCTTTCTGGTGAAAATCTGGCTTTGAAGCAAGGCACTGCCCTTCTCTTCCATGCTTCAAATTCCCCATCAGACCCTCAGCCCACCGGCTGTGTTACCTAGCAAATAACTAGTAGACGATTCTCTATAACTCAGTTTCTCCGAGACCAAATCTGGTCACCCCAGACCTTCTCTGCAGATGCATTTAACCCGGAGAAGACTCTACCGCGTTTCATGTTTTATGTCCACGTGGCTTCTCCTGTGTAAGTCCCCTGAGGGCAGGGTCTGTGCCCCCTGGGGTACACGGGGAAGTTCAGAGGATTCCCAGCTACCCAAGCCTGTTCGCTAGCCGCGTCGAGGGCGGTGCTTGCAGATAATTGTTACCAAAGCGAACCCGAGTCCCGTGCTCAGCGAAGCCCAGCTCCTGACCCCGGGTTGTGGTGAAGGAAAGAGCAGCGTTTGTCTGCAAGACGCCCCACGTGCGTCCAAGTCTAGAGAAGGGCGGCTCGTGCTGAAGACGCGAACTCCCCGAGGGCCTTCAGGGAAAGGCTTTTAAACCAGGGCGAGGGAGAGGGTTTCGGGTGCGAGGTCAGCTCGTGGATCTTCTTCGGCTTGGTTGGTGGGGGACCAGGAGTCGGCGTCGTCAACCTTCTGATTGCAACCACCTGGGGTCTCCGTGCTGGTGGGCGGCACGCAGGTAATGTCTCCCACCTGGCGGGGCTTTCGGTCTCTGCAAAGCAACGCAAAGGTCGTGGCTCAGAATATGATCTGTAGCCCTTAGTCTACAGGCACTGAAAGCCCTTGACGCTGTTTAATGGCTAAACTATTATTGTTTTGCTGACTGTGTTCCTTTGTTTGTATATTTTCTCACTTCTCTGATTAAATTGCTCTCTGGAGATCCCGCAAGGCCTAGGAGGGTAAAGCTTTTCTTAGAAACAAGAGGCAGGGGACATGGGGGAGGGGTCCATCCCCTGGTCTGTGACAGCGTCCATAAGTTGTATATTCATGTTCTCATACTCAGGCAACATTAGCGGCTTCCCCAGCCAATGCTCCCAGAGAGAAGGTATCTTTTATCCCATGAAGAAAAAGGGGACTTTTTTTTTCCAGTAGAGTTTAATTTTTTTCTCGTCTCTTGTTCGTAGAGACTGGTCTCTGTTCCTTTTTGTCAGCTCCCACCACCTCCCATCTTTTATTTTTTTTTTAATCTGTCCCCTGGAGTCCGTCCGTTTCATCCTTGATTTGTTTCCTCTTGCAGTTGTATCCCCTGCCTCACATCAGGGTCTTCCTCCTTCCATGGCTGCGTGTTCGATTTCCCTGACTTCTGTTTTTGTGTTTCATGGGTGGAAACGTGGAGGGGTGGATTAGCTGCCCCTCATTTCCGTTCAGGTAAATGCCACTCCTGTGTCTAGTACGCTTTGTCAGCAGAGACGAGATGGCATTTGGCTTAAAAACGCCTCATGAGTTCAACATTTCCCTGCTACAGAAGAAGCGTTAATCACCATTACAATGTTCCCCAGAGTGGCCAGCAGAATCCTCCCCGTTTGCCCAATTATTAACCAAAACATCACTCCTTTTTTGCCTGGCACGACAACAAAAGCGATAGTTTTATTTGGCGACATTTTAAAATCAAGACAGGAATAAGTTACACAGTTAATGTGACATAGGCTAAGGGAGCTATAATATGACACAGAAGGGTTTGTTACAGTGGAACACACTTATGTTTTGTTTTATAAGAGAGATAACTGATCAGAAGGAACTAGGAAGGAAAAAAATCATCTAAAACCACCAAGCAGGGCTTGTAGACCCCAGGTAACAAACCCTTCTTCAGGGTTGGGCCCCCTCTGCAGACACCAGGCCACTCCGTTTCTGGGCCTGCAGCGTTCATCAGAGTTAGCAAGGATGCTGGCTGAGGTCGATAGGAAACATTCTGCAGAGTTTTGCATGTCCACGATAAGGATACTCTTTATTCTTCCCTGGGTATAAAAGGGTTGTGGGTTTCTCTTGGCCAAAGGTCAGTTGTCCGCTCCCCACCTGGAGAGCTCCTTGTTCAAGAAATAGATTTAAGGGGGGACTTCCCTGGGGGTCCAGTGGTTAGGACTCCATGCTTCCACTGCAGGTGGCAGGGGTTTGATCCCTGGTCGGGGAACTAGGATCCTGCAAGCCACGGCCAAAAAAACAAAGAAAAAAAATAGGTTTAAAAAATTCAAGGTGATTTCATTCTGTCATCATGGGCTCATGACAGGGACTCCGAAGTCTCGTGCATCATCAGAAATAGTGTGCATAAGTTTGTGTCTTGCAAGTAAATACAATGCCAGCTGCCCAGGCATTGGTGGTTTCCGCTTAGGAGTAAACGGTTGTTTACGCATCATGTGTTAGTAACATACAGTACACAAGCCAAATGAGTATCTTCCGAGAGTCTTCACGAAAGATGGTGATTCTTTGCCTTATGAGAACTCGGCTGCACAGGTAGCTGGCAAGGGTCCTACCTTCAGCTGTGCCCTCAGGCAAGCAGGTCACTGTGTTCCCCACCTGGGTCCTTGGTCTCTCTAATCAGTAGAAATTGATTAGAAGGCAGATGAGGAGTTCAGGGGAGGCTGTCTTGGGACTTGTCCTGCAGCGGGAGGGAGTGAAAACAAGTAACAGGTGCTTCGCTCATTCCCTGAGCTGGTTCCTTAATGGGCTGAGGGTGGGAGTAGTTGGGTGGGTTGGGATGGAGGGATGGCTTAGGGGGTCTGCCCACCCCTCGGTGGTGCTGTGCGCAGGAATCACGCGCAGGACCCTGCTTTTGCTCCAACACCTCAGAAATGGCAGTTGGGGTTTGGTCTTTTTGTATCTTATTGTTTGTAATTTCCCACAGCTGTGTGCGGTTATTTTTAGTCCCTTCTAGTTTCTTTGTATCTTGCTGCTGGAGGAGAGGTGTGTCCAGGTGCAAGCCCTGCAGCAAAGGGTCCCAGCTCCCAGCCCATCTCAACTGCAGTTCCCCCAATTTCAGGAAGGGGCATCATGGGTATTGTATACAGTCGGTTCTGGATGTCAGTGCGTTGACTGTATACAGCCGGTTGTGGGTGCCACCGTGCTTATTCTCACCTCCTGGTTATAGGTCACGGCTGGTTTTGCGTCGTCCTTTCCCACTGAGTTTGCCATGTGGTGTCGGTTAGTGATGTTGCAAGCTGTGAGCATTCGTATTGACATTTTGGGGCCAAAAGATACGAATGCTTTTTGATTCAAATACAGATCACAGAAATGTGACCTTAGCATGGGATTGCTTGCAGGGCATGTACCTGTGCAAATGTATTCTATCGTGTCTTAATGGTGCTTTAAAACTTTATCCCACAACTCAATTTTTCACACTTTGTTTTTTATTGACCCTAAAATGAAGTTTGCTGGTGTATTCCACAAATTGCTATATGGGACCTGCAGGTGTGCTGATTGCTATAATTTTTAAAAGCGTTTGTAAAATCGTGATGTATCTGTTTGCTCTGGCTGCCATAAAATGCCCCAGACTGGGGGCGCTTTTAAAGAGCACGCATGTATCTCTCTCAGTCCTGGAGGCTAGAATCTGAGATCCAGCTGTCAGCAGGGCTGGTCCCTCCTGAGGCCTCTCTCCTGGGCTTGTAGACGGCCTCTCCTCCCCGTGTCCTCACAGGGTCGTCCCTCTCTGCGTCTATGTCCTGATCTCCTCTTCTTATAAGGAAACCTGTCCTTTGGGATCAGGACCCATCCTAGTGACCTCATTTACCTTCATCCCCTCTTTGAAGACCCTCATTTCCAAATACTATCACATTCTGAGGTCCTGGGAGCTAGGATTTCACGTGAATTTGGAGGGGATAGTTCAGCCTATAGCACATAAAGGGACAATTTAACACAACCAGATACAACCACACCCCTGCGTATGTATGTAGACCCCTCTTTTCACTGTGACTATGTCCTTCTCCATTGGGGGTGCACTGGTCCTCATGTGCTTTCCCCAGTGAACCTGAATTTATCATGCACCTCAATTTTATAGCCGGCATCAAAGGTATTACCAAAGTCCCAATGAAATGACTCCTGAAACCTTAGTTTTTCCTACGAATTGGGCGTTTCTATTACAGGCCATTCCGTTCATCTGAGTTGGTTTGCTTTTCATGGGTCTGTGCTTCTGGCTTCCCCTGATTTGGTCATTCATGGGTTATGCATAGATTATGGGGAAAGAGGACCATCACAGAGGAGAACCAGATTAGTCCGTGCTCCGGACCGGCAAAGCCAAACTCACCTCGTTCCATCCTTTATTAGGGTCATCCTTTCTTGTGAAATCCCTGCATCTCATGATCCAAAACTAATCGTCGGTGGATTGTTTATGGTTTTTATCCTCCTTAGTATTCTTTTATGTATGGTAGTCATTTCTGAATATATTCTCCTTGGAAAAATGTCATTTATATCATAATGCTCCATTTCCCTGTTTCCATCCAGCTTTTTTTTTTAAAATAAATTTATTTATGTTTAGCTGCATTGGGTCTTCGTTGCTGCGTGCAGGCTTTCTCTAGTTGCAGTGAGCGGGGGCTACTCAAAAATACACCCAAAACTACTGAATTGCATGCTTACAAGGGTGAATTTTACCATATGTGAATTATCTCAATAAAGAAAACCGGAAAGGATAGCAAAAAATAAGCTAAATTTATAAATGAATACAATTTTTTAAAGCCAATGGATTAAATAATATTTTAAAAGCTATGGAATTAAATAACTTTTTAAATAAAGCACTTCTGCTATATTAACAAAATTTGATAGTTACTGTGAAGCAGAGTGCTTGTGCAGATACTGAGTTGTGAGCTGAACCAGCTGCTCTTTTCGTGGAACACCATTTTTGGCTTCTTCTTTAGAAGATGCCACGTGGAGCAGAGTATCCTGGCTTATTGCTAAACCGGCCCTAGGAAAAAGCTTTAGAATTGGTTCTCCAAACCAGCTAACAGGTACACGAAAAGGTGTTCAACGTTGCTAATGATCAGGGAAATGCAGATCAAAACCACAGTGAGACATCACCTCACACCGGTCAGAAGGCCATCATTAAAAAACACAAATAACAAATGTTGGGGGTGGTTTAGAGAAACGGGAACCCTCCTGCACTGTCGGTGGGAATGTAAGTTGCTGCAGCCCCTATGGAGAACAACAGGATGGAGGTTCCTTAAAAAACTAAAAATAGAGCTACCATATGATCCAGCAATCCCACTCCTGGGCACATGTCGAGACAAAATTAATTCGAAAAGATTCATGCACCCCAAAGTTCATAGCAGCACTATTTACAGTAGCCAAGACATGGAAGCCACCTAATGTCCATCAACAGAGGAATGGGTAAACAAGAAGTGGTACATATATATAACGGAATAGGGCTCAGCCATGAAAAAGAATGAAATAATGCCATTTGGGGCAATATGTTCCTGTAGCTTATTTATACATAGCAGTCTGGACCTCTTAATCACCTACCCCTATCTTGCCCCTCCCCCACACTGGAAACCACTCGTTTGTTCTCTGTAACTGTGAGCCTGCTTCTGTTTTGTTATACAGTATTCACTACTTGGTTGTATTTTTTAGATTCCACATATAAGTGAGATCATACAGCATTTGTCGTTCTCTCTCTGACTTATTTCACTTAGCATAACACCCTCAAGGTCCATCCATGTGGCTGCAAAAGGCATTATTTTATTCTTTTTAAGGGCTGAGTAGTATTCCATTGTATAAATGCACCACATCTTCATCCATTCGTCTGTTGATGGACATTTAGTTTGCTTCTGAGGGTGGGTCTTTAATCCAGTATAACGGGTGTCATTATAAGAAGAGGAGACACAGAGAGACACTGAGAGGAGAAGCCATGTGACGATGGAGCAGAGGTTGGAGCGATGTGTTTACAAGTCAAGGACCAGCAAGGATGGCCAACAGCCCCCAGATTCTGGAGAGAAACCTACGTCAGTTTCTCCCCTGGAGTCTCCGGAAGGTTCCAGCCCTGCCCACACCTTAATCTGAGACGTCTGGTCTCCAGAACCGAGAGAAGGTACTTTCCTGTTGGTTTCAGCCATCTGGTGTGTGGTCATGTGTGATGGCGACCCCCGGGAGACTAATACAGGTGTACGCACTCAGTGGCTCATCAAACTGCATGGCTTGGCCGCCTCGGTGTTCAGGGCAGTAATGTCACGTGAAGGACATCCAGTCAGCGATCGCCATTTCCTGTGTTCTCGGGGGGAATCCACTGCCTTGCTCTCCCAGACACACCGTGTATGATATTTGATGTTGGCTGTTAGACTCACTGGGCTTGAAATGCTTACCCTCCATCGTCCTCCGATGACCTTCCATCTACAGAGCAGGCTCTGGTTTGTCAGCGGGCTGCAGCGTATCAGGGGCTTTCAGGTCTGTCTTCTCACTCAATTCTCTGCAGATGTTGAGAGAAAGGCCCTGTTAATACCCCACTTTATCAGCCGTGGGAACTCTGGGGCTCCTGTGATGATGAATAAGCGAGTGGGCTTTTATACCCAGATCTTCTGCCCTCCCTAATCAACAAGTGCTTCCTCAACCTGGCCGTGCGTCCAGTTCAGTCCAGACAGCCCATAAAAACACACATTCCTGGGCCCCGTCCTCTGAGAGTGACCTGGGTAGATATCAGGTTGACAGTATTTTTAAGAAGTTCCTCCAATGATCCTATTGCTGGCCCCACAGAGAGGCGCTCAGGGAAAACACAGATTATTTGCAATGTCGTCATCACCTCTCCAGGTTAACGAGATCCTGGGTCTCATTTCTGGAAGAAGGAAAGAATTCGAGGATCGTTTGCCCGTGCACTGTGCCCGATATTCAAGCACAATGTTGCAAAAAGTAAGATGAGGGTTTCCCCAGTGGCGCAGGGGTTGGGAGTCCGCCTGCCGATGCGGGGGACGCGGGTTCATGCCCCGGTCCGGGAGGATCCCACATCCCGTGGAGCCTGCGCGTCCGGAGCCTGTGCTCCGCAACGGGAGAAGCCACAACAGTGAGACGCCCGCGTACCAAGAAGAAAAAAGTAAGAGGACTTTATTTGCATGTCCCGTGACACACCAGACGTGGTTTCAGGAATCAGTTTCCAACGGCACGGAAATCACGGACCAGCTTAAACTGGCTTTGCCTCGTTAAATAGGTTGTTGATTAATCAAACTGAAACAGCACCAGCTGCACCTGGTTTCGCCTCATTTAATAGGTCGTTGATTCATCAATACCCGAGTTATTTTACAGAGACAGCACTGCACATGCTCAAGACGGACACCCATATTTCTAGGGTGATCTCGGAGCCAAGAATCTTCAGTCCCCAAAACTAAGGACTAGAAATGTTACCACTGGAGCCCTTTATGAAGCGAGAACTCCTTCAATAAGGGAAATCTGGCCTCCAGCTGCAGGAGTAGCTCATATGGCCTGATTGGAGACTAGCCAATCAGCTTCCAAGCTTGAAACTCCCTGACCCCTTAAAGTTCACTCCGGACGCCAAATCCTGGAGACGCATTTGCGAGCTCGTGCTGCTGCTGCTTGACCTGATGGTGAATCTCTTCGTCTTCTGGGAAAGCTTGTGCCATTGCATTGGCTTCTGTGCACGTCGGGCGGTGAGCCTTTGCTCGGTGACAAGTCTTGGGGCGCTCATCACATGCTGAGTCACCTAAAGATACTGCATCTCGGTCAGTGTGCCCACCACCAGCCCCACCGGCTGGATGAGAGGTCTGAGACGTGTGTGCAGGAGGGATGACAAGGCGCTGGTGCCGTTTTTCATGACGCTGTTCAGTAGGATCCTGTACCGTCAGTGGGATGCAAAGGTAAGAGTGCGGGTGCCTTTCGGTGTGCAGCCTGGGCTGGATTTCCACGTGCTTTTCTACAGAGGAACGTTCAATCCCGTTCAGCCTCACGGAGGGAAGGGAGGCTTACACTCTCCCTAGTTCAAATAGGGTCATCCCGGGGAAAAGAAAGAACGATTAAGACTCCAACAGCAGTCTCCCCAAATTGTTGCCAAACTTGAATCTGGTGGAGCTGGATGGTTATGACGCCCCAAAGCCTCCTGCACCCACCTGCCCATCTTTGTTTTGTGCCCCATCTTTTCCATCCAGCCCAGGCTGTGGTCACCCATGGACTTGGTCTGACAGCCGTGGGAGAGAAATGGGCTGAATTCTTAATGAGTTGGACCATTGTCAGAGCAAGGTGGGGAATCCAGGCTAAATACCATCGGGAAATGAAGATGCATTTTTCCCATTATTGGAATCGTATGTTTTTCGATGTATCAGTTTGAGGGGAAATCGTGATGTTTTTAGCTCACTATGCAATTTGTGCTGTTTTTGGAAATCTGTAAAAATACTGAATCAAGTTCACCTGAAACTAATAGACTATACAGCAACTATAGTTCAATTAGAAAACCCTGTAGCTTTTAAAAACCTAAAGGTAACTGAAGACCTGAAACTTTCCCAAGACAGTGAGTGTATTATCCTAGCACAGTAGCTGGACTTAACACTTTCCTGGTGCCTGTATCATAATCTTATATGGGGCCTTTGGCTGCGTGTGTTAAACATTTCCCAAACGATGGGTCCCATCTGCCCTTCCTGCCCCTCCCCCCGCCGAAAAGCCATTCTGGTTGATCTTTCTGGTGAAAATCTGGCTTTGAAGCAAGGCACTGCCCTTCTCTTCCATGCTTCAAATTCCCCATCAGACCCTCAGCCCACCGGCTGTGTTACCTAGCAAATAACTAGTAGACGATTCTCTATAACTCAGTTTCTCCGAGACCAAATCTGGTCACCCCAGACCTTCTCTGCAGATGCATTTAACCCGGAGAAGACTCTACCGCGTTTCATGTTTTATGTCCACGTGGCTTCTCCTGTGTAAGTCCCCTGAGGGCAGGGTCTGTGCCCCCTGGGGTACACGGGGAAGTTCAGAGGATTCCCAGCTACCCAAGCCTGTTCGCTAGCCGCGTCGAGGGCGGTGCTTGCAGATAATTGTTACCAAAGCGAACCCGAGTCCCGTGCTCAGCGAAGCCCAGCTCCTGACCCCGGGTTGTGGTGAAGGAAAGAGCAGCGTTTGTCTGCAAGACGCCCCACGTGCGTCCAAGTCTAGAGAAGGGCGGCTCGTGCTGAAGACGCGAACTCCCCGAGGGCCTTCAGGGAAAGGCTTTTAAACCAGGGCGAGGGAGAGGGTTTCGGGTGCGAGGTCAGCTCGTGGATCTTCTTCGGCTTGGTTGGTGGGGGACCAGGAGTCGGCGTCGTCAACCTTCTGATTGCAACCACCTGGGGTCTCCGTGCTGGTGGGCGGCACGCAGGTAATGTCTCCCACCTGGCGGGGCTTTCGGTCTCTGCAAAGCAACGCAAAGGTCGTGGCTCAGAATATGATCTGTAGCCCTTAGTCTACAGGCACTGAAAGCCCTTGACGCTGTTTAATGGCTAAACTATTATTGTTTTGCTGACTGTGTTCCTTTGTTTGTATATTTTCTCACTTCTCTGATTAAATTGCTCTCTGGAGATCCCGCAAGGCCTAGGAGGGTAAAGCTTTTCTTAGAAACAAGAGGCAGGGGACATGGGGGAGGGGTCCATCCCCTGGTCTGTGACAGCGTCCATAAGTTGTATATTCATGTTCTCATACTCAGGCAACATTAGCGGCTTCCCCAGCCAATGCTCCCAGAGAGAAGGTATCTTTTATCCCATGAAGAAAAAGGGGACTTTTTTTTTCCAGTAGAGTTTAATTTTTTTCTCGTCTCTTGTTCGTAGAGACTGGTCTCTGTTCCTTTTTGTCAGCTCCCACCACCTCCCATCTTTTATTTTTTTTTTAATCTGTCCCCTGGAGTCCGTCCGTTTCATCCTTGATTTGTTTCCTCTTGCAGTTGTATCCCCTGCCTCACATCAGGGTCTTCCTCCTTCCATGGCTGCGTGTTCGATTTCCCTGACTTCTGTTTTTGTGTTTCATGGGTGGAAACGTGGAGGGGTGGATTAGCTGCCCCTCATTTCCGTTCAGGTAAATGCCACTCCTGTGTCTAGTACGCTTTGTCAGCAGAGACGAGATGGCATTTGGCTTAAAAACGCCTCATGAGTTCAACATTTCCCTGCTACAGAAGAAGCGTTAATCACCATTACAATGTTCCCCAGAGTGGCCAGCAGAATCCTCCCCGTTTGCCCAATTATTAACCAAAACATCACTCCTTTTTTGCCTGGCACGACAACAAAAGCGATAGTTTTATTTGGCGACATTTTAAAATCAAGACAGGAATAAGTTACACAGTTAATGTGACATAGGCTAAGGGAGCTATAATATGACACAGAAGGGTTTGTTACAGTGGAACACACTTATGTTTTGTTTTATAAGAGAGATAACTGATCAGAAGGAACTAGGAAGGAAAAAAACAGCAAAACCACCAGGCGGGGCTTGTAGACCCCACGTAACAAACCGTTCTTCAGGGTTGGGCTCCCTCTGCAGACACCAGGCCACTCCGTTTCTCGGCCTGGAGCGTCCCTCAGAGTTAGCAAGGATGCTGGCTGAGGTCGATAGGAAACATTCTGCAGAGTTCTTCATGTTCACGATGAGGATACTCTTTATTCTTCCCTGGGTATAAAAGGGTTTTGGGTTTCTCTTGGCTTAAGGTCAGTTCTCCGCTCTCCACCTGGAGAGCTCCTTTTTCAAGAAATAGGTTTAAGGGGGGACTTCCCCGGGGGTCCCGTGGTTAGGACTCCACGCTTCCATTGCAGGGGGCATGGGTTTGATCCCTGGTCGTGGAGCTAAGATCCTGCAAGCCACGGCCAAAAAAAAAAGAAAAAGAAAAGAAATAGGTTTAAAAAAAGATGATTTCATTCTGCCATCATGGGCTCATGACAGGCACTCCCAAGTCTCATGAATCATCTGAAATTGTGTGCGTAAGTTTGTGTCTTGCAAGTAAATATAATGCCAAGTCTCAAGGCATTGGTGGTTTCCGCTTAGGAGTAAATGGTTGTTTACGCATCATGTGTTAGTAACATACAGTACACAAGCCAAATGAGTATCTTCCGAGAGTCTTCACGAAAGATGGTGATTCTTTATTTTATGAGAACTCCGCTGCAGAGGTAGCAGGCAACGGTCCTGACCTTCAGCTGTGCCCTCAGGCAAGCAGGTCACTGTGTTCCCCGCCTGGGTCCTTAGTCTCTCTAATCAATAGAAATTGATTAGGAGGCACATGAGGAATTCAGGGGTGGCTGTCTTGGGACTTGTCCTGCAGCGGGAGGGGGTGAAAACAAGTAACAGGTGCTTTGCTCATTCCCTGAGCTGGTTCCTTAATGGGCTGAGGGTGGGAGTAATTGGGTGGGTTGGGATGGAGGGATGGCTTAGGGGGTCTGCCCACCCCTCGGTGGTGCTGTGCGCAGGAATCACGCGCAGGACCCTGCTTTTGCTCCAACACCTCAGAAATGGCAGTTGGGGTTTGGTCTTTTTGTATCTTATTGTTTGTAATTTCCCACAGCTGTGTGCGGTTATTTTTAGTCCCTTCTAGTTTCTTTGTATCTTGCTGCTGGAGGAGAGGTGTGTCCAGGTGCAAGCCCTGCAGCAACAGGTCCCAGCTCCCAGCCCATCTCAACTGCAGTTCCCCCAATTTCAGGAAGGGGCATCATGGGTATTGTATACAGTCGGTTCTGGATGTCAGTGCGGTGATTGTATACAGCCGGTTGTGGATGCCACCATGCTTATTCTCACCTCCCGGCTGGTTTTGCGTCGTCCTTTCCCACTGAGTTTGCCATGTGGTGTCGGTTAGTGATGTTGCAAGCTGTGAGCATTCGTATGGACATCTTGGGGCCAAAAGATACGAATGCTTTTTGATTCGAATACAGATCACAGAAATGTGACCTTAGCATGGGATTGCTTGCAGGGCGTGTACCTGTGCAAATGTATTCTATCGTGTCTTAATGGTGCTTTAAAACTTTATCCCATAACTCAATTTTTCACACTTAAATCGCAATTTGTTTTTTATTGACCCTAAAATGAAGTTTGCTGGTGTATTCCACAAATTGCTTATGGAACCTGCAGGTGTGCTGATTGCTATAATTTTTAAAAACATTTGTAAAATCGTGACGTATCTGTTTGCTCTGGCTGCCATAAAATGCCCCAGACTGTGGGCGCTTTTAAAGAGCACGCATGTATCTCTCTCAGTCCTGGAGGCTGGAATCTGAGATCCAGGCGTCAGCAGGGCTGGTCCCTCCTGAGGCCTCTCTCCTGGGCTTGTAGATGGCCTCTCCTCCCCGTGTCCTCACAGGGTCGTCCCTCTCTGCTCGTCTGTGTCCTAATCTCCTCTTCTTATAAGGAAACCTGTCCTATGGGATCAGGACCCACCCTAATGATCTCAGTTTACCGTCATCCCCTCTTTGAAGACCTTATCTCCAAATAGTGTCACATTCTGAGGTCCTGGGGGCTAGGACTTCACGTGAATTTGGAGGGGATAGTTCAGCCTATAGCACATAAAGGGACAATTTAACACAACCAGATACAACCACACCCCTGCGTATGTATGTAGACCCGTCTTTTCACTGTGACTATGTCCCCTTCTCCGTTGGGGGTGCACTGGTCCTCATGTGCTTTCCCCAGTGAACCTGAATTTATCATGCACCTCAATTTTATAGCCGGCATCAAAAGTGTTACCAAAATCCCAATGAAATGACTCCTGAAACCTTAGTTTTTCCTACGAATTGGGCGTTTCTATTACATGCCATTCTGTTCATCTGAGTTGGTTTGCTTTTCATGGGTCTATGCTTCTGTCTTCCCCTGATTTGGTCATTCATGGGTTATGCATAGATTATGGGGAAAGAGGAGTATCACAGAGGAGAACCAGATTAGTCCGTGCTCCTGGACCGGCAAAGCCAAACTCACCTCGTTCCATCCTTTATTAGGGTCATCCTTTCTTGTGAAATCCCTACATCTCATGATTCAAAACTAATTGTCGGTGGATTGTTTATGGTTTTTATCCTTCTTAGTATTCTTTTATGTATGGTAGTCGTTTCTGAATATGTTCCTATTGGAAAAATGTAATATATGTCATAAGCTCAATTTCCCTGTTTCTATCCAGCTTTTTTTTTTTTTTAATTTATTTTTGGCTGTGTTGGGTCTTTGTTGCTGCGTGCAGGCTTTCTCTAGTTGCAGCGAGCGGGGGCTACTCTTCATTGTGGTGCACGGGCTTCTCATTGTGGTGGCTTCTCTTTTTGCAGAACACGGGCTCTAGGTGCGTGGGTTTCAGTAATTGTGGCATGCAGGCTCAGTGTTTGTGGCTCACGGGCTCTCGAGCGCAGGCTCAGTAGTTGTGGCACACAGGCTTGCTCTGCAGCATGTGGGATCTTCCCGGACCAGGGCTCGAACCCGTGTCTCCTGCATTGGCAGGCAGATTCTTTACCACTGCGCCACCAGGGAAGCCCGCATCCAGCTTCTTGATCTAGTAGGAAATGCTATTTTGAAAATTGTGCACACGTAATGTGTGTACAGACTATATGCGCATATAATTATATATAAATAAGTATATATACAAGTGGTGGTTTATATATGTGTACATCAGTAATATACGTGTGTGGTTAGTGGTAGATTTCACATTGTCATTTTTTATCTTTTAAAAATTTTTTTATTGATGTATATTTGGCATATGGTATTGTTATACAATATAGTGAGTCACAATTGTTAAATGTTAGAGTCCAGTTATAGTTATTACAAAATATTAGTTGTACTCCCTGTGCTGTACAGTATATCCTAGTAGCTTATTTTATATGTAAGTGTGTATCTCTTAAAGCCCCGCCCATCTTGCCCCTCCCCCCTCCCTCTCCCCACTGGGAACCACTAGTTTGTTCTCTGTATCTGTGACTCTGCTTCTGCTTTGTTATATTCACTAATTGGTTGTATTTTTTTAGATTCCACATAGAAGTCATATCGTGATATCTGTCTTTCTGACTTCACCTAGTCTGATCACCTCTAGGTCCATTCGTGTTGCTGCAAATGGCATTATTTCATTCTTTTCTTTTTATGGCTGAGTCATATCCCATTGTATATATGCACCACATCTTCTTTATCCGTTCATCTGTTGATGGTCATTTAGGTTGTTTCCATGTCTTGGCTATTGTGACTAGCGCTGCTATGAACATTGGGGTGCATGTATCTTTTCTAATTAGAATTTTTTCCCAGATACATGCCCAGGAGTGGGATTGCTGGACCATATGGCCACTCTCTTTTGTAGTTTATTTTCTGAGGCATCTCCATTCTGTTCTCCACAGTGGCTGCAGCACTTTACATTCCCACCCACAGTATATACATGTGATGTGGTTTTTACCACAAACATCGAGCATCTAGTGAGTTTCTTCCAAACTTGTCATGTTACTGATGAAGAATCCGTTTTTGAGGCAGGTAGAGGCTAATCGTCTTTCGATATGTGGGCATAAAATAATAGAGATGACATTTCTATTCCATTTGTTTGATGCTTTCCAACACTGCACCTGGTGCTAGGGCTGTTGGTGTTGCTGAAATAAAGTCATTCACATTATGCAGAATTATTTTAAACAGTGACAACTAGGGAAAGGCAGCTCTGTTTACTTCCCACATGGCCACTGATGCGTTTTCAAACAAAATAATGGGGTATGACTAAACTCCGAATGCATCGTGTCCAAGTACGTTTTGTTTAGTGATGGAAACAGCCCTGGGGAAAATTAACATGGAATGAAGACCTTCTGGTCCGTGTCTCTTGGTCCATTCGTTTTCAACATTTGGTTCTCCTTGAGAAAGCTACCGAACAGAAGAAAAACACCAAATTAAAGTAAATATTTGGAGATGGAGGAAGAACATGGTGTTCCAACGGCTGTACTTTTTTTTATTGAAGTGTCGTTGACTTAAAAATGTGTTTCAGGTGTACATTAAAGGGATTCCGTTATAAGTATATCTTTTTCATTTTCCTTTCCATGATGGTTTATCACAGGATATTACATACAGTTCCCTGTGCTCTACAGTAGGACCTTGTTTATTTTATATAAACAGCAGTTTGTCCAATGGCTGTATTTTTCACGGAAGGCTTTGAGGACTCACCTGGCAATAGCGTCTTGGGTCATCCACCTTTCTTGTTATTATTTCCAGAGGCCAGATGGCAAATGCGGGGGAGAAAGGTAAGTGCAGCCCCCATGGGGCACGGCCAAGGGAGCAGCTGAGAACCGCAGAGAAACGCACCCCGTCAGCTGGTGGGCTGGCGTCTGCACCCCGCGAGGTGGTCTCGGCATCAGGGGAAGCGATGGGCCTTCAGGAGCCGGAGGGCAGGCCGGCTTCGAGCCTGTGTCAGTGCCTTACTGAGCCTTCATGTCCTGTTCCTGGTTAGACCCCGGATGGATGACCTAGGGGTGTGTGGCGTTGTCTTCCTGAATCCCGGAATCCCTTTTGGAGTGTTTTAGTATTTCATTGAAACATGTGTTTTCTGTAAGGGGTAGGAATGCATGTCAGAGTCGAGTAGCTGCAACAAATAGATTCCAGTCTCGTGACAGCAAAGTTGCCAGGCAGTGGGGCAAAGCAGGCAAAGTGGGAAGAGTGTAGGAAGGGGCACGTGTGGACGCTTCCGAGGTCTAGAGGGGCATCCGTCATGTTCCTGTATGTGTCACTGGTGGAACAGGGGCCTCCCTTCCTGCACGTGAGCCCAGGAGGACGAGGGGATTGGTTGGGTCACGCGTGAGCTGGCTGTCCCTTTGCCGCTTCTGCCCTAGAGCTGCCCAGCTGACAGCTGCTGGGGAGTTAACATCAAAGGGGAGAAGGAAGCACTGAAAGAGCAAAAAGGGCAAGACAGCAGGACACAGAAAGTGAGAGGAGCAGCGCCCTTGGCCCACGGGTGGCGCTGGGACCCGAAGCAGCCCCGGTCAGGCGCCCAGCGATGCCAGCTCTGTGCTGAGAGACAAGCAGCAGAGCCACGTGACCGTCGGGAAACCCCGTCTACCGCAGTCTCTGCGCTCAGGGGCGGGACCGTCATCACCTGTAGCAGAGATGCAGCAATCGCTCCTACTACCTGATGGGTTTGGCCAAACTCTGACAGCGCAGGACACGAGACAGATTTTCTATCCTGTCTGTTCTCCTGAAGGATCTATGACGAGTGTGTTGGCGGGGTCCCCTCCTTAGAGAAAGTGGGGCAGCTGAAGACGGGATCAGTGGACTGCATTAGGACGGGCGACATACCAGATATCAGGAACCAGGAACTGCAGGATGAGAGGTTTCATGTGTGTTCGTGCAATTGTCCATCCCTCAGACAATAGTCCACGTTTGGGGATCGGCTATTGAGATTATTTGCATTCAGGAAAAGTGTGTGTGCGCGTGTAGGTTTGTGTGTCGAGCAAATTTAAATCTATGTGATAGTTGTTTCAACTGATTTTAAAGGTCAGTTGATTAGCTTGCAAAAATGAACTGCATTACATCTCTTCGGCTTTCTTGTTTGCTGTGTTAATATTTACAGAACGTCTTTGTCAGCGGTAATTAAGAGACTTGTAAGTTAAATTGCTGTTTATTCTTTTAAAGCTATTAATACATTGGAGTAAAAAAAAAAACTCAGAGCCCAAGGCTACTAATATGGAAATTAAAAGTGGGTCCCAGGACACACCTGTGGGCCCACTACCCCACCCGTGAAAGACATTTGTTCACAGGTTTTGGGTTGTCTTTGCAGAAGTTGCCCGCGCGTGTGTGTTTCATGTTAAATACACGGCAGTTATCCCTGGACATGATACGGGCAGTGGATGCCAGAGTTTGGGCTTGGTTCTGGGTTTTTCCAGCACAAGTCATGTGGACGTGGATAGTTGTGTCTTGGAATGTGTGTGCGAGCCTGCTTCTGGGGTGCAGACCTGAAACTGAACTCGTTTCCAGGGTGTGTGAATGTAAGCTTTGCACCTGGGATTCTCAGGATTTGGTCTAAGTTTACACCCCCGCCGGAAGTATATGCAGGTCGAATTCATTCACGTCCTGACCAACAGGTGGTGTTGCGGCTTTTTGCTGATCTCATATGGTACCAATCTTATTGTTAATTGGTATCATCTTTCCTCCTCTTATACCAGTAAGCATGGGCATTTCATCTCGGCCTTAAGATGTGTCTCTGTGGTATCTTCTCAAATATGCATGAGTTGTTTCACTAGTGGCTGCCGACTTGCCTTTGTGGTGCCCGTGGCACCAATGAGCACTGTCGTGAAGAGGTACTAAAATGGCCCCTTTTCCCACATCTCCCCCAGACCCGCACATCACCAGATGGTTAGACCTTTGGCGATCTGATAAATGAGACGTAGTATTTTGTCATTTCCGTCAGTGTTTCTTCAGTTATAGCAATTTGTCAAATATTTGCAAGATGGAAACATTTTAAGGCATCTTCTTTGGCTAAACTATTTGAACGCTCCACCTTACCAGGGACCCCGCCATGAACAGCTGACGCTTGGAATATCTGCTCTCTTTGTTACTTTACTCCTCCCTCTTCCCTCCCTCCCTCCCCCCTCCCTCCCCCCTCCCTCCCCTCCCTCCCCTCCCTCCCCTCCCTCCCCTCCCTCCCCTCCCTCCCCTTCCCTCCCCCCTCCCTCCCCCCTCCCTCCCCCCTCCTCCCCCCTCCCTCCCTCCTCCCTCCCTCCTCCCTCCCTCCTCCCTCCCACCTCCCTCCCTCCTCCCTCCCTCCCCCCTCCCTCCCCCCCTCCTCCCTCCCTCTCCCTCCCTCTCCCTCCCTCCTCCCTCCCTCTCCCTCCCTCTCCCTCCCCCTCCCTCCCTCCTCCCTCCCTCCTCCCTCCCTCCTCCCTCCCTCCTCCCTCCCCTCCCTCCCCCTCCCTCCCCTCCCTCCCCCCTCCCTCCCTTCTTCCCAGATAACGAGCATCATTTTGCCTCACCATGTTCAAAATACGGGCAAGTATCTGTATCAAGAAAGTGGCGTTAATTAACGCAAAGTAAAATGATTTTAGCAAGTAAAACACCCCCCTTCCACATAAATGCTTTACTTCCTCACACGGGCATCGCCCAAGCACAGCACGGAATTGTTCATTCCCACAAGTGGCACTGCTCAGTCCAGAGAGCGCGGCTGTAGTCCTCCCTTATGTCATGTCTTTGAATTAAAAACTGCTGCGTTTTGTGCACTGCGTCCTCTTGAATCGGGCTCTAGTTAACAGTGCTGTATTACATACTTAAGATCTACTCTCTTTAGCAATTTCTAAGTGTTCTCACTAAGAAAACGAAATGGTAATTATATGAAGGGTTGGAGATGTTAAGTATTATCACAGTAATTATTTCAGAATATGCATGTATCAAATGATCTTGTTTTATAACATCTTTCTTGGAGGATAATTGCTTTACAGTGGTGTGTTAGTTTTTGCTTTATAACAAAGTGAATCAGCTATACGTATACATATATCCCCATATCTCCTCCCTCTTACCTCTCCCTCCCACCCTCCCTATCCCGCCCCTCTAGGTGGTCACAAAGCACCGAGCTAATCTCCCTGTGCTATGCGGCTGCTTCCCACTAGCTATCTATTTTACATTTGGTAGTGTGTATATGTCCATGCCACTCACTTCGTCCCAGAAATGATTGTTTTAATGTGACATGTGACATAGATTTGACTTATAACAAATGTTATGTCATGTTATATCTCATATGTCATTGTTACCATGACGTTATGCTTGACCTATAACATATCTTGTCATGTTATATATCATAATGGCAATTATATTATAACTGACACAACATGTCATAACATGTAATTAACATATGACATGACGTACAAAGTATATGTCGTATCATAGTTGCCATTATGATTGATACATAAGAGGACATTATAGCTGACAACACGTAGTACATACCACAACATGTAATCAACATATAACATGACACTCAGTGTACGTCATAGCATACAATTGCCATTATATATAAATGACATGACTGGCATAGCATAACATACACAACAGCATATAATATATAACATAAAATCGTCATATAGCATATAACCTCTTCCCCCCCACCCCGGTACGCGGGCCTCTCCCGTTGCGGAGCACAGGCTCCGGACGCGCAGGCCCAGCGGCCATGGCTCACGGGCCCAGCTGCTGCACGGCACGTGGGATCCTCCCGGGCCGGGGCACGAACCCGTGCCCCCTGCATTGGGAGGCGGACTCTCAACCACTGCGCCACCAGGGAAGCCCTAGCATATAACCTCTTAAATTATCCCTAAACCACTGAAACTAAATACCAAAAACACAAAATTTTGATATTTAAAACCAAGCAGGGAACTCCCCGGCGGTCCAGTGGTTAGAACTCGCTGCTCTCACTGCTGAGGGCCCAGGTTCACTCCTTGGTTGGGGAACTAAGATCCCACACGCCGCGCGGTGTGGCCAAAAATAAATAAATGAATAAACATTAAAAAACCAAACCAAAAACCCAAACAAAATAAAAGTGAGAGCGTGTCTTCCAGGAAGCCCTGGTAGAAGCAGGCGTGACTCAGTTCCCTGGGAAGCACCTTAGCTCCTTGTCTGTGAGGAGATCACAAAACCACGTCAAGGGCTCTGCTCCCGGCATCACAGCCCGAGGTGGGCGCCAGGGCTGTGGATTCCAGGAGAAAGTATTCGGGAGAAGAGCAGTCACCTAGGCTTTATTTCCCCCCAACACCGTTTATTTTTAGTGGCGTGAGTTTGTCTGAATCCATGTTTTAGAAGAGACAAGACTCTAGGTTTGATTTTATTTATTTTAGAAAAATAAAAGCCCAGCTGTCTGTCAAGCCTTGTTCAATTCTTTGACGTGCCCACCGGGAGGAAGGAGGGAATCACGACAGTTTATAGAAAACTTTGGTGGAAAATTAACTGCGACGTGAATTCTGTCGGAGGATACGGGTCTGGGTCCCCACTACGTCCCTTTTTGACCGTGTGTGGCCAGCAGAAAAATGACCCCCGCAGATGTCCAATCCCTAATTCCTCATCCCCAGAGCAGGTGGGCATGTTCCCTCACGTGGCAAAGGGGAATTACGGTAGCAGGTAGAGCTAAGGTTGGTCGTGAGCTGACCTTAAGACGGAGATGATCCTGGATTATCCGGATGCGCTCAGTGTAAGCACAGCGTCCTTCAAAGCGGGCGAGGGAGGGAGAACGAGGGGCGGAGTGATGTGATGTGAGGGAGGTAGGACCACCCTCTGCGGGACTCGAGGATGGGGGAGGGGACCACGGAGCCAAGCAATGTGGGTGGTCTGTAGAAGCCGGAAAGTGCAAGAGACAGGTTCTCCCTTGGCGCCTCGAGAAGGCACCAGCCCCGCTGACACCGGGGGTCTTAGCTCTGTGGGGCTTCTGACCCCCCAGACCTGTGAGATAATAAATATGCATCATTGAGCCTTGAGGGTGCGCTGTCGTTACAGCAACCGTTGGAAAGAGACACGCATATAAATGGCTCATTAAATCTTAACTCGGGTCTGTCCTGTTGCTCAGAAACTTCCCGGGGTACCCACAGAGCGAAAGCCATGGAATACAAGGCAAATAGCGCTTTTAGTAAGATGTGATCCCTGCCCCCGGGAGGAGAACCCCGGGGCGGGGGGCGGGTTGCCCACGCACACATCAGTGTTCTTCCCTCTTCTTTCTTTCTAGTGTGTGTCATCCCTCCTTCATTTTTTCCCCCTTCTTTTTTACTCGAGGTTGAAGAAATCATGCCAACTTTCAGTTTTATTGGAGCAAAGGAAGGCCTAGGATGTGTGTGTGAAACTTTTTAATAAAAACCATTCTATTGTAGTGAAATAGACAAAGCATGAAATGCACCCTTTTAACCCTTTTTAAGTGTTTAGTGGCGTTAAGTCCATTCACACTGTCGTGCAGACATCACCACGATCCTCTCCGGAACTCCTTTCCTTGTGCAAAACTGAAACTCTGTCCCCATGAAACACTAAGTCCCCTCTTCCCCTCCCCTGGCCCCGGCACCCAGTTTTCTTTGTGGCCAGGGATTTGCGGGTTCTGGGCATTTCCTGTAAATGGAGTCACACACTATGTGTTTTTCTGTGTGTGGCCTCTTTCACTGAGCACGATGGCCTCACGCTTCATCCACGCTGTAGCCGGTGTCAGCGTTTCCTGCCTTTTTATGACTGAATACCATTCCATTGTGTGGATGGACCACACTTCATCCATCCATCCATGGATGGGCAGTTGGATTGTTTCCACCTTTGTGAATAAGGCTTCTATGAACCGGGCGTGCAAGTGTCTCTTCGAGACCCTGCTTTCCATTCCTTTGGATAAGTACCACAAGTGGGATTGCTGGGTTGTACGGTAGCTCTATTTTTAACTTTTTCAGGACCCTCCATACTGTCCTCTATAGCGGCTGTATCAGTCCCCACCAGCAGCGTAGGAGGGCTCCTTTCCTTCACAGCCTCACCCACGCTTGTTATTTTCTGCTTTTGTTTCTGTTTATAGCCATCCCAGTGGGTGTGGGTGGTGTCTCACTGTGCTTTCGATTTGCGTTTCTCTAACCGTTAGTGATGTTGAGCATCTTTTCATGTGCTTATTGGCCATTGGCATATCTTCTTTGCAGAAATACCTGTTCATGTTCTTTGCCCATTTAAAAAACTCAGTTTTTTTCCTCCTCAGTGGGCTCTCTTTATTAATTCCGTTTTTAAATTTTCTTTTTATTTATATATACATATTCTAATTTTTTACTGGAGTAGAGTTGCTTTACAATGTTGTGTTAGTTTCTGCTGTATAGCAAAGTGAATCAGTCATACGTATCCATATGTCCACTCCTTTTTGGATTTCCTTCCCATTTAGGTCACTGCAGAGCAGTGAGTAGAGTTCCCTGTGCTGTACAGCAGGTTCTCGTTAGTGATCTGTTTTATACATAGTAGTGTATATATGTCAATCCCAATCTGCCAATTCATCCCATTCCCCTTTCCCCCCTCGGTGTTCATACGTTTGTTCTCTACGTCTGTGTCTCTATTTCTGCTTTGCAAATAGGTTCCTCTACCATTTTTCTGGATTCCACATATATGCATTAATATCCGATATTTGCTTTTCTCTTTCTGACTTCACTCTGTATGACAGTCTGTAGGTCCAGCCACATCTCTGCAAATGGCACAGTTTTGTTCCTTTCTGTGGCTGAGTAGTTTTCCACTGTATGTATGTACCACATCTCCTTTATCCATTCCTCTGCTGGTGGACACTTAGGTTGCTTCCATGTCCTGGCTATTGTAAATAGTGCTGCTATGAACATGCGAGTGCATGTGTCTTTTGGAATTACGGTGTTCTCCAGGTATATGCCCAGGAGTGGGACTGCTGGATCATATGGTAGTTCTGTTTTTTATTGTGGTTGTTAAGAAATGTTTTTGAAGCAGCTGGGAGAGAAAGAAGAAGGTGTGCGAGTCCCAGTAGCCTCCCGAGCCCTGCGGGAACCAAACCTCATTCGGAAGCTCATTGCTTTCAATGCCCTTGTCTTGTAAACCATCACTCCATTCGGGCCGCCTGGAAGCCTCTAGGGATCCTGGGAGGACCTTCCACATGCAAGTGGCTTCCAGAAAAAGTGGGGAAAGTGAAACAGAAGAGGTCGGTTGGCTGCCAGCATGATATAAATACACATTTCTCTACACTTGTCACACTGAAAGTCTAAAACTCCAGGAAGGGGGCCCTGATGCTATGATAGCTGGTCAGATCACGCACGTTGGAACTGGGGTCTCCCATGCCGCAAGTGGGGTGGACTAGACTTGTTTCTATGGGAACCAGGCATCCTGGGCCAAAACGGACCCTACGGGACACTCACTTTGTATTCCAGAGTTTCCCGTCTTGGCCTGGAGGCCCGTTGGCAAATTAGAAATGCTTGCGAGCATATTGCCACGAGGGTTGCTCTCCTTTGTGTGAATCTCTGAAAAGACATTTGTGAGCCTCTGAGAGCTTGACTTTGAGCGTTCAAAGCGGTTATGGGAATGGTGGTTCTGGCCGTAGCTGTTGCGATGAACAATGTAACGTGCACTGAGGAGACGTCACAGAACATTGGGGGTCGGAAGGATTTGCGGTAAGGAACACACCTTCCACGGAATGGTAGTAGCCAAGTAACATAGAATTCAGCCACGGAGGACATGTTGGGAGTCTGGGTGAGACTGTTGATGCTGACGAGGATAATTCATGGTGGACAGGCATCCACTTTGTAAAGGTATAAGTAGGTTCCGGGAAGACGGCTAAACGCAATTCTGGATAACCAGGTGCAGCTTGGCCCTGCTGGACTTTGATAAACAGAGAAACGAATATAAAAATGAAGAAAAGAAACACAACCTTGTAAATCAACTATACAACAATAAAAATTAATGTAAAAAAATGAAGAAAGCACTGAGTGTCCTAAGGTGGCTTTTGGGAACCTTAGATTCCAAGGGAGATTCTTGGAGGTGTAATTCCACCAGGTGTGCTGTGGAAAGTTTGGCCACATCTGCCTGCGGTTAGCTGTGTGTAGAGAGTGTGTTCAGCCAGGGATCCACCCATAAATCTTCAAAAAAAAAAAAAAATTTTTTTTTATTGAAGTACAGTTGATTTACTATGTTGTTTCAGGAGTACAGCAAAGTGATTCAGTTATAATTATATATATATATATTTTTTTCATATTCTTTCCTATTTTGGTTTATCACAGAATATTGAGTAGAGTTCCCTATGCTATACAGGAGGATCTTGTTGTGTATTCATCCTATATATACTAGTTTACATCTACTAATCCCAACCTTCCACTCCATCCCTCCCCCACCCCCCTGCCCCTTGGCAACCACAAGTCTGTTCTCTATGTCTGTGAGTCAGCTTCGTAGATACGTTCATTTGTGTCATATTTTAGATTCTACATATAAGTGATATCATATGCTATTTGTCTTTCTCTGGCTTACTTCACTTAGTATGATCATCTCTAGGTCCATCCGTGTGGCTGCAAATGGCATTATATCATTCTTTTTTATGGCTGAGTAATATTCCACTGTATATATGTGCCACATCGTATTTATCCATTCCTCTGTCGATGGACGTTTAGGTGGCTTCCGTGTCCTGGCTGTTATAAATGGTACTCCTGTGAATATCAGGTGTATGCATCTTTTTGAATTAGAGTTTTTGTCTTTTCCTGACACATGCCCAGGAGTGGGATTGCTGGATCATATGGTAGCTGTATTTTTAGTTTTTTAAGGAACCTCCGTACTGTTCTCCATAGGGGCTGCACCAACTTACATTCCCACCAATAGGGTAGGAGGGCTTCCTTTTCTCCACACCCTCTCCAGCACCTATTGTTTGTAGACTTTTTAATGATGCCCATTCTGACGAGTGTGAGGTTGATACCTCCTTGTAGTTTTGATGTGTATTTTTCTAATAATTAGCAATGTTGAGCCTCTTTTCCTGTGCCTGTTGGCCATCTGGATGTCTTCTCTGGACCTATATGTCTGTTAAGGTCTTCTGCCCATTTTTTTTTTTTTAACATCTTTATTGGAGTATAATCGCTTTACAATGGTGTGTTAGTTGCTGCTGTATAACAAAATGAATCAGCTATACATATACATGTATCCCCATATCTCCTCCCTCTTGCGTCTCCCTCCCTCCCACCCTCCCTATCCCACCCCTCTAGGTGGTCACAGAGCACCGAGCTGATCTCCCTGTGCTATGTGGCTGCTTCCCACTAGCTATCTATTTTACATTTGGTAGTGTGTATATGCCCGTGTCACTCTCTCACTTCGTCCCAGCTTACCCTTCCCCCTCCCTGTGTCCTCAAGTCTATTCTCTACGTCTGCGTCTTTATCCTTGTCCTGCCCCTAGGTTCTTCAGAACCATTTTTTTTTTAGATGCCATAAGGTCACAGACACCCCAAAACACATCACTGGGTGTAGTCCTGCCCAGCAGAAAGACAAGATACAGCCTCATTCACCAGAACACAGGCACTAGTTCCCTCCACCAGGAAGCCTACACAACCCACTGAACCAACTTTAGCCACTGGGGACAGACACCAAGAACAACGGGAACTACGAACCTGCAGCCTGTGAAAAGGAGACCCCAAACACAGTAAGTTAAGCAAGATGAGAAGACAGAGAAACACACAGCAGATGAAGGAGTAAGGTAAAAACCCACCAGACCAAACAAATGTAGAGGAAATAGGCAGTCTACCTGAAAAAGAATTCAGAATGATAGTAAAGATGATCCAAAATCTTGGAAATAGAATGGAGAAAATACAAGAAACCTTTAGCAAGGACCTAGGAGAACTAAAGTGCAAACAAACAGTGATGAACAACACAATAAATGAAATTAAAAATACTCTAGAAGGGATCAATAGCAGAATAACTGAGGCAGAAGAACGGATAAGTGACCTGGAAGATAAAATAGTGGAAATAACTACTGCAGAGCAGGATAAAGAAAAAAGAACGAGAAGAGTTGAGGACAGTCTCAGAGAACTCTGGGACAATATTAAACGCACCAACATTCGAATTACAGGAGTCCCAGAAGAAGAAGAGAAAAAAGAAAGGGACTGAGAAAATATTTGAAGAGATTATGGTGGAAAACTTACCTAATACAGGAAAGGAAATAGTCAAGTTCAGAAAGTGTAAAGAGTCCCATACAGGATGAATCCAAGGAGAAACACACCAAGACACACATTAATCAAACTATCAAAAATTAAATACAAAGGAAAAATACTAAAAGCAGCAAGTGAAAAGCAACAAGTAACATACAGGGGATCCCGATGAGGTTAACAGCTGATCTTTCAGCAGAAACTCTGCAAGCCAGAGGGAGTGGCAGGACATATTTAAAGTGATGAAAGGGAAGAACCTGCAGCCAAGATTACTCTACCCAGCCAGGATCTCACTCAGATTCGATGGAGAAATTAAAAGCTTTAGAGACAAGCAAAAGCTGAGAGAGTTCAGCACCACCAAACCAGCTCTACAACAAATTCTGCCCGTTTTTTGATTGTTTTTTGTTGTTGTTGTTCTTGCGTTGTGTGAGCTATTTGTATATTTTGGAAATTAAACCCTTGTTGGTTGCATCATTTGCCAATATTTTCTTTCGTTCTGCAGCATTTGTTATTTGTAGACTTTTTTTTTTAAGATGTTGGGGGTAGGAGTTTATTAATTTATATTTTTGCTGTGTTGGGTCTTCGTTTCTGTGCGGGGGCTTTCTCTGGTTGCGGCGAGCGGGGGCCACTCTTCATCACGGTGCGCGGGCCTCACTGTCGCGGCCTCTGTTGTTGTGCAGCACAGGCTGCAGACGCGCAGGCTCAGTAGTTGTGGCTCACGGGCCTAGTTGCTCCGCGGCATGTGGGATCCTCCCAGACCAGGGCTCGAACCCGTGTCCCCTGCATTAGCAGGCAGATTCTCAAACACTGCGCCACGAGGGAAGCCCTATTTGTAGACTTTTTGACGATGGCCATTGTGACCAGCGTGAGACGCACACAAGTTTCTCCTGCTCAGAAGACTGTGTCTCTAAGAACACGTTCTCCTTTTATTTGAACTTTTTCTCAAGGTTCCCTGTGCTCTCTCCCACTTCTGAATTCTAATATTGTTGTTCCCTGTGGATACAGGCATTTTTCCTCCATTTACCTTTGTTATGAAATCCGTTGCTTGCGTCACCATGACTGGGAGACGACAAACAAGAAGAAGGCTCTGAAATCCCAGAGACCCAGCGGTCTTCACTCATCCACCCAAAGCAGAGAGCACCCCAGATACATCGGCGGGGAAGGATCCTTCCCTCCCCGCCGGGACTGTGGAGCAGGCGATGACCCACAGGGAGTGGAAAGTCCGTTTCTGCATTAACGAAAGGTTGCTGGGCCGTCACCGATGCCAACCCCAGGACAGAGCCGTTCACTAGGGTGGAAATGATGACCCCCTTATCTGTGAGGTTTCAGAGCTGTGTAAGGATCTGGTGGCATGAGAAACCCAGAGGGAGCCCGTCTTAATTGCAGACACTCTTGTTCACAGCTCCTTATAAAAGGTGGTTTGGAGCCATGCTAGATCACGTGGGGAACTGGACCCCCCCCCCCTTAACTGTCATGAGCGCCTGTCTCCTAGCTGCATAAAGAAGAGCCTGTCTCGGAAGCGTGGCATGTTCCCTGGACCCAAGCAGCTTAAAATCAACGTTGGTGGATGGAGGCTGCGGTCGTGCTGTGGATGGAGAGGATGCAGGTGTCTCTCTGGTCGCCATGCTGCCCAGAGCTGGGAACACTCAGCCACAGATGGGGTGGGCACAGGGAGACCGTCACAGGGGTGACCCCTCCCTAATGGCGTGGGTTTGTCCCATCAGTGACATTCTGCGGTAGGCGTTGTGTAACTAAAAGCACTTCCCAGTGCTGAGAGCGTGTTCATTTTCCTGATGGCTAAACCAGCAGAAGATGGACCGTGGGACATTACGTCATCCTATGGCTGGGAGCCCGCCGAACACCTGAGCAGCAGGTGACAGACATCAGGTGCCCCGTGGTGGGACCCCTGAGAAGGTTCAGACAGATGCTTGCATCTCCCTGTGTGACTTTTACGACCAGAGAAATAAACAACACTTCTGTGGGTGAGAGATGCTGGCGGGGGGAGAGGCTGTGACAATAGTGTTTGAGGAGCCGGTTTGGAAATGCTGCAGGACCTCTTCTGAGAACGGGCACGGATAAGGATGCTTCGGTGAACGGACCGTGGGATTCTGACCTTGCCTTTGTTTCCAGTTCCATTTCCTTCCTCACCACGACTCCCTTGCCCTGTCATATTTGGAAAAAGAGAGCTGTTGAATTATGGGGACACTTCCTAGCCTTGGGGACACTGCAGGTAGAACCCTAGTGTGCCATTCTTCGGGTGTTTCCATTAGAAAAGGACTGTTCTTAGCTTCCCAGCGTCTACCCCGTGCTGGTTTCAAAGGATCCTGAGAGCGACAGCTTTGAACAGACTCCTAAGTGATGCTGAGGGGATTCTATCCCATTTTTCAGCTGGTTTGCAGCTTCCCTTGATGGTTCAAAGCAATCTCGCCGAAGGAGCCTGACTCCCCGGGCATCAGGCGATGCCAGGAAGGCTGCCAGGATCGGTCCTGGTTGCAAAGCAATGTTAATTAAAACTCATCTCTGATCTCCACATCTCTTACTGCATCCTGTTCCCCCACGTACACTTTTAATAATGTGCAGTTCTATTGTACTATCCACGGTGACCCATTTCACAGCATGTGGTACTCATGTGTGGTGTCATTTCTCCGCTGGACGGAAGGAGAAAGTAATAAAATGTTCCGGAGTCGTGGAGAGAGCGTGGGCCTTGGCATCTCATGGCCTGCAATCCTAGTTCTTGCTTTGCTGCCTCTGTAGCTGGGCTGCCTTCTTGGAGACCCTCAACATCACCAAACGTCAGTTTTCTCGTCTGCAGAATGGAGACAACGGTCATTTGCTTTGGGCTTGCAGAAAGGATTAGAAGGGGTGGATGTATCAGAGGAAAGCCAGTGTAGCCACGGAAAAGTCCTTATCACTCATTACAATGGAGTGGGGTGACCTCCAGGGGAAATGCGCCTTCCATCGAATGAATTGTTACACGAGCACATTTGAAGGGGCCGTGATCCAACTGTCCTTTAAAAATTTCTTTTAACTTATTATTTATTGTCAAAGTCATATAATATAAAACATCGGGGTTTTTTTGGCGGTACGCGGGCCTCTCACTTCTGGGGCCTCTCACTTCTGGGGCCTCTCCCGTTGCGGAGCACAGCCTCCAGACATGCAGGCTCAGCGGCCATGGCTCACGGGCCCAGCCGCTCCGCGGCATGTGGGATCTTCCCGGACCGGGGCACGAACCCGTGTCCCCCACGTCGGCAGGCGGACTCCCAACCACTGCGCCACTAGGGAAGCCCAAAACATCCTATTTTAACCACATTTAACTGCACAGCTCAGTAGCACTAAGTACATTCACATTATTGTACAACCCTCACCTCCCGAATTTTTCAGCTTCCCAAACTGAAACTCTGTCCCCATCAAACATTAACTGCACATTCCCCCACCCCCCGGCCCCGGCATCCACCAGTGTACTTTCTGACTTCATGAATTTGACTGTTTCAGGTCCGTCATATAAGTGGTATCGAACAGCATTGGTCTGCACCCAGTGTATATTGGAATGCATTTTTAAGGTTAATATATGTCCTGCAAACATACTGTACCTTCTATTTTTCTCCCTGTGCAATACAGTAGGCCCTCACTAAACCTCTGCTTCATACACAGTATTGTACATATATCCATCCCAATCTCTCAATCCATCCCACTCCCTCTCCTCCCTTGGTGTCCATACGTTTGTTCTCTACGTCTGTGTCTATTTCTGCTTTGCAAATAGGTTCATTTGTACCATTTTTCTAGATCCCACACATATGCATTAAACGAATATATGACATTCGTTTTACTGTTTCTGACTTACTTCACTCTATACCTGGGGAAAACCATAATTCAGAAAGATAACATTCCAGTGTTCCGAAACGGTGATTGCTTTAACTTCCTTTCTTCTTCCCAAAAGACGTTTAAAAGAGTTTTAAAATTCCAGTTGGAAACTGTAACCCCAAAAGGTGCAAGCACCCCTATGTTCACAGCAGCAATGTTCACAGTAGCCAAGACATGGAAGCCACCTAAATGTCCTTCGACAGGGGAATGGATAAAGAATATGTGGTACGTATATACAATGGAATATTACTCAGCCATAAAAAAGAATGAAATAATGCCATCTGCAGCAACATGGATAGACCTAGAGATCCCACTGTCTTTGATTTCACTCAGAAGCTCTGGGCTTTGTTGGATATGTGGCCGTGCAAATTGCTTTGGGCCGTTCCTACATCGTGCTGTCAAGAGTCCATCCCTAACGCTTACAGTAATCCCTTGAAATCTGCAGCCCTGTTACAACAAAGACCAGCCTCTTCGCTGCAACTTCCAGAAGTTCAACAAATCATTGGAATTGCAAAGTGGTGGGACGGGGGAAACATTTTACATTGGCATTCACGCATTGTCTGTAAACGAAAATGCAAATGATTTGTTTTAGTTTGTGACTGTCAAGCACTTGGCAGGGGTGGGGGGCACTGGCGCTTTGTCCTGGGGTGTGCATTTTATATAGAAAATGTATGAAAGGAAAAAATCAGTCAAATGGGTGAAAAGAAAAAAATCAAAGCCATATATGCAGGCATCTGTTTTCAGGTTCATGTTTCGTCACGACACCAACCTGTCGAAAGTTTACGGATTCCACGTTCAACCAATCCTCTTGTGAGTCTGTTTATGTTTCATAGGCAAGTTCATTTGTATCATACTTTAGATTCCACATGTAAGTGGTAACGTGGTATTTGTCTTCCCTGTCTGACTGACTTCACTTAGTATGATCATCTCTAGGTCCATCCAGTTTGCTGCAAATGGCATTATTTCATTCCTTTTTATGGCTGAGTCATGTTCCATTGTACACATGCACCACCGTGTCTTATTTATCCTTCCCTCTGTCGATGGACACGTAGGTTGTTTCCATGTCCTGGCTATTGTGAATAGTGCTGCTGTGAACAGTGGGGTGCGTGTATCTTTTCGAATTAGTTTTGTCTGGATATACGCCCAGCAGTGGGATTGCTGGATCGTACGATAGCTCTATTTTTAGTTTTTTAAGGAACCTCCATACTGTTCTCCATGGTTCATATTCCCACCAACAGTATAGGAGGGTCCTTTCTTCTCCACATCCTCCCTAGCATTTGTGATTTGTGTTCTTTTTGGTGATGGTCATTTGACAGGTGTGGGGTGATACCTCGTTGTGGTTTTGGTTTGCATTTCCCTGATGATTAGCAGTGCTGAGCATCTTTTCATGTGTCTGAATGCACCTCAGCAATGGCCACCTGGCTCCATTTTGGATGTCTGAACCACAGTTACTCCATTCTGAGTTTTAAATGTATTTTTCCTTCATGGCTAAAGCAGATGTACAGTGCATGTTTAATAGGCCGCAAACATGCTGTTTTGGTTAGCCTGAAGTTCAAATTAAATCATGTAGAAGCCAGGATGACTTCCCTGTACCTCAACATGTCAAAATTACCTCTATCGTTTTCCCCTTTGGATTGCAAATCTTTCTTTTTTATTGAAGTATAGTTGATTTACAATGTTGTGTTAGTTTCTTGTGTAGAACTAAGTGATTCAGTTTTATATATATATATTCTTTTATATATTTTATGTATGCATTTTTATATATAAAATTTTATATATAATAGTCATATTTTATATAATCTTTTATATATCTATGTATTCTTTTACAGATTCTTTTTCCTTACAGGTTATTATAAGATATTGAACATAGTTCCCTGTGATATACAGTAGGTCCTTGTTTATCTATTTTGTATATAATAGTTTGTATGTGTTAATCCCAAAGTCCTAATTTATCCTTCCCCCCCTTCCCCTTTGGTAACCATAAGTCTGTTTTCTATGTCTGTGAGTCTGTTTCTGTTTTGTAGATAGGTTCATTTGTATCACTTTTTAGGTTCCACCTGTAAGTGATATCATGTGATATTTGTCTTTCTCTGACTTACTTCACTTAGTATGATCATTTCTAGGTCCATCCATGTTGCTGCAAATGGCATTATTTTGTTCTTTTTGATGGCTGACTAGTATTCCACTGTATATATGCACCACATCTTCTTTATCCACTTCTCTGTTGATGGACACTTAGGTGGCTTCCATGTCTTGGCTACTGTAAATAGTGCTGCTATGAACATAGGGGTGCACGCATCTTTTCGAATTAGAGTTTTGTCTGGGTATATGCCCAGTAGTGGAATTGCTGAGTCCTACGGTCGCTCTATTTTTAGTTTTGTGAGAAACCTCTCCACACAGGAGTACTGTTCTCCACAGTGGTTGCACTAATTTACATTCCCATGAATCGTGTAGGAGGGTTCCCTTTTCTCCATATCCTCGCTGACATTTGTTGTGTGTGCTCTTTTTTTTATAGTTATTATTGAGAAAACAATGTTTAATTTATCAAAAAAAGTATTTCCTTTGATTGAAGAAAATTGTACGCACTGCAATAATCTGAAAACCTAGAGGCTCTAATCAGAGCCCTCAAAGTCTAAGAAATTGAGGAACCTGTATTGAAAAACTAGTCAATCCCAGGATTTATATTTCTATGGACAGCAGGTAGTCATCTTGTGCTTTCTTATTTATCTGACTTGACAATTTCTTTTAATTGAAGTGTTTAGACAATTTATTTTAATCACCAGTAGAGTCTATTTTTATTTGTGCCATCTGTTCTGTGTTCCATTTTCCTCTTTTTTTCTTCTCTTTCTTTATTTTTAATTTTTCAATTGAAGTATAGTTGATTTACAGTGTTGTGTTAGTTTCAGCCGTACAGCAAAGTGATTTATAAGTAAGTTCTTTTGTATCTTTTTTTTAGATTCCACATATAAGTGGCATCATATTTGTCTTTCTCTGTCTGACTTACTTCACTTAGTATGATAATCTCCAAGTCCATCCATATTGCTGTAAATGGCATTATTTCATTCTCTTTTATGGCTGAGTAATATTCCATTGTATATATATATGTACCACATCTTTATTCATCTGTCGATGGACATTTAGGTTGCTTCCATGTCTTGGCTATTGTAAATAGTGTTGCTATGAACATTGGAGTGCATGTATTTTTTTTAGCATCTTTATTGGAGTATAATTGCTTTACAGTGGTGTGTTAGTTTCTGCTTTATAACAAAGTGAATCAGCTATACCTATACATATATCCCCATATCTCCTCCCTCTTGCATCTCCCTCCCACCCTCCCTATCCCACCCCTCTAGGTGGACACAAAGCACGAGCTGATCTCCCTGTGCTATGCAGCTGCTTCCCACTAGCTATCGGTTTTACGTTTGGTAGTGTATATATGTCCATGCCACTCTCTCACTTTGTCCCAGCTTACCTTTCCCCCACCCCGTGTCCTCAAGTCCATTCTCTAGTAGATCTGCGTCTTTATTCCCAACCTGCCCCGAGGTTCTTCATGACCTTTTTTTTTGTTTAAATTCCATATATATGTGTTAGCATAGGGTATTTGTTTATGCATTTCTGACTTACTTCACTCTGTATGACAAACTCTAGGTGCATTCGACCTCACTACAAATAACTCAATTTTGTTGCTTTTTAAGGCTGAGTAAGATTCCATTGTATGTATATGCCACATCTTCTTTATCCATTTATCTGTTGATGGACGTTTAGGTTGCTTCCATGTCCTGGCTATTGTAAATAGAGCCGCAGTGAACATTGTGGTACATGACTCATTTTGAATTATGGTTTGCTCAGGGTATATGCCCAGTAGTGGGATTGCTGGGTCGTATGTTAATTCTATTTGTAGTTTTTTAAGGAACCGCCATACTGTTCTCCACAGTGGCTGTATCAATTTACATTCCCACCAACAGTGCAAGAGGGTTCCCTTTTCTCCACACCCTCTCCAGCATTTATTGTTTGTAGATTTTTTTGATGATGTCCATTCTGACTGGTGTGAGGTGATATCTCATTGTGGTTTTGATTTTCATTTCCCTGATGATTAGCAATTTTGAGCATCTTTTCGTGTATCCATTGGCCATATGTATTTCCTCTTTGGAAAAATGTGTATTCAGTTCTTCTACCCATTTTTAAGTTGGGTTGTTTCTTTTTTTAATGTTGTATTGTTTGAGCTGTTTATGTATGTTGAATATTAATCCCTGTCATATCATTTGTAAATATTTTCTTGCTTTTGGTAGGTTATTTTTTTGTTTTGTTGATGGTTTCCTTTGTTGTGCAAAAGCTTTTCCTTTGCTGTGCAGTTAGGTCTTATTTGTTTATTTTTGCTTTTATTTCCTTTATTTTAGGAGACAGCAAAAAAATATTGCTGTGATTTATGTTGAGTGTCTGCCTGTGTTTTCCTCTAGGATTTTTATAGTATGTAGTCTTACACTTAGGTCTTTAATCCATTTTGCAGGGTTTTTTGGTATATGATGTTAGAAAATGTTCTAATTTCATTCTTTTAAATCTAGCTGTCCAGTGTTCCCAGCACCACTTATTGAAGAGACTGTCTTTTCTCCAGTGTACATCCTTGCCTCCTTTATCATAGATTATTTGACCATAGGTGTGTGGGTTTGTTTCTGGGCTTTTTGTCCTGTTCTGTTGACCTATGTGTCTGTTTTTCTTGCCAGTACCATACTGTTTTGGTGACTGTAGCTTTGTAGTATAGTCTGAAGTCAGGGAGCATGATTTCCTCCATGCTGTGTTCTTCTTTCTCAAGATTGTTTGGGCTATTTGGGTTTTTTTGGGGGTTTCCACACAAATTTTAATATTATTCTAGTTATGTGAAAAATGTCATTGTTATTTTGATAGGGGAGGCATTGAATCTGTAGATTGCCTTCCCCAAGGATTCCTGACCAAGGTTCCAATATACATAGAATCTCAAATGAGATAATTAACCAGCAGCCCACTTTCTGAGATATGATCCTGGTGACATTCTCCACACAGTGCCTCTCAAATGGGAACATGCTCAGTGATTCCCAGAGAAATTATTGGTGCTGCTGGTTCTGATGGAGCATGTTTAGTGTTGATCCTGAAACACTGCATTTCTAACAAGCGCCCAGGAGGTGCCGTTGCTTGTGGTCCCAAACCACACTTTTCAGCATCAAGGCTTTAGAGCCGTCTTCCCAAGGCTTGCCCTGTTTTGTGTGTCCCCTGGTGTACTGATTCCCTATGTAGATGTCTCTTCTCCTACCCAGGAGCTTTTGTTTGACGATGTCTGGGAAGGCTTTCTAAAACTGCTTGTAGGATATTGGTTCTCAATCAGGAACCTCTGTACCTCGCAAGAGAGACACTTGACATGGACGGTGAGACATTTTTGGTTGTCACAGTGGGAGAGGTCGGTGGCGACCCCTTCCATCTGGTGGGTAGAGATGAAGCAGGCTGGTCAACATCCTACAGTGTGCAGGACAGCACGTCACACAGAGAATTATCCAGTCATGTGTCAACCGTGGGGAGGCTGAGAAATCCTGGTTCATATGAGCTAACGTGCTCCTCTGGCCCAGAACGAAGCCTCAGTCCTTAGGGGAACCTGCAGATTCCAGCAGGATTTGCTCCTCTCTCCAGTGTGACAAACCCCACGCTCCCTAACTCTTCTCTCCTCCCCACTTCATGATCTCCTTTTCTTCTTATAGGCAGTCCTCATTCACTAATGCGTAACTGCCACGACGTCATGGGCTTTGGACTTGGGTGTTGGCTGCGTCCCCAGTGCCAGAGCTGGCTAATCAGTGAGGCGGTGTGTGTCCCTGGGGATTTTTGTTCTTGAGGCCGGGGTGCACTGGCCCGGGTGCGTTTAGAAGGAAATGAGTCACTCAGCATCCCGCGCTGTAGGACTGGTTATACCCGAAATACGTAAAGAAATGGAAAGCTAGTCGTGGCAGGTTCGGTAACACAGCGGGGTTGTTTCAAGAAGGAAGTCACCACCTAGAAACGGATAGAGAATAGGGATTCCTCTGTTAAATGAGTGCCCGGGTTGTACATGTCAGCATAGCTCCCAAGGGTGTCTCGTCAGTCTGACTCAGGAAGGGATCACCGTCTCTCCATTAATGGGCAGGCGCTTTGGAACCACTTGGAGGGGGTACACGGCCCAAGCAAAGAACAGATAAACACTCGATATGAGTAGCGAAGGCAACATCTATGCCTTATCTCAAGTTTTCTTGCTAGAAATTCTCACCCCTTGGAGGTTCCTTTGAGCCCACGCTTGCCATTGAGAACCTCTCGAACCCATCCAGGTGGAGAGGAAAAGAGAGGTATTAAAAGGAAAACAAGTGACATATTCCGTGACCTTCCTAATCCCTGTGGAAGTTTCTAGGCACGCAGGTAGATACGGACAGGACAGAATTTCCTACGAATGTCAGAGACGGCAGGTTCCAGACAGAAAAGGTCCCATTGTCTCTCGCCACTGTGCACCTTTGCCTTGCTGTTCCCGTATTGGTATTTATCCTTTGGTGTCTGTCTGTCCTTTGTTTTCATTTCAGCCTGTGTGTTTGTTTTACTAAATGGTAGACGCTTAATTCCTGGGTGGGTATTTCAGTCAGTCAGCCTCTGCACCGAATCCTTGATCAAAATGTTTCTTGTCAATGAGATAGGAATTGTTTTTTTCCATCCCTCCACCCTACTCTAGTAATTGGTGAGTGTTAGCTAATGCCTGGCTGGAAACAAAATCCGATGTGAAGAACAGTGAATCCCAGGCCAGCCCTTCTCCAGGTGTGTACACTCAGTGAGGGAAAAGTCTCAGTTCTCCGTAGAAGGACCCAGCTTTTCCTTTATCTTACAGTAACTTAGTAGAATGTATACAGTATAGTCCAGTATACAGTAACCTTTTATACATATCCACATTTTAAAGAGAGCGTATTCTGTAAGATTCCCACTGTCCAGTGTTTGGTCTGTGTTAATAAATATGGATGTGGTGCTGTAACAGGTGAACCAGACTGATAACTCGTGAACCAGACTCAGTTCAGCATCCAGTGAGGTGTCTTCCAGTGAAAGGAGACAGAATACAGTCAGGCTAACTGGTGATTGCCAAATATATCACCTGTTTCTAAGTTCAAGGATGAAAAATAAGGCAAGGCAGGAACGTGGAGTGTGTTTGCAAAATCCATTTCGTGGGAGACGCATTTAACAAAAGGAAGGGTTTTGAGTGAAGCTCTGATGATAGCTGGAAGAGGGAGTCAAGTGTGTATCTGTGGGTAGGACGTGCTGGGACGCGGGAACAGAAAATACATAGGGGTTTTGAAAGGTCCTTTTGGTTGTAACCGTAAATATCCTAAAGGTGTATTCACTTTGACAGAAAATACATAGGGGTTTTGAAAGGTCCTTTTGGTTGTAACCGTAAATATCCTAAAGGTGTATTCACTTTGACAAGGCATTTCCGTTTACAGAAATCTTAAAATGATTGATACGTATGATTCACTGGTTTGTTGTTTGTAATGTTGAAATATTTAAAACAACTTCACAATCTGGTAGCTATAACGTGTCAGTGTGAGATGTAAAAAATTAATACCTTAGATCTCGATGAATCCACATACAAATAATCTCTAAAAATATTACCCTCTGAAAAAGAGCAGAAGCAAGATTCTCCGTACAGTTTAATCCTTATGTACGTGCGAAACAAAGACTGCTCTCCAATGTGTTAATAGGTTTGTGTTGTAATAAAAATGCACGCATAGGTACAATGTGTAAATTATACCATTCTGTTGAGAGGACTTAATTCTGTCTAGGGGATTAAAGAACAGTTTAAGATACAGAGAGATTTTAATATGAACTCATATGTTTATGTATATTAGGACGTCTTGATCAGATTTGGGGGTTTTAGGTCATGCTAACCTCCTAAAAGGAGTAGGACAGGCTCCCTCATCATCTCCTTCTGAAAACTTTGACTAAGTTTAGTGCCGTCTCTTCTTTGCATGTCTGAGAGGACTCTGCAGTGAGATCCTCTGGACCTCCAAGTTCTTAATGGAAAATTGTGTGATGACAGATTGAAAATCTTTTATAAGAAAAGGGACTAGGCACATTTTCTGTTCCATCTTGTGTCAGTGTTGGTAACAGATCTTTCAAGAAAAGTGTCCATTGCATCAAGTGTTCATTTGGTTGGCATAACTTTGTTTCCGGTTTTCTTCTACATTTTTCTTCATTTCTGTAGCATTCGTGGTGACTACCCTGTTTTCCCTATTAAGATTGCTCACATCACGAACACATGTACTATTTCACAGTTGTTTAACTTGTTTATGCCAGGTCCTACCTTTCAGTGTTCCTTAAGAGGTTCATCCCGTCACTCTCTGTTGCATTGCCTTGGTGTATTTCCACCCAACCAATCCAGCATTTCCTGACGTACTGTGAAGACCGGAGTTAGAGCTCCAACTGCATACACCCTACATACACAAGAGAAATAATTCAAGCATTGCCACGGAGGCTTTGTTACTTTCAGACAGAGTCCTTTTAATCTTCAGTGCTGATGTCTCTGACACTTGCCCGTTGTACATTTGGAGTCCGTGTCTGTAGGCACCACAACGTTTATTCTGGTAAATGTTGCTTAGGTGTAGCTCTATTTTCCCGGGGCTTGGACCAGTTCTCTGAACTTTAGCCCCACCCTGGGAATAAGTTATGCACGGAGGCTGCTAGATCTTTGAGACCCAAAACACCTTGAGTGCCGTGCGGAGCTGATCACTGTGTGCTCTGCCCATTAGCGTGGGAATGGCCACTCCTTGGGAATACTAGTGTCTACTGCTCTTGGAAGCGTAAGAGGATGGAATACCATCTTTAGATGTTTTGAGCTGTGTTTGCAGGTCCGTCTTCCTGACTGAGCTCTCAGTCATCTGGCCCCTCCAAGCAGTACACGGACTTCACAATCCCGTGGATTGACCAAGTCTCAGCTGCTGCCCCATCTTCGATTACAAGGGAGCTAATCGTTAAGAAATACCAGGTCTTTAGCACAATTTCAGAAGTGTTGGTGCTGTTTCCCCCCAGTGATGGGACATGGCGTCTTGCATTTTCTGTGCATAAATCTCAGTGATTCAAACACAAGTTCCCCTTCCTGTAATGAATAAGATGCTTTCTGGGGACGTTTTTCTTGACCAGACTGCCCCCTCCCACTACAATATGAGTATCCGTGACCCCGTCCCCTGTCCGGTGATGGTTTAGTCCTTTTTCTCCTTCTCTCCTGGACATCTCTAGGACATCTGTATTTAATCCTCATCAGAATTGTGTCTCATGGAACATCTATCCTATTAAAGGCACATTTTCCTGGGTACTGAATGTGCATATGTGTGTGTTTTAAATTAGGTGACTTTCTGCACAAGCACACATGTGCAGGGTATATAGTAAATCTATTTAAACCCTCAGAAATCAAGTAACACCAAACGGGACATGAATGGTGACCAGGAGAGATGAAATGGGAAAGGGAGTGTGATGATGAAGAGAGAAGGGGGATTGTTCTGCAGGAACCAGGAACGTTGTCTTCGTGTTGTTGAACTTGATTCCATGGAGGAGATGATGTGCCTGGTTCCCAGTGACACATCCTGCAGGTGAATAAAACAGGACCACAGTTTAGTAGAGTTGCCTGTGTGACAGCCGACAGGGGTGAGCCTCAGGGAGTAGGACGTCCAAGGGTAGAGGAGCTGTTAGTGAATCCAATGGACAGATTCCCGGTGGACACATCTCTGTGACACGGGAGGATCCATTTGGAATTTTCCTAAGGATGTGCGTACGGTGGGACCTTTCCCATTTGGGATCCACTCTAGGAGTTATGATTTCAGGATTCATGCTTGTGTGGCTGTTTGATCTAAAACTGGTTTACCAGTTCTGTCATGGAGGTACACTTCTCTCCTAATTCCAAAGGTTTTGTCTTTTGGGGCTTTGAGAATTTTTTTTAAAATTTTTATTTTGGAGTATAGTTGATTAACAATATCGTGTTCGTTTCAGGTGTACAGCAAAGTGATTGAGTTATACATATAGGTATATCAATTCTTTCTCAGACTTTCCCCATATAGGTTATTACAGAATATTGTGTATAGTTCCCTGTGCTTGTCGTTTATTTTATATATAGTAGTGTGTATATGTCAATCCCAAGCTCCTAATTTATCCGTCCCTGCCCCTTTCCCACTTTGGTAACTATAAGTTTTTTTCTCTGTGACTGTTTCTGTTTTGTAAGTACGTTCTTTTGTATCAGTTTTTAGGTTCCACATATATGCGATATCATATGGTATTTGTCTTTCTCTGCCTGACTTACTTCACTCAGTATGATCATCTCTAGGTCTGTCCATGTTGCTGCAAACGGCATTATTTCCTTCTTTTTTATGGCTGAGTAATATTCCATTGTACATATGTACCACATCTTTCTTATCCCATTCACCTGGAAGATAGTGTTTTTATTTGCTTTTTTCCTTCCGTTTTGTTCAAACAGAAAAATAAAAACACACTTTAGCCTGGATCAGTGTCGTTTTCTGAGGCTCTCTTAGTTTAGAAAGTTTAAAGGTTCCGCTAGAACGAAATCCTCTTCTGAAGGGGACTATAGACCAAACGCATGTTTCAGACAGTGTGGTTGGAAGGCCTTGAGCGGGGCAAAATTAAACATTGTTCTTGCAGGAAGTGTGAGGTCTCTTTAACCCCAGTCCTCCTGGAGTTGGGATGTGTGTGGACAGCCATCATGTCAGGCCTGACTGGAACACAAACTAGTTTCCACCAACTTCTGGCCACATCCCTGCTTCTCTGTAATGACTGTGGTTGGCATGATTCCTGCAGGATAAGGCTGTCTCAGCATGAATCAACCAACAAATCTGAAATGTAATAGGGCTCAAGAGAAGCGAAATGACCTACTGGAACAGGAAAAGTTCTCTAGTGACAGAATTTAAGTTACTGGGACACAAAATCATTACTTACAACATTTGGCACATATGAAATCACAGCGTGTGCTTGTTGATTTGTTTCATGAAAGAGCATTAATAACAGGCTGTGTTTACTTAGAATTAGGTGGTGAAGTCACTTTTTTTTTCCACTGGGGAAAATCAAAACGGCAGGAATCAAAGAACCACCGATTACTACCATTTCTCAGTATTTCCAAAGTTTCCTTTTTTTAAGTGATGGATTTTATAAAAGATGACTCGTGGAAGAGGAAGTTTTAAATAAATTGACTTGTTTCCCGATAGCATATTTACATGCCAGGTGAATGATACGTTCAGGAAAAGGTATAATTCTGTTACCAGCTTCCGTGACATTCACAGTATTTTCTTCCGGAGTCCCCTCTTCTCTTGTCATCTGCTTGAACGTCTCAAAGTCTTCCTCTTTCATGTTAGTTCCTCTGCCTGAAAATCACCATGCAGAAGCAGAATTTTGCCCGTTAGAACCCAGGGAAATGTCTGAATACAGAACAAGGAATTGAATGTGCAGATCAGATTTCGCTTGGTGTACAACGTAAGAGAGTCTCAAACGGTTACCGTTTCCCATGACACAGGTGTCTGCTGTCTGTCTTGAGAATGAATCCCAATACAACGCTGCAACTAGGCGGTATCTAGCATCAGCAGCGAGACCCCAAAGGCTGACCAGGAGGTCTATGAATTTGGGGCTCAATGATCACAGTGTGGAACCTACTTGGTCCTTTATCAACCTCCTAGAATCTATACCTGACACTCATGCCTTGTTCTAGACTGAGATAAACTGGAAACACGATTGTCCACTTCCAGAGACACATTCACCCTGTCGCACAGGGTGATGGGTGATGGGAGAAAATTTATTCTCTAATTACCCCATTCTACCCAATACCTCTTCTGAGATAGACACCTATTGTCCCAGTGATACACACATCTCTCAGTGCCCCTGTGCAGGTATTTGGGGTGATGCCAGTATCCCTAATAGTGCAGCAGAACAGTTGAACAAGATGAGGATTTATTTTTAAAGCTTCAGTTCCAAGGCTCAGAATGCATTAGAAAAGTGGCCTGAATGGAGAAATGGAGGTCAGCCTGATTGTAACCAGGGCTTGAAATCAGTTGACATGTAAAACTATTCCTAGTAAAACTCCGGATTTTACTTTTTAATTTCAGCAGGTGGGAATTATTTTGAAATTTCTGATGATCTTATACTTCCCACCCCTACAAGCCCCTCTTTCTTGATAGATTACTCTCCAGGGTCGTTAACTCAGTAAACATAAAGACCTAGACCTTGTACCCTGAGTAATGAATATTGTCAGCACATACTGACTTTCTAAATAAAAAAAAGTGACGATGGAAATGTTACGTGACAGTGGCAATGGGAATATTAGGATGTAATACATACCAGTCAGTCCAGTAAGTTTTGTAGTCTTGTCTAGTTCATCCTTGTTGACATTATGCATTCTCAGAGCATTTTCAGAGAGAGGAATAATTTTGATTTTATTTTTACTTACATCTGTGAGAGAGAATATACATATATACAACCCCACGTTAATTATTGTCGATTAGATTTATCAGGGCACATCTAGGGTATTAGCAACCGTACATCGTGTGTTGATCTCTGTCTCACTCCGTGGGTGTGCTGAATGCTACAGCTGATAGTAAAGGAAGGCAAGCAGGGAAGACTTTTCCTCATTCCCACCTTCTTATACAATTAAACTGGCCACACCTTGCTATCTTACTAAGATGTTTTCTAGAAGATGTTTTTTAATGGATCCGACAGTTTTTTTTAAACAACGTGAGCAATTCATCAGATCCCAATTCTACAGTTCCTTGGTTTTCCATGATCCCAGCCATGGAATTGACTTCTCTTTGGGACCAAAGTCAATAAACCACTCAAAACTGTGTGATCCTGAGTGCCCACCCTGTACCAGGGAACCGTCTGAACACCGTATGTTAATTATTGCGTTTCCTCTGCCCCTCGGTCTAGGTTATTAATTCACAAATGTGTAGAGACCACCACTATGTCTATTGGTATGAAGACAGTTTTACCTGCTAGGATATGCAGGCAGTGACCCCCTAACAGTTAACTCACACCCCACCTGGAGGGTTGCACCTTCGTCTCTGGCTCTGCCCGTCCCCTCTGCCTTGTTTATCTGGGGAGGAACAAGCAGCGACCTACCTCGCTTTCCTTCTAAACCCTCTAAGCGCATTCTCTCGTGAGCCCTGCCTCACACCTTATTGGAATCGCTCATCCAGGTAGGATCTAAAAGTGCCCAGCTGTGTTCCTGAAACCCCAGATACCACTGCTCGTTGTGTGAAACACTGAAAAAGCATTAGTCTGCTTGAGAAAAAGAAAAAAATAGCCGAAACAGCTTCCGAGTCTCACGGCCCCAGACAGGCACACGCGTCTTGCCCAAGCCCACTCTGAGTCCATGAGCTCTGGGTAACATTGGGACAGTTTAAATCAGATTATGCATCGCTTCAGGTCCTCAGTGACCACCTGTGTTATAACTGTGGTTTTGCAGAGGTGGACGTTGCAGCATCACTAGATAGGCTGTAGAGGCAATGAAGGTGATGGAGACAGTGAAAGTAAATCTGTCTTCTGGGTCTCACATCACCATCAAGGCCACTGCTGTGCGCTGCATACTGTGGGTACACATTAGAGTCCCCAAATCAAGGGGGGGGGGTGTGCGTTTCCAATAGCTAGTTCCCAAGAGACCTGCACAAGAAGGCCAGCTACTCTGTTTTTCTTCCATCTTAAGTTGCCCTTTTGAAATCCATTTAAATGATTTACAGCAGTGGAGAAAAGTGAAGAAAATATAGTAGAAGCATTAATGAATCAGCTAAAGGAAAAATTAATACAGGAGTTAAAAAAAATCTCGCAATCTAAAAATTACTGATGAATGTGTAGGGGTACGTTTCAGGCATATGTTTTCCCTACTTGTGTTCATGGTACAGTCACTTTGCTGTTGGTTATGTTAGGTAAGGGTAGGAACCACGGGTTGATCATGTTTAAATTTTAATCCAATACGTACCCCTTAGACCATTCCAAATTCAGAATGAGTGAATTAAAAAGGACTTAGAGATAGAACTCTGAGCCAGCATCCCCATTGCTTTGAACAGAAGCTGTGTTTATGAAGAACTGTGCTGGAGAATTGAAATCATTTATGATATCCTTGGATTTATATTCATCCACCAGACGTTGGATGGATGAAGATGTTCTAAGATTGTAAAAGTGTACTCTATGGAGTGGCACTGATGTCTAAACTCAACATAGACCCGTGAGACGTTAGTTCCTAAGGTTGTTTTAGATTACGTAGAAACAGTTTCATATACTGAGCACCTTATGAAACACAAGTTCTCCACACCCGTGCTTAGTCTCTCAATGAGTAACACTCCTAATCGGGACAGGCTGTCCAATTCATGCGATTGAACCCTTCGCTCATGACCAAGTGCTTGTAAGATTTAGGGACTGGTGCCTGGTCACACCTCTGATTGTTAATAGAACGAGAATTAGGATATATGGAGTGGTTGAAGAAGTTGAGACCAAGATTTCTACCCTGATAGACCTTTACCAGTGAAACACTCTCATACTTACAGTCAACTTGCCAAACATTGTCTGCTATCTTTCTTCCGTTAGCAGATAATTCTGTGCATTTTCCATGGAACCTTAAAAACAAAAGATCTTCAAGTTGGTTGATGACAGTGATAAAAATGTGACATACAATTAGGATTTTCTCTGATTTACCCTCTTTAGACCCTGTGTCAGGTATCCTTTTAGTGGCTATGAACGACGTGACATTCGAAAGGGAAGAAATACGTTGTCTAACATCAAGTAGCTGTCAGGAGGCAAGGATGTCATGTCTACACATAAAATGTGAGAAGTTCCAAAGATAAACTGCAGATAAACAGGTCACGTTTACAGCCAAATAAGCATGAAGAAATCTAGAATTTTAGAAAAGAAGAAAACAAGTCTTCCCTTTAAATACTTTCTGGAAATTGAGAGGTCTAGCCATCATGACAGACCTTAGGGGTTCTCACAACCCTGGCAATGGTTTATTAGATAATATGATAACCAAAAAATTAAAAGTTTAATTTCATCAAAACACAGATGTCTTCTGTAAAAAACCTTTTAGAGAATTAAACACTCAAAGCCACACGTATACAAACACATTCAAACACGCACAAGCAAATGCAGAAATACACATGATACACATCTGACTTAAAGAAATTATGTACATGTAACATAAGATAATTACATGTGTCACCTGTATAACAAAAGGCTGTCTTCATGTATCTCTGTGTGTAAGTATAAGACAAAAACATGTTATTTGTCATATATGAAGATGCACACAACCCAAATAAAAGGGGAAACAACCCAACAAAAATTGGATAAATTACTGAACAGGACACATCCAGAAGAAAGGCGGTGTGAAACTGTGTACCCCCATTATTCGTCATTAGGGAAAAGCCAATTAAAACCACAGTGAGATTCCACTTTCCATCAATGAGACTGGATGAAGTTGCAGACGATGTTTACTCCAAGTTTGTAAAAGGACGTATTGCCGTTGAATGCCTTAAACACTGGTGGTGATCGTCCAAAAGGGATTGTTGCTGGCTACTTTACCGATTCCTGTAGCTAAATATACACTTGCACTAGGAAGCAGCCACTCCACGCCTACCCGAGAGGACTGAGAGTGTACGGCAGCACAAAGGTTAGTACAGAACTACTCCCATCAGAGTTAGAGTCATCACAGGTGGGGAATAATAACACAGTTGTCCAATGACTGCCGAAATACGAATATTTATATCCCCATCGTCCTTTCACTGGGCTGCGAAAGATGTGACTCCTTGTGTATGTAAGCCTGGTGGATACTTTTTTTTTTTTTTTTTTTTTTTGCGGTACGCGGGCCTCTCACTGTTGTGGCCTCTCCCGTCGCGGAGCACAGGCTCCGGACGCGCAGGCTCAGCGGCCATGGCTCACGGGCCCAGCCGCTCCGCGGCATGTGGGATCTTCCCGGACTGGGGCACGAACCCGTGTCCCCTGCATCGGCAGGCGGACTCTCAACCACTGCGCCACCAGGGAAGCCCTGGTGCATACATTTTTAAAGTAGTACGCTGAGTGAAAGAACCAGGAGAAAAAGGTGCAGAGTGTATAACTGTTTGAAGTTCGAGAACAGGTGGGAAAATCAGATCAGTTGTTACCTCTGGCTAGATCGGTAGACATTTCATGGTCAGAGAGAGAGAGGGAATTTTCTGGGGTGATGGAAAGGTTTTGTGTCTTAACTGTGGTGGTGATTACACAGGTGTGCACATATGTCAAAACTCACTGAACTTTGCCCTTCACAAGGGTGCATATAATTATAGATAAATAAACTTCAATAAACTTGATTTTTAAAGGTGTGCCCACATGTAATGTCAATTAAATGGGGCACAAACATTCTAAAAATAGCAAACAACCAGGTTACGTATTCTTAAAAAAAAAATACTGAGAACTAACAGATACATGTACTGGGATAGGATATGTATGTGTGTGTATGAGTGTGTGTATAATTATGTGTATACAGTCAGTTATATATTTTGTATAATAGATGATCAATCATATATTTATAAACCAGTCTCTCCAAGCATAAATCTCTCAGTTATTTTTTTCTTAATGTTTTTATTCTTCAAAGTATGTGAAAATAGGGAGAGATTGTTGGATTACACGTATATAGTTAGAAATTAGGTCTTCAGAAATAGACTTCAATTTCTTTTATAATTTTTTGGTATCTGTTCTTCATTTTTTTATCATAGGAAAAGCTGCCCTTCTCCTCCAGTTCCAATTTCTTTCAGTTCCGAACAGGTTAATAACTTTCTGCCCTTAGTTTCAAGCCTTCATGCTTGACTCTCTTCTGGACAGTAAATTTGCCCTGGTTATTTATACTGATAGAAATATTTCCTTTAGTCTTCTGTTTCCTCCTAGATTTCTTCCTTGCACTTGCCCTCTTTCTTTATACTGCCATTTTTTTGAATTATTAAGCTATATTTCTCAATGCCATCATACCTGGATTTAAAAGACAGATAAAAGGAAACATTAACATAAGTTACACCTACAGTATAAATATATATTTTAATGCTATCGACAAGAGAGCTATCGACAAGCATCTCTTTGATGCTTTTGGATACCCTATATTTCTTCAATTTAAATAATTCTTCCTGCTTCATTTCTTTATGTTTGGCTTCTTCTGAAACTTAAATGTTAGTGGGAATAACTGTTCTTTCAAGGACGAAATCATCAAATTATGTGTTTACATTTATTACTAATGTAACGTAAAATTTAGATGTGAGAGAGAGGCAGACGGACAGACACCAAGATCTGCAATTCCTAAAATACTCCTATTTAGTTTAAGGCATTGCCATTGATCTATATGGTGAAGCTGAAAGTTCAGAATTAAATTTGAGAATCCAAACCTTGTTTCTTTTATGTTTCATGAGTTCATAGGAGAAGCATAATCAGAAAGAAGTGGAATTTGACTGCTTCTGCATAACTCAATAGATACCGATTTCTGTTGTGGCGAAGTTGAAACTGAGAGTCGTTGGGCATCTAAGAGTCTTCAGAACGAAGTCTGATATTTCTTTTCTAAATCTCCGCTTTTACAGAGACCTCCACACATGCTATCCCAGCTCCCTGATGCTATTTGCTATTTCCTGGGTTTTTAAATGAATGGGTGCCTCTGAGGATGGCCGTATTTCTCCCTCTTCCGAGCTCTTTGTTTAGAAATCCCAGTCCCCCTTCAAAGCATCCTGTGTGCGTCACATTCCTCATGTGATGTTTCAGACTCCCCGTGTTCCCACCCTCTCCAGTGTCCTGGTGCCGTCTTTCCACCTCATCCATAACATTATTGTAGAATTTCATGTACAGTATTGTTATTAGCATGTGAATCTGTATCCCTCACTCTCCTTTTACCAATGAAGGTCAGAAGCGTGTTTCTTCATCTTCTCTTATTCATTTGAGTTCTTAGTAAACCACCTGCAGTATAGTCAGCATTCCATGGGTAGTACTTGGGGCTCTGACGGCTCTAATAAATTTAGTCGCGATTGAACATCGCTGTGTGCAAGCCTTTCAGGGCAGAGCGCACTGCGTGTCCTCTACCTGCCCACAGCTTCTGGGACACAGTGGGAACCATCGCTCACCAATTACACGTGAAGGATTCAAGCCCCTGGGTGGGACTGTGGGGGTCGAGGGCAGGATCCTCTTCCCGCTGCTCTGTCCCTCTTTCCTGTCATGAGTTGATGCCAGTGGAGCTTCTGGGACTCCTCCCCCTAAGCAAAGGCTCCAGGACATTCCCTGGAGGCCTAGAGCAGACCTGATCCCACAACTCCAGAGACCCTTCTCAGCCCCATAACTCAGGGAGTCATGCTTTTCGACGTATAATCCTGATAATTCCCTGCAAACATGCACACCAGACCCTCCCTCAGGCTTCGGGATTTATATGTGGTTTCCTTCTACGTTATTTTTGCTACTTGACAAAAAAGTTGAAGGCTGCTCTATCATTTTCATCATCAAGATGAATATTACGCATATAAACTTTGAATGGCCCATTCTCACTGGTCTTCTCTGGGTTATTGGATGCGACGTAAAGGGTTTTCCATTCTCCTGAAAGGTGAAAGCAAAATTCTCTGGAGAAATTTTAGTTCCTCTCTTTTAATTTTGTCTGACATCATCCCTCAGGAGCTTCCTTTCTCTTTTGCACATCAGCACAAATTATCTAACTTTACTGAACAAAGCAGGATTTATAAGCTTGTGTGACTATCCAAATCAGTGGTAAAGGAAGAAATGGAGATATTCCTGAAATAGCTTACACTGTGTTATTAAATGCAGGAACTGCAGTGCCCCTGGTAATTGGCTGGCTCACCTCTTTTACAAGCAGAGTAGAAATGGACGAGGACCCAATTAAAAGACAATATAAATACACAGAGACCGTGGAAGACATGTTCAGTAGAAGTGTATATGGACCCAGGTAATGGAGTAATTGTGAGTCAGAGGAGATGGCTACGCTTTGGGGCAGATAAATTTGGATACACGTATATAAAGCCCCAAAAGGAACACGGACACACACACACACACTCACACACTCACACGCACACGCACATCCACATCCATAAAACAGCCATCACACCCCGTTTTTCCAAGGAGCCTTTTGAGATCTTTCTTCTTCAGCCAGCCCCACCTCCATGAAGTCTTAATAGCAGAAGTAACTGTCTGTCTGGTTACATACACTGTTTGTGTCTGGGCTTTGTAGATACAAGAACGTGATTCTTTTTAACCCACAAGGAATCCCTTTTGGGCCCCTTTTACGGGCAGTATTACCACCACTGAGAATGCATGTCCTAGAAAAATGCCCCCTGATAATTGATTACGTGGATTCCACAGTGCACTGTATTGTTCCAAGGGGATCTCAGGCATTTGCTGGTGTAGCCAAAGCAGCCCCTACTCGTTGCTTCATATTCTAATAATAGTTATTATTATTATTGCTATTATTGTGTTTTAGTCTCAACTTTAGCATTGTTAGGGAGAAGTTTTCAGGCTCAGGAAGGGCCGGACTCAGGTCTCCAAATGGGGATAGCAGGAGCAAGGGTCTTCATCGTGCCACGCAGTTTTCTCTCCAGGAATCTCTCCTCCCCAAGCCTCCTGTGCGCCCCTCGGGCCATCCAGAATCCCACAGATCCATCCATGCAGGTGGGGAAAAATGCAAACCCTGGTCACACCTCCAGTGTCTGTGCTAACTTCAAGATACGCGTGTGGCCCGTTTCAATCATGAAAATAGGCATTGACCCAACTAGAGGAGACAGTCCCGTAGTTTGTACAAACGTCAGAGGGGCAGCTTCCCTCTGGAAGGGCAGGGACCACTGTCTCCCCTGTTATCCGTGCACTGCTTTTAACGTGCATAGTGTCTGTCTGTTCTTTATTTTCGTCTCGGTGTGTATACCCGTCTCGTGGCGGGTATGGCGTTCTTGTGGGGCCATGGCTCCGAGCTCCGTTGTTTGTCACCATGTTTACTGTCCATGGACTGTGGAATTGCTTCCCCCTCCCCGTCCCTGAGTTACGGTTCCATATTAGCTAGTCCCGCCTTTGAGGAAAAAGCCACTCTCAGCACAAATAAGTCACGCTGGAAACGTATGAGAGCTTCCTCTCAAATCCTGCCTAGCAGGTTACCTGCACTCAAGGACAGCACTTAATGAACCTTCCTAAATTGTAGCCATCTGGTGACTGCGTTAGGAGACAAATTCAGTGTCTGTGGAATGAATGGGTGTCTCAGATTTTTAAAAAATAACTATTAAAAAGTACAGCAGATGTTCAGTGTCTTGGAATAACCTATAATGGAAAAGAATCTGACAAAGAATATGTATGTATGAGAACCTGCCGTATAGCACAGGGAACTCTACTCAGTGCTCTGTGGTGACCTAAATGGGAAGGGAATCCAGAAAAGACGGGATAGATGTATACGTAGAGCCGATTCACTTTGCTGTACAGCAGAAACTAACACAACATTGTAAAGCCACTATGCTGCAGTGAAAATTTTTAAAAATGTATGTATGAGGAGTATATATGTATGTATATATATAACTGGATCATTGTGCTCTACACCCGAAGCTCACAAAACATTGTAAATTAACTGTGCTCCAGTTTCAAAAAGTACAGCAGAGAGCAGAGTAGGCACTTACCCCCATGCATACTGTCCAGAAAGTGGGTATTTTCACAGGTGCCAATACCGAGGGTTCAGCAGGTCTCTGTTGAGCCCAGGCTGGGGGAAGGCCATTGTTCTAGGCTTGCAGCAGAGAAAACAGCGGCCCACACAGGTACAGATCCACAGAGCTTCTGTTCCAAGAGGGGAGACAGGAAACACAGAAATAAACCTACCCGTGTAGGAGACTGATGAGGGTTATATAGAAACAACACAGGGCACCCGGGCAGAGATCTGATGAGTGGAAGACAGTAAGTCATACAGTCGCTTGAGTGAAAAGATTCCCGAGAGAGTGACTACTAAGTCTAATACCTTTTTTCTTTTGTTAATTTTGGTGAAATACACAGAACTTGAAATTGATAGAATGAAATTGTATGTAGATAGACAAATAGCTAGCTAGGTAGATAGATCCTATTAAATGTTATACTATAGTATATAATTTACCTAAATTTATCTGTCATCTATGTTTGCACATACATATACAGTAATAAACTTATTTAAAATTTACTGTCATCTCCATATAACATGCAAAGAGAATCAAACTCTGTGAAAAATGTACAATGTATGTTCTTTACCAGATATACTTCTTGGATATAAAGATGCAAACACACTGGAAAGGAATATACCATGAAAATCCTAAAAAAATCATTTTGGAGAAAGAAAACTTTTCTGGCTTTTTCAGTGTTTCTTTAAAGAAAACACAACAAAACAAAAAAGCTTCAGTCAGTGGGACACTGAAGTATATATGATATAAAATTAGGAAATGTTACCTTTCACTTATCCTGGAAACATTTTCACGTGCCATAAGGGTTAGGTGTGTAGCCATTTGTTTCTCTAATGAAGGAAATACTTGTTCTGATCCAACAGGATAATAAAACTTCTCTTATCTCCCCCGAAGATAACTGGTTAGAACTCAGACTTATCTTTTGGTTAAGCCCCAAGGCCCCTAGAAGACTGGTATTCACTTGGGGTATTTACACTTCAAGGAGGAATGATCCCATGACCTTATGGCCATTGGTAGGGATAAAAAAGGCAGGTGTCTCAGGCTCCTGGGGAGGTTTCTTTTACATTCCAAAGGCTGGGGGAAGGAGCGGACTCCTTCAGAGGACAGCTTCCCCTTTGACTTGTCCACACAAAGAAAACTCATTTTTCCTGCCCGCCAGGGCGTTAGGCTCTTTCCTTTGAACAACTGACTTGTTTCTCATTGCATCCCCCCCGGGCGAGGACTGGGGCAGACCCCAGGAATGCACTTATTATTTCCTGTGAGATTCTTCACAGGAAATCCACCTCCGAACCAAGACACCTTGTGTGCACATTCAGGATAAAATTAATAAAAACCCAACAAACACTAAGTTTAAGTAAGCTCTTATGGCTGTAGTAACATCAGACAGAATTAGCAAAAAATGCAAGAAAGGGGGGAAAAAAGGAGCAGTGGAGAAGAGTAAAAGATGAAACACACCAGGAAGGTGTAACAATCCTAAAAGAGCATATGAGGAACACTAAATCCTGAAATCACCGGAGCAGACATCGACAGAACTATGATTTCAAAATTAGAGTGGGAGAGTTCAGCACACTTCTTTCAGGACTGAGAGAACATTTCAATAAACAATCACAAAAGATATAAAACATTTGGAAAACAAGATTCATCAAGTTTAACTAATTATTCTGTCTAAAACGTTTCGCAGAACAATGGGAGAATGCTTGAACTTTAAAAAAGCAAACCAAAATTTTCTATTTGCTGAAACTTTGAGGGAGTCTCACAAATGACACAACAGTAAAATCATACAGGTTATTATGCATTTAACATTGAACTTAGTGCAGCATAAGTAAAAAGAGAACTGGAACGTGCGTATATATTTGGAATTTAGAAAGAATTATTTTAAAAAAGGTGGATCCAAGAAAAAATAATTGGAAATTTGAACTTTTATTGGGAGGATATAAAGCTTTGGTCTAAATGTTTTCGTCATATCTCTTGGGATTCTTTTAGCCACCCTCTGAAATAAGGGCCCTTATTATCCTTACATTACAGATGAGCTTGACAACACAGGTGTTACTTTGGGGTAAGGCATAAATCAAATTACCGTAAATATTGAGGTAATTTATAAGCTGTTTAAATAACAATTGGTCATAAATTCTCAGGGCTTCCCTCTGTACCTCGCAAGTCACATACAGACAGGAGAATTGTGGAGACACAGAAGCATTTTTGAAATGTGGTCTCTAACCCTTAGCAAAACAGAAAGCCCCCGGTGAGTTTTGAGTGGAGAAAGGTCATGCTGTAACGTTAACTTTAATCAGATTGTGTATTTCACTTCTTAACGGCGGCCAGGCCAGGTGAGACCACTCAGGGGTCTTGTTGGAAATCAGAGCAATGGATGAGAGGGTGGTATTTGTTCCTGGTGGTCCTGGTATTAGTAATGACTTATGTTTGGTTTCTGCAAACACTTTGAAATAGAGCCTCCGTCAGGTGCTTGCAGGTTGAGCATAGATCGGGAGAGAGGAGGAACAGCCAGAGATGCAGACGTCTGCCTGCAGGCTTCTGACACTCAGAAGATGGACCTTGGGTCGTTTCGGGGCACGTGGTGGAGTCTGTGTGTGGACACGTGATGTGTGAGAACATACCAGACGTCTTCCTCAGCCCGCTTGGCTGGTGGCCGCAGCACCCAGCGTCGGTGGTAGTCGACACGGGTCAGTGTTTATTTCAGCCTCCCGGCCATGCACGCGGCAGCTCGTGGAAGGCTCTGCTCCATGTTTCCTCATTCCAGGACACCAGAGGAGAAATAGCTCTTTCTTTGGGAAGTGCCCATTCTCGGGGCAAAGGGAAAAACAGGAGTTTGCACCGAACCCCACAATGACATTGCAAGTTCCTTCTCAGAGGTGGCATGTGGCATGTCATTAGGTCAGAACTTGACGTGATCCGTCGTACTTCACGGTGTGGAGATGGTTGAAATGTGGGTGCATCCCGGTCAGTCATCATGTCGGCTCCTGTCCGTATGACATCCATAAGCCCCACCCTCCCCTTGGCTTTGAGGTGCGTTCCAGAGAGACATGAAAAGGAGAGATGGGGTACTCTTGTCTAGACACCTGTCTTGAAGAATTTGGCAAGAGAAGGAGAGAGAAGCGTGGCATATTTGGAGAGGAATAGGTGCTAAAGTCACTTTTTTAATTGAGGAATAATCTAAATAAATAAGTATCAACAGTATAACAAATAAGTGATTCAGAAGAGAGCGCAACAGTCAAACATGGCAAATACATGTTTCTCAAACCCCATAATACTGTTTGCAAATCTAAAAAGCATCCGTAAAGTTTAATAATTGCTCATGGAGCTTGTATTAGGGTTCTCCAGAGAGACAGAACGAATATGAGACACATACAGCGCATATATATTATACGTAATAAACATCTCTAATATAAATATATAAAATATTTAATATATATTATATATTACCTATACTTTTATAATATATAATAGTATAATGTATACTTTTATATAATGCATAATATACTTTCATGTTAAACATAAACATGTTGATTATAAGTATTATGTATAAAATTTAAGTTGAAGCAAGCAGAGGATTTTTGCATGCCTAGAGAAACAGTGAAAATTTTAAATGTCTCCTTACTGGTATGAAAGCTCACACTAATCCACCCTTTGAGGGTCTCCCCTATGCACATCTTACAGTTGAGGAAAGCAAAACAAAAACACCAGAGAAACTACACACCCCGCGTCTCTCTGTAAATGTGGGGAAGGACAGAGTTTCAGAAGTTCCAAGGAAACACATCTCATTTTCACCAGTTCTGTGCAGGAGTTCCAGGACCTTGCAAGACCCTGATTTTCCTGCATAGCGCTGATAAAAGATAAATAAGTCCCGCTGGTAAGTTGAGTTAAAATGGCCTGTTGGCTTCCTATTCATAACATACTTTCAGTGAGAGCTGGTAAGTGGCCAAGACAGTTGTTTCCAAGGAGGGAGCAGTTGGTTGAACAGGGTTGTTTATTTTTCTTCAGGGGAGAAAGAAAAAAAGATCGCTTGCTATTTTTAAAATAAATATTTCAGAGGTTTCAATAGTTTGTGCAAAATAGACAAAATTTTCCCCTGCCTCTTCCATAAAGTATTAATGGACAGCTTTGGCACAGGCTAAGGTGGAAAGGCTCCGACCCCGATCTTTTCTGGCCTGTTTCTTTTCAAAGCGCTTCCATTTCAACTCATTTGCTGTGCAAAAGTATTGCAAGCAAGGCAAGCATCGTGACCACTGAAGAGGTACAAATATTGTGATGTTAGCCACCACTTAGAAAATTCCAAAGTCTTCCCAGGGAAAACTTCTCCCCCAAAGTCCATGTAAACCTTGTAAGGTCACAGCTGACCCGGTCCCCAGACCCTCCATGACCTCACAGGCTCTGTAGCCCTCCATCCAGGACATACACTTCCATCTCTCAGTGGCAGAAACATGGTCATCCCAAGGTGTCTGCCCTTGCCCTTCTTTCTGTGCGGAGCAATGTTCCTTCGATTATGTTAAGGCGTCCTCCTTCAAACCTGTAGTCTGTTGCAGCTGTTCTCTCCGTTTTATTTTGTGCACCACGACTCATTGACATCTGACCTAATAGACATTTATTTACTTGTTTGCCTGCTTTTCCCAGACAAATGGGAAGCTCCCCAGGAGAAGGAAGGGTCTTCTAAGCTTCCTCAATACTTTATACCAATGTTTATAAAAATGCCCAATAGACATTTGCAGAAGGACAGCATGTAATGTGTCCACTCTCAAGCTGTGGTTTCTAAGAGGTCCCCAGCTCTGTCCCCAAGCTTCTCTCCACCTTCCCGGTGCCCACACACAAGCCTACTGCTGTGTCACGGGACCATCTTCGTACAGAAAACCTCCTTGGCTGGTTCCCGCAAGGACCCTGCTCCTGTAGGTTTGTCAGGAATCTTAGCAATGATGTTGTGTGTCACCGAGAAGGGTCGTGTCACAGTGTACCCAATCTTCATCCTGCCCATTTTTTCTGAAACTCATTCTTCTTTTGCTACCTCTTTACTTTTATTAAAATTAGGAAGCAGGGACTTCCCTGGTGGCTCAGTGGTTAAGAATCTGCCTGCCAATGCAGGGGACACGGGTTCGAGCCCTGGTCTGGGAAGATCCCACATGCCGTGGAGCAACTAAGTTCATGTGGCACAACTGCTGAGCCTGCGCTCTAGAGCCCGCGAGCCACAACTACTGAGCCCGTGTGCCACAACTGCTGGAGCCCGCGCACCTAGAGCCCGTGCTCCGCAACAAGAGAAGCCACTGCAGTGAGATGCCCACACACTGCAACGAAGAGTAGCCCCCGCTCGTCGCAAGTAGAGAAAGCCCACTCGCAGCAACGAAGACCCAACACAGCCAAAAATAAATAAATTAAAAAAAAAAAGGAAGCATTTCCCCGGTGTCCGGCATCTCTCTAAAGAAATCATAGCGCACTGAAAATTAATCTGAAAGCATATATATTCTGTATTGATTTCTTTCAGTGATTTATGATTTCATATATTCATATATCTACTATTTCCTTCATCTTGTGCTGGGTTTAATTTGCTCTTTTTTTTAGATTCTTAGAGAAAAAGTACGTTGATTTTAATCCTTTACGAAATCTCATAGGAGCGTATAAAGCCATAAATATCCCTCTAGCTACTGCTTTAGCTACATCTCACATTTTTAATAGGTTGGGTTTTTCATGCTTCTTGTCCTTCTATGACCCATGTTGTACAAAGCAGAACTATGTCTCTTAAATTGCCAAATATTCAAGGATTTCCCAGGTCGTTGTTTTCATTGATTTTTAACTTAATTCTGTTTTGATCAAAGATTACGCTTGATAGAACTCCAGTCTTTGAAAACGTGTTATGACTTATTTCATGGCCCAGACTATGGCTGACCCTTGTGGGTGTTTCATGTGCCCTTGAGGAGAGGATGTGTTCTACGCTTGGCGGAGGTCAGTTATTTCAAGGTGTCGGAGGGGGCAGCTCCCATCACCTCTGCCCTTAGTGACACTTTATTTGTTACACCAGTTACTGAGAGGGGAGGGTTGAACTCGGAATCTGTAATTGTGGGTTTTCAACTTTAGATCTCTCAGAATGGTGGTCCCTCTATTTTGAATCTCTGTTATTTGCAGACATACATCTGTAATACGGTTATATTTTCCTGATGATTTAACCCCTTATCATTAGTGATCCTTGATACTCGTATATTCCTGAAGTCTATCCTGTCTGTTTTTTTTTTTTTTTTTTTCCTGCGTTACGCGGGCCTCTCACTGCTGTGGTCTCTCCCATTTGCGGAGCACAGGCTCTGAACGCGCAGGCTCAGCGGCCATGGCTCACGGGCCCAGCCGCTCCGCAGCATGTGGGATCTTCCCGGACCGGGGCATGAACCCGCGTCGCCTGCATCGGCAGGCGGACTCTCAACCACTGCGCCACCAGGGAAGCCCTATCCTGTCTGGTTTTAACACAGTTGCTTCAGCTTTCTTATGCCTCGTGTTGCATAGTAGATGTTTCCCATCCACTTATTTTGTTTTATTTTTATTAATTAATTTATTTTAACATTTATTTATCTGTGTGGCTGTCCCGGGTCTTAGTTGCGGCAGGCATGAGGGATCTTAGTTCCCTGACCAGGGATCAGACCCGGGCCCCCTGCATTGGGAGTGTGGAGTCTTAACCACTGGACCACCAGGGAGGTCTCAAATCCACTTCTTTTAAACTTAAGGGATTCTTGTAACTACTGTGCATCTCTTCTAGGAGCGTGATGTTGGATTTTAACCTTTACTGAGTGTGTGTATTTCACAGGTGTAGGAATATGTTTATGTCAACTTGTACTTTTCATCTAATTTGCTGAGGTATAATGCATACAATGGACTACATCCACTTAATTTTTTGAAGTATTTTTTGTTGTTGTTGAAGTATAATTGATTTACAGTGTGTGTTAGTTTCCGTTGCACCGCAGAGTGATACAGTTATACATATATATGTATCCTTTTTCAGATTCTTTTCCCATATAAGTTACAATAGAATGTTGAGTAGTGTTCCCTGTGGTATACGGTAGGTCCTCGTTGTTGCCTATTTTATATATAGTCGTGTGTCTCTGTTAGGAATTTGGGACTCCATCCATTGAAAGTGCACAGTTTAGTGAGTTTGAAAAAGTTGTGTAATTAGCATAGCCACACGCCCACCACAATCAACGCACAGAAACCCCGTAGAACCCCAGACGTCCCCGCGTGTCCTTTTTCAGACAGAACCTTCTGCTGTGCGTAGCCCTAAGGCAACCGTTGGCGTGTTTTCTGTCGCCATACACGCTTCAGAATGTCCAATATAGGAAAGAAGACAGCAGGTACTTTTTGTGTCTGTCTTTGTGGCTCAGCAGGTAACGTAGACACTCAGCCACGGAGATGCAGGTGTTGACGTGTCCAGCCGTTCCAAAGCCGAGTCCCATTCTCCTTGTGTGTAAAGACTCCGCTTTTTATCTCGTCGTGTTTTGTGGGGTGTCCGCTTTCTTTCCAGCTGACGCTGTCTGGAGTAGACGCGAACGGATTCCTGTGTGATTCTGGTTTTCGTTTCTCTTGAGTTAAGGACATAGGAAGGGGATTGCTCGGTTGTTTGGTAAGATGATTTTTTATATAGACGTTATTTTTCAGACCAATTCTAGGGTCACAGCAGTATCGAGAGGAAGGGACAGTTTCCGTACCCCCACTCCCACCCAGACACAGCCTTCTCTGGTGTCAGCAGCTCCCACAGATGGTACAGCTGTTGTAACTGATGAACCTACACTGAAGCGTCATCATCACCTCAAGTCCCTAGTTTGCATCGGGCTTCACTCCTGGTGTTGCCCGTTCTGTGGGTTTGGACAAGTGTCAAATGACACGTGTCCCCCATTGTAATGTCATCCAGGGGAGCTTCAGTGCCCTCAAGATCCTCTGCGCTGTGTGCTCAGCCCTCCCTCCTAACCCCTGACAAGCACTGATCTTTTTACTGTCCTCATGGTTTGGGGTTTTCCAGAGTGTCCCATAGTTAGAAGCACACAGCCTGTACTCTTTATAGCACCATCATTTATAATTGCCCAAACTCAGACGCAGCCAGGATGTCCTGCAGTAGGTGAGTGGACAAAGAAACTGTGCTCCATCCACAGAATGGTCTGTTGGTCAGCGCTAAAAAGAAATGAGCTTTCAAGCCATAAAAGGACATGGAAGAATCTTCAGTGAATATACTAAATGTACGTTTGTTTTTTTAATTTACGCATACTGTCAGCCTGTTCAAGCCAGCAACAATTGGCATCTTAATTAGCACTCTCTGCGTTAGAGTTTTCCAGTAAGACAAAACACAATAGATCATTCAGTCTTAATTTTCACACACATATATAAAACTTTCAGCTTATATCTATCATCTATTTATCATTTAAGTACCTAGATAATCTTTAACTTTTGCCCAGTTCACTTGTAATCCTTGTAATATCTCACTCTCGTGTTTTTTCAAACAGCCATGCATTTCAAAACACGCATTGGTGTCCAGATAAATTATATCCAGAGATTTAAAGCTGTCAGTTCTCATCATCACAGCTTTCAGGCCATTGATCAAATTAGAAAAGAATGATCTTCCTTTTACAAATGAAGCTGACAGTGTGGCCACTGCCCGTCAGACATGCTGTCCCCACTTCACTTCTGCTAAGCATCAAATCTAGGATTTGAATTTCCAGTGGCCAAGTCCATTCTGGGGTTCTGCCTTAATTTAAGAAATTCTATCCACCCACCGTCCAATTAGTTCTCTACCATTTTCAGAATTCTTTGCCATAATCGGGATCTTACGGTTGCCCCACGTTCTCAGGAATCGACCTCCGCCAATGTTCCCCAAACGTGCTGCTTCAGATCGCGTCCATTTCCGGACCTCCTACAGCGCAGAGCAAAACTGCAGGACAAGCCGTTGTGCGGTGTCCTGGCGTTGAATGTTGTCGTATCCTGCTTCCTTTTCTTGACATCTCATCTCCTAGAGTCATCTCCGTCTCACTGCTCGCCTTTCTCATCTTCCATTCATTCCTCAGCCCGCTCAAAATGAACTTCCTTATCTTCTCACAGCTGAAGAGTCTCTTGCCAAAAATCACACATTGTTGCTTTCCACGCTTGCAGTTAAAATCTTGCTTTCTCGGGGTCACTTGCTATGAAATGTCGCAGCTGTATTCTGAATCTCTCTGCCATCTCTACAGCTGCTGTTAGCATCCTGCCTTTTCTGCCTCTGCGTCCGTCCACTCCCATGCATGTCCGGGGTCCCTGAGTTACTAGCGACTGTGTCCATGAGGTGTGCGGTCTCCAGAGCCTTGGCAAGATACATGCTGCACCCTCTGCCACAAGCCACCAGCCCTTACCTGGTTGATGCCTTGTCATCCTCAGTGCGTCCAGTCCGATGTCATCTCTTTGCAGAACATCCTCTTACACTTTTATTCCCATTCACAAAGCCCTGTCCTATATGTATGCATCCTGCATAACAATATACCAGCATTGTAATGAAATAATTACTCTCCTTTCTCCATCACTTGACTACTTGAGGGCACAAATGAGGAGCTTGTCAGATTTCCACTTGAATCTCCCTGCCTGAAATAAGACTTTTAAAAAATATTCATTTATTTATTTTTGGCTGCGTTGGGTCTTTGTTGCTGTGTGCGGGGTTTCTCTAGTTGCGGTGAGCGGGGGCTACTCTTCGTTGCGGTGCATGGGCTTCTCATTGCGGTGGCTTCTCTTGTTGTGGAGCACGGGCTCTAGACGCGTCAGCTTCGGTAGTTGTGGTGCGCGGGCTCAGTAGTTGAAGCTCACAGGCTTAGTGGCTCTGCGGCATGTGGGATCTTCCTGGACCAGGGCTCGAACCCGTGTCCCCTGCATTGGCAGGCGGATTCTTAACCACTGCTCCACCAGGGAAGTCCCTGAAATAAGACTTTAAGGGTTCACATGTTATTGATCATTGAAATGATATTGATTGAATGAGTTACCTCGATGTTAATAAGCTATATTTATTAACTAGAACGGAAGTGTACAGTACCTGTACAGCTACCCGGAACCAGGAAAGTGAAGTAGGGACACATCTAATGACCATGGCAAAGAATTGTTACAGTGAACACCAGTTCAGTAAAACACATCAGTACTTCGGAGTGATGGCAACATAAATTTAACCCAGATTGTTCATAACAAAAGCAAAACTGAACCAAGAGCTCACCCAACCCTGCAAACTATCTCTTTTCCTTTGAATTATTCTACCTCTAATTCACACTGGGAAAAATGATGATATTTTGAGCAGGGAATTTTCAGAACTATCCCACTAGATTTTGCCCCTGAACCATAACCTCAGTAAGTGTCGTGGTAAGAAGTCTGCTCTGACCATACTGGCTAGGTCTGCATATTTTAGAGTGACAGCAGTAATGATAGACAAAACAGGAAAGAGGTGGAGGAGAAATTATACAGAATATTGAGGAACTAATACCCAAAGTCTGAAGGAAGTGTATGGGTGTAACATTATAACCTACTTCAGGACAAGGATCTTGGCGTATATAAAAACAAGGTTGAAGAGTTTTAAAAACAATACATTTTATACACCACTTTCTAGAACACTTACACATCTTTAATAAAGCAGTTCACACCCATGAAGGAAGAAAACAAAGTCAAAATACAATCACTCAAAAAAAGATGGCAAGAAGACAGCAGAATGTGGTCATGAAGCAACGTAACACTGTCATGAAGAGAGAGTAGAAATCACAGAGATGGAAATGAAAAGAGAGAATGTAACCTGTAGGGAGAATAATGAGGAGACAGAGAGGATAGGTGTAAGAAAAGTAAATGCAATGAAACAGAGACTTTGAGGGCTGTATCTATCAAAAAGACCAACATAAGCATAATTGTCCAGAAAACAGAAAGCCAAAATGATGGTATATATCAGTTATTACAGATTAATCCCCCCAAAATGTCAGAAATAACCTCACACTTGAAATCATTCTTTGGAGAGACCCATGTTATGTCAGGAAAGTTAATCTGTCATAAGTTACACAGTATTGGCCATGGTAGACAAGTATCCTTGGCGAAAAGATTAAACTGATTTATAAGTATTAAAATTTATACAGGCCTCAGCTTCTCTGTAGTAATATGCAGTATTATTAATAACTGGTCATACATGAGTCACTAATCCTCAATATATTCAATACAGTAAAATCCTGATTTTTAAATAGGGAAAATGCATAAATGTCTAGCCCAAACAAGAGCTGAAACTAACCAAACAACAACAGAAAATAATGATATCAAATTCAATATGTGTAGCCCAAAGGCACCATGTACTTACAGAGGAAATGCTAAGGGAAATACCCATTAAAATGAGGAAAAATGGAAAAAATGCTTATTCTCACTGTTACCAACATTTACCATTGCTGAAGTTGGAGGAATCAGCAGTGCAAATGGGCAATTACAAAGGCATAAAAGTGTAAGAAATTCCCACAACTCAATAGCAAAAAAAACCCCAAGTAAGTTGATTAAAAAAATGAGCAAAGGGGGCTTCCCTGGTGGCTCCGTGGTTAAGAATCCACCTGCCAACGCAGGGGACACGGCAGCTGGTCCGTGGCAGCCATGCGCAGGGGTCTGTAGCAGCCCGGTCTGTGAACAGGAAATGAGGGGTGTGGATTACATCGTGAGACATGAGCCTTCAGACACAGAAAGAACAAGATGTTTACATTTGTAAATGAAACGGATACCTTCATGTGTGACTGTGTGTGTGTGTGTGTGGAGTGTGAACACTTGCTTTTCTGTGACCAATAAAACAGAGCGCCTAAGGCATTTATGTGATAAAATTGCTAATATCTATGAGAAGACCTTTCATTTACTTTTCTCAGTTGCTTTTGCCTCAAGACGATTTTTATATCCTTTCGCTTTCAGAAACTCTACTACAACACAGTAATGTTGAACAGAATAGAATTGAAATGAAATGAGACAATGATTTCTTTTACAAACATAATTTCAGTTAGGAAAAAGAAATCACATTCCATTAAGTATAAGGTCCGAAACCATGTGTCAGGAGCGTTCATGAAATTACGTGTGTGGTTGTTAAGTCTGAGAATCTCTTAGGCAAATATTTGCTGTTTCAGAACAGAGCGCTTTTATGCATATTTGTTGTGCTGAATAAATGACTGTGACTGTGACAGTCATGTGATGAGATGTGTTTATAGGCAATTTGAGGAAAATGGTTGCCTGTTGCCTTTAATCTCTTATAATATTGTAGGGGAGGGGGAGATTTCCCCTTCTACCCCTCTTGAGTCCTTGTGGCTGGACTAATAATAAAATTAACACAAGACAGATGAGCAGGAGAAAAAGAAACACAGTTTAATTTGTGTGCACAGAGGTCTCCTAGAAATGGGACCTAAGAAGTGGCCACAGCAGGTGGCTTTTATACTTTTTACACAAAGGAACAATACATTTGTGAGGAATCAACAGGACAAAGGAACACCGGTGTTTAGTTAATGAAGAATCTAATCAGAGTTCGGGCTTGAGGTACTTAGTTAAAGAAAGAACAGGCTTCTCAGCCCGAACTCCCTGTCTCTGGCCGTAAGGGTGTCCTTTTGTGTCCATATGCAGGGAGGGAACCTTTCACAGGGGGGATGTATTTCCTGCTTCAGGGGGACAGAGGGGAGGGTCAGAGTGTCCCTCCTGCATCGGCTGTTTCTTAAGTAACTTTAATTCAAAATAATCAGTATGCCAGGGAGGCACATTTTGGGGTGGCCTGCCTGCACCCCAGCAATATCTATTCCTATTGTGGTCACTCTGCAGGACAGTACAATCCATGTATAATAATAGCATTATTCACTACTCAGCCATGAAAGAGAATGAAGTAATGCCATTTGCAGCAACAGTGGATGGACCTAGAGATGATCATAGACAAATACCCTATGATATCACTTACATGTGGAATCTAAAATAGGACACAAATGAACTGATCTACGAGACAGAAGCAGACTCGCAGACACAGAGAACAGACTTGTGGTGGGCCAGAGGGCAGGGGGGAGGGATGCACTGGGAGTTTGGGTTTAAAATATACGCACTACTATAGGTAAAACAGGTAATCAACAAGGACCTACTGTACAGCGCAGGGAACTGTATTCAATATCCTGTGATAAACCATAATGAAAAAGAATACAAAAAAAAAAAGAATGTATGTATGTGTATAACTGAATCACTTTGCTGTAGAGCAGAAATCAACACATTGTGAATCAACTATACTTCAATTAAATAACAGTATCCTTCAAATAAAGGATATCATTACTTATTTGTGCACTTGCGCGCACACACACACACCTTTCTTCCAGGTAATATTATAACTAGATGAATAAAGGCGTCCGCAGGCGTTCTGTGACGTGCATGATTCTAATGAAGCCTAACTCACTGCGTGTAGAAAGATGTCTCTTTACAGTCACTTTTTAAAGCACCTGAACATGGTGCTTTCCATGATGAACATGGAAAGCCTGGAATAAGGAGAGCTTCTATTTTCAGTTATAAAGAATTATCTGTAAAGGAGGGTCATTACTGACCTATTTTTAATACCGAGCAGCAGAAGAGGCAGGTTACTAATTTGAGAGAATCACCCCACCTTATCTAAAGGAAAACACATTGCCATCTAGTGCAGAACCAACAGAAAGCTTGGACTGCGTAGCAAATATTTAAGGTATACCTGGCTTTATATTATTTTATTCTATTTGCACTGCCTGCTTTCCATGTTTCTCCTAAATCTTCAGAAACAATTTAACAATGTCTTTCTTATTACTGTTCTTATTTAAAATGTAACCACTGAATATAATATGAACTTTCATGGAACACAGATACCCTGGTTTAGATGTGGCTCCGGGATCTGGGTTCCAGAGCATTACTGGCACCAAGATAAATGTTTTGGTTTGCTTTAAAGCATATATAATGTGGACATTCACTGTAGTTTGTTTTTTTTTTTTTAAGTGCCAATGCAATAAAATATTTGGTGTCAGGGTGACACTTTGCATTTCTTATTTTCCACCCATATTTATATCTTGAAATATGGTGTGTTCTCTTTAGGAAGCTAGTGATTAAGTAAAGTAAAAACAGAAACAGAAGGCAATGCAGAATGTATCATTTCTGTTTACCTGCAGGAAATTATGTAATAGACAAAATAATAGAAGTAAGGATAATCTCAAATAGCTTCAATTCTGTATCAAGGACTTTTTTTTCTTTTTCCCTCAACATCGTTTATTTCATTCTTCACCACTAAATATTGTAAAACTGTGGTGTGTCATTTAAATAATATATATTTTATTGAAGTACAGTTAATTTTCAATGTCATGTTAATTTCAGGTATACAGCGCAGTGATTCAGTTATATACACATAACTTTTTTGGATTCTTTTCTCTTACAGGTTATCACAGTATATTGAGTAGAGTTCCCTGTGCACTACAGTAGGTCCTTGTTAGTTGTCTATTTTATATACAGTAGTGTGTCTGTGTCAATCCCGACCTCCTAATACATGTTTATACTTTGAATAGAACTGTTCATTTGTTTAGGTTTTACTTTTCTGCCCAATTCTGAGACTGAAAGCACAGCTGGGACAGAGCCTCAGTGTTGTCACATCTGGGCTAGAAATGGACCTGGGAATGACTGTCAATGACACCTGTGTTGCTGGACATCCCTTGGGAATTAGAAACAAAGGATTAGGATGAGGGGACCCTGGGGGAACACTGGGGACCCAGCTCAGCATTGCCGACTGCACTTTCTAGTTCCTCTTTCGTAACCTCCCGTCTCTCATTAGCTGTTTCCTCATCTGACACCTATGCCTCTTGCACACGAATGGGCTCCTACATCTCGGAATCGTGTCTTCTGACTCCACCGAGGCTGCTGTCAGGAACTCCGATACATCCCCTTCTTCTCAAAGGTGTGGTCAGGGTCCCTACGAGTAAATTCTCCTTGACAATTAGTGGCACCCCCAGAAAAAAATCATAAGATGAAAATCCCTCCAGATAGCATGAAACATCGCAGACCCAGAGAATTCTCTCTCATCCCGAATCATTTCATTAACCAATTAAATGAATGTCCTACTTTACATGTGAGAATTTTCTCCATTAAAAAAATGTGTATCAGGGCTTCCCTGGTGGCGCAGTGGTTGAGAGTCCGCCTGCCGATGCAGGGGACACGGGTTCGTGCCCCGGTCCGGGAGGATCCCACATGCCGCGGAGCGACTGGGCCCGTGAGCCATGGCCGCTGGGCCTCCACGTCTGGAGCCTGTGCTCCGCAACGGGAGAGGCCACAAGAGTGAGAGGCCTGCGTACCGCAAAAAAAAAAAAAAAATGTGTATCAGTACTCATAGAAATAGTCAAGGTACTTTATACTTCTTTTGTTATTGTTCTCTGGTGCCACAGTTATCTATTTTTTGTTCAATTGCGTGTTTACAGTAAAACGCAAGTAATTATAGATATTGACTATGATTTAGTAGGCGGGGGTCCTTGGGGGAAGGAAGTAGGGGAGAGAGAGATACACCTTGGAGATTCGTTGCTGAGAGAAAAGCAACGAAAACAAAGAAAAAAGCAAGTAGTGAAAATCATCAGTCCTGCAAGATCAAGACTGTGTCACAAGTGGCGCTCTCCCTGTAAAACAGAACAAGCAAAAACCAAACAAAACCCACACAAGTTGTTTTCTTAGGATTCATGATTAGGGATCCTCTGAAACCTCTGTGCCACGCGGGGGCAATAGCTCTAAATGGCCCAAAGGCAAAGGTAGAATCCGGTGGAGTTGTTGCTTTTGTAAGTTGCCGCGAGTCTAACTGAAATATGCCTTTGTTCTTGGTCTTCTTAGATCTTCCCTTTTGCTGTTCTGTCTCACTGTGATGAGTCTATCTACTGCTTTTTGGGGTTTCCTTTCCATTTTTGTGGGTCCATGTTTTTCTCCAGTTCTGGAAAATCCTTAGCTATTACATCTTTGAGTGCTGCCCGTTTCCTAATTTGCGTATTCTCTTCTGTTGGGACTGATTAGATGTGTGTCGGATCTTGACATTCTCTACGTCCTATGTATTTTTCTCATAATTATATCCCCGAACTGCGTCTTTTCAGTCCTTTTCTATTTTCATATTCGTTCCCTTAAGCTATGGATAAATTGATTGTTATCCATCTTTTGGACTTTTAAATTCAAAGATTTTCTAAAACGTCAGTATTGTTCTTTTTGACGTGACACCGATTGCTTTCAGAAGTGATACTCACACCCTCAGATTTTTCCTTATCCTCTGAATGCTTTTAAACGTTCCAGACCTGGCTTTTATATTCTTTGTATGATAATCCCAATTATAGTATGGCTTTGCGTTCCCAAATCCTGTCCTTTTGTCACTCAGAGAGGCTTCTCCTCTTGGATTTTGGTTATTTATTTTGTGATCTCATCTTTGATTCAATATAATTGCAGCATCTGTGCCCTCGGTGGGAATTGCTTTCTTCCAGAGATATTTGCTCTGGCTTCTGCCGGAAGCTAAGATAAATACTGACCTAAGACCAGTTTAGCTCCTGCCAAGAATGCTGCCTGCTAGAGGGCTCCCGGGTCCTGCTCACCCATCTTGTTTGATGGGCCCCGGCCTGAATCGCCAGGTTCCTTCCACAGTGTTCGTATTTAATCCCAAACACACACACACCAAACAAACAAAAACATCTGACCTTGCCCACAGCCTACCTTTCGGTTTCAACTCATCGGATTTGCTTTTCATTGGTGGTTTCGGTTTCACATTGTTTGGGGTTCTTGGGAGTTTCTTTCTTTTTTAAAAACTCTTACTCTATTGGGGTAGGAACACTTCACGCGAGCTCTGTCCTCTTAACAAAAATTTAAGTGGATGGTATTGTTGACTCAAGGTATGCTGTTGGACAGCAGAGCTAGAACTCACCTTGCTTACCTGAAACTCTGTGCCCTTTGATTCCAAACTCCCCATTTCCACCTCCTCCCAGCCCCAGGCAGCTCAGTCCGGTCTGAGCCCATGGATTTGACTGTCTTAGATTCCACATGTAACTGGGATCGTGCAGTGTTCGTGTTTCTGTGACTCGTTTTATGTCTCTTGGCACGGTGTCCTCGAGGTTCCTGCATGTCCCATATTGCAGACTTGCCTTGCTTTTAAAGGCCGAATGGTACTCCGTTGTATGGATCTAGCAAATTTTCCTTTTCTCTTCATCTCTCGGTGGACACTTAGGTGGTTTCCACAACTTGGCTCTTGTGAATAATGCTGCAGTGAACATGGCTGTGCAAATATCTCTTCAGTATCCTGATTTCAATCCTTTTGGATAAATACCTTGGGATTTTCTTTCACTTGTTAGGAGATCTGCTAATTCTTAAAAGGCTTATAGAAACGTATGCAGGGTCCAGGCTGTACCATATTACAAGTCTCTTCAGGAAATCCACTTCTGCACACTTAAGAGTTTCCCAGCACCTTAGTGAAAAGGTTTTGAGGATCATCTCAGGAAAATCAGACCTTAATCTTAAGACACGTATTATTCCCTGATACTTTGCTTATAGAATACAAGTCAAACTCCTTGCCGTTACGTACAAGGGGCTCTGTGATTTTTCCCTTTCACGTATTTCGTCGTCTTGTCATCCTCTGTGTCTACACATGTATTAGGCTCCAGTCATGTTGGGCTACTTAGAAAGCTTGTAATGCACATTTCACATCAGTCTCCCTCCAGCATCCCTCCACACCCATTCCTTCTACCTTCTAGTCACACGGAGAAATCACGTCTGTCATCCTGTCTTACAGTTCGGGATGGCACGTGATCGGGTTCTATCCAGTGACCCGTGGATGGACGCTGCTCACAGTACTAACCAATAAGTACCTCTGACGTCCTGCTATGCCGTCTTTCTCTTTCCTGACCTGTGAGTTTCCAGTGACCCGTGGATGGACGCTGCTCACAGAACTAACCAATGAGTACCTCTGACGTCATGCTACGCTGTCTTTCTCTTTCCTGACCTGTGAGTTGAAACCATGATCATTAAGTGCTGGATTCTGGATGCTGGATCATAGGCATTGGAAAAAACGTGCTTTATGTTTGAGACTGGATTTCCCAAAGGTCCATCCTCCGTACTGTGTTCTAGGTCCAATAATTCTGGTGGGTTTTATCTGCTAGTCAGTGAAACCATCATAATTCAAAAGTCTCCCTCTGAGCTCATTGTGGACAGGATGAAGAGAGGGCATTTAGAGAGAACAGACTCCTAAGTACTGAGATTTGGTACTTAGCAGTGAGGAAGGATGTCTTTTATAGGAGAAACAGGAGAGCTGAATTATCTTCACGTCAGTTGAAAACTAGCAGCTTCCCTTCAAATAAAAAGTGACCAAAAGGAGTCGATGTAAAAAGTCTTTGGACATCCCTGGAGAAGCTATAGTTTGTGTTTTCTTTTAAATATTAGTCGTTAAAGGATATCAGGGTACTTTCCCTGGAGTGTTTCTCTATGTAAGGGCTGTGTACTATATCCATCATAATGACTGAGAGATTTCTGGGCTTCACAGATCTGCTGATTCATAATCTGTCGAAGGAAAGCCTGTGATTTGCTTCTTTAAAATCTCAGGCAAGGGACTTCCCTGGCGGTCCAGTGGTTAGGACTCCTGACTTCCATTGCAAGGGGCACAGGTTCGACCCCTGGTCGGGGCACTAAGATCCTGCAAGCTGTGCGGAGTGGTCCCCCACCCCCCCCCCCCGCCAAAAAAAAAAAATCTCAGTCAATTCTTGCATGTTCTGTAGTTCGAAAACTACGGACCTAACGAAATACCTGGCAGCCATGTGGTCATTAAACCACCCTCACCGCCACCATTATAATCATCCTCATCCTAGCATCATAATCCTGCACGTCGTCAGCCAGGTGAGGATTGAGTGAAAGAGTTCACTTATAAAAGAGGGACACATCGTACTTACCTTCACAATTCTGCTATGCAACTTGACATGAGTTTCGAACATTTATTTTATTGAAGTATATCTGGTTTACAATGTAGTGTTAATTTCTGCCGTACAGCAAAGTGATTCAGTTACATATATATATGGATGGAGGAGGGATGGGTTGGGAGTTTGGGATTCGCAGATGCAAACTATTATATAGAGAATGGATAAACAACAAGGTCCTACTGTAGAGCACAGGAAACTACATTCAGTATCCTGGGATAAACCATCGTGGAAAAGAATATAAAAAATTATATCTCTATGCATATAATTGAGTCACTTTGCCATATAGCAGAGACTGGCACAGCATTGGAAATCAACTCGACTTCAATAAAAAAATTTTTTTTTAATTTAGAAAAAAAGAAGTCTCTTTTGGTAGTTGCAGAAGTCATTCAAAGATTGTAACCTTATTTATTTAGATGTGTCATTCCCCACTATTTCATTCTCTCTTTATTGAGATATGTTTATATTGGATGGTCCGGCCAATAAATTAGGTATCACCAGGGGAATTCTTTTCAGTTAATTCAGTGATGGTTAAAATCAGAATGTTTCATTTGTAGTATTTTAAATTAGCTCAGAATATAACGTTAGGAGTGAAACTCCTTAAGTGCTGTTGTTGTTAATTATATATATTTTTCTTGTGTTATAGGGTAATCGCTGCATTCAAATCCCAGAATATGTTAGTTTGCTGTCATGTCCATTTTCCTGTTCACTTACCTCTAGGGATACTTTTTTTTTTTTTTTTGCCCAGTATGCGGGCCTCTCACTGTTGTGGCCTCTCCCGTTGCGGAGCACAGGCTCCGGACGTGCAGGCCCAGCGGCCATGGCTCACGGGCCCAGCCACTCCGCAGCGTGTGGGATCTTCCCGGACCGGGGCACGAACCCGGGTCCCCTGCATCGGCAGGCGGACTCTCAACCACTGCGCCACCAGGGAAGCCCTAGGGAAACATTTTATTTACAGTACTGTGTTTAAAAATGACATTCACTAAACACAAACCCCTAAACATTTTTGGTTTTTTGATGTGGACCATTGTTTTTTAAAGTCTTTATTGAATTTGTTACAACATTGCTTCTGTTTTATGATTTGGTTTTTTGGCCGCGAGGCATGTGAGATCTAAGCTCCCCAACCAAGGATCGAACCCGCACACCCCGCATTGATAGACAAAGTCTTAACCACTGGACCACCAGGGAAGTCCCTAAACATTTTGAATCATATCTTGAAAGCATCAGTCTGTGCGTTCTTTTTACTCTGTCTCAGTGGGAAGCAGTAGCTCTTGAGTTGGTCTCTTCTTCCACCCAGAGCTTTCTGGGACATAGGTTCATCTTCGTTTGCTTTGTTAAGTCACGGGGTGCAGACTCGATTCAGTACATCCTTTGTTTACGTTCTTGGTATCTTTGTGGCTCTGTAGGATTTACCTCAGAATCTGTGGGCAACCTTGGGGATGAATTAGGAGAAAGCGGTTTTGGTTATATCTTTATTTTCTTCAAATGCATATTTTATATGTAAATTTCATGGAACATTGATCATTCGTTGGTTAGGCTGTGAATAAACTGTGCAGGAAGCGTGCTGAACACTGAGTTTCAGTGTAACTCACATATCTTTGGGGAAGCAGTTGAACATAAATTCAAAGACTCACAGATCTGTGCCCGTAAAGATAGACTGAAATAGTTGAGGTTCGTAACTTGCCTTCCTAAATTCATACAGAGAACTTATATATCTTGAAACATACACAATAGAAAACGAGCATAGTCTTCTCCTAGATCCATCTGGAAAGAAACCAGATTTATTCTTATCAAGTATGTCTCTATCCATATAGCTAATAGGAAAGCTATCACTTCTCACCAGAGATACTAATCCACATTTAGATTCCATTTTTAATAGGTGGAATCCACAGCTTTTTTGGTGATTGTTATTTGTATTGAAAAACAGGGGAAAACTGAGGAATCTGAATGAAGTATAAAATTTAGTTAATAAAAATGTATCAACATTGATTAATTATGATAAATGTTCAATACTAATATAAGAGGCTAATGATAGGGGAAGCAGTGTAGACAATGCCAGAATACTGTACTATCTTTGCAATAATTTTGTGAATCTAATATTTTTCTAAGATTTAAAAAGTTATTAAATATGTATTTACATTATTAAATTTTAAAACAATATTTTAAGACAGCTTATATGTGGAAGCATGGTGTGGTTGACATTTACTATCACTTTAGCCTGTCTATCATCATTGTTCCCTAGAATGGATGAGAAAAAGGGATCTTTACAATATTTTGAATTAAAATCAACTATCCACATTGGGGAAAAAAAAACAAAGACTGCGATTTCTGACCTAAGACTACCGTTTTGGTGTTTTCAAGATGCACTAAAAAGGGTTCCCGTTGTGTGTGAAATACCAAAGAATGCCTTGCATCCACCGAACTCAGAATACCAGCTTTATAGCTGACAGTGAACATGCCAGAGATTCTACATAATCACTGCTTGAGAAATAAATGAATAAAGCTAAAAGAAATTACTTTCAACAGTACAGAGGCTGCTGGTATTTATCTACAGATCAAAGAAATAATGCACGGTTCCAGAGTAAGGAATCAGACCAGACAGCGGACAGAACTACTTCAAGCGCTTTGCTTTCCTCATGACTCTACGTAGAGACGTCTTCCTCTGAGAGGGTTGACTGATAAAAAGTTTTTATGGGTTTTTGTTGTTGTTGTTTTTATCAAAGAGGGCCAAATCACCTTGCAGCATTCAATGTGCCAATGCCTCTGGCAATTTGATTATTTCCAAGACCATCGTAATATTCAAATCTTCCAGCCTGAGTTTCTGCAAAAACGTGAATATTTTTAATACACTCTTCAGTCTCTTTGATGGAAAAAGAAAATTCTCTATTTCTTTTGGAGAAACAACCATGAAGACCGTTTACAAAATATGAAAGGTACATTCTTTGGCAACTGCCGGGAAGAACACCGTGCAATCTTCAGTGTGATCGTGAAGATGACAGTTAATATTGACAAAGTGTGAAACAGGAATGCATCATGGCTCCTCGTAGGGTTTTTATCCGAAGAGAGGAATCCAAATGCCACAAAACAATGACAGCAGAAACAAGACATGAGCCGGTGGGAATTTGGAAAACTATTACATTTAGGATGGATAAACAACAAGGTCCTACTGTAGAGCACAGGGAACTATATTCAATATCCTGTGATAAACCATATGGAAAATAATTAGAAAAGAATGTATATGTGGGTATAACTGAGTCAGCTTTGCTGTACAGCAGAAATTAGCACAACACTCTAAATCAGCTGTACTTCAATTAAAAAATAAAGAAGTTGTGGTGTATCTATTACAATGGATATAAAAAAGCCATAAAAAAGAATGAAATAATGCCATTTGCAGTAACATGGATGGACCTAGAGATCATACTAAGTGAAGTAAGCCAAAGACAGATATCATATGACATTGCATATTTGTGGCATCTAAAACAAAATGATACAAATGAACTTATTTACAAAATAGAAATACACCCACTGAGGGGACTTCCCTGGTGGCGCAGTGGTTGGGAGTCTGCCTGCCGGTACAGGGGACATGGGTTCGAGCCCTGGTCCGGGGGGATCCCACGTGCCACGGAGCGACTGGGCCCGTGTGCCACAACTACTGAGCCTGTGCTCTGGAGCTTGTGGTCTGCAACAGGGGAGGCCACCGCAATGAGAAGCCTGCACACCGCGGCGAGGAGTGGCCCCTGCTCGCCACAGCTGGAGAGGGCCTGCGCACAGCAACAAAGACCCAATGCAGCCCAAAATAAATAAATTAATTAATTAAAAGAAAAAAGAAATAGACCCACTGACATAGAAAACAAACTTATGGTTACCAAAGGTGAGAGATAAATTAGGAGTTTGGGATTAACGGCTACAAACTAATACATATATAAAATAGATAAACAACAAGGACCTCTACTGTATAGCACAGGGAACTCAGTATTTTGTAATAACCTATAAAGGAAGAGAATCTGAAAAAGAATATATATATATATATATATATATATATATATATATATATATATTGGGTTGGCCAAAAAGTTCGTTCGAGTTTTTCCATAAGATGCTATGGAAACACCTGAATGAACTATTTGGCCAACCCAATTTTCTTTTGTATATACACATAAATATTGAATCACTGAATCACTTTGCTGTACACCTGAAACTAACACAACATTGTAAATCAACTATACGCCAATGTTTAAAAAGTGGGACAATAAAATCTTATATACATAAATTAATATTCTCTAATAATAGGGAATTTTAACGAAGAATGAATTATCTCAATCACTAGTAATCTAAAAGCACAAATTAATATCTGTTAATAGCCAACTCAATATCAAATGATTGCTTTTTACTAGAACAACGCAACTATTTTAACTGCCGTATAAGCCACTCAGTTCTTCGAGGTTTTCTCTAATAGACGGAGCTAGGCTATTCATAAAGAAAGCGATTTCACTGAACACTTTATTCTCTGATGTTGTAACTATTGCTTTGGCAATCTTCATAAGCCATAATAGGGTAGTGTAACTGCCTGAAAAGTGCCTCGATATCATATTTCATAGGAATGCCCTTCAAAATGGTCCCCTTACGATGATCTGTATCCTTTGTATTTTATGTGTGTGATGGTTAACCCTCTGCGTCCAGCAGGAATGCAGAAAGGGAGCACACTCTATTTCCAAAGTTTTCTTCGTGTGCTTTCTTTTTAATTTTTTTCTTAAAGCTTAATTTCTTTATTATTTACCACCGTAGCCATTTTTTTTAGCATCTTTATTGGAGTATAATTGCTTTACAGTGGTGTGTTAGTTTCTGCTTTACAACAAAATGAATCAGTTTTATATATATATACATATGCCATTTTTAAGTGTACAGTTCATTGTGTTAAGTGTAGACATATTGTTGTTCAACAGATCTCTGGGACTTTCTCATCTTGCAACACTGAACCTCTGTAGCCATTCAATACCAGCTTCCCGTGCTCCATCCTCCCAGACCTTGGTGTACACTTTTCTACTTTCTGTGTCTATGATTTTAACTATTTAGATACTTCATACAAGTGGAGTCCTACAGTGTGTGTCCTTTTGTCCCTGGCTTATTTTGTTCAGCATGACGTCCTCGAAGTTCATTCTTGTTTTAGCAGCTGACAGGGTTTCCTTCCTTTTTAAGGCCACATAATTTCTTGGATAGAATACCAAAACCAAAGGCAACAAAAGGAAAAATAGACAGGTGGGACTACAACAAAACATTAGCACATCACAAGAAACAATCAGGAATGAAAAGGCCACCTGTAAAATGGGAGAATCATTGCAACTCGTAGATCTGATAAGGGGTGATTATTAAGAACATATTTTTTTAAAGTTTTTAAATTTTTAAAAATTTAAAAAAGAATATATAAGGAACTTCTACATCTCAACAACAATAAAACAAGTAAATTGATTAAAAACGTGCAGAAGGGCTTAAATAGACATTTCACCCCAAAAGACAGTGACCAATAAGCATGAGAAAAGATGCTTACTATTACTAATCATTAGAGAAATGTACATCTCTCATGAGATATCACCTGACACCAATCAGGATGCCTACTAGAAACACAACATAATCAAAAACAAAAGAAGCAGAAAATAGCAAATGTTGGCAAGGGTGCAAAATTGGAATACTTGTGCACTGTTGGTGGGAATGTAAAATGGTGCAGTTGCTATGGAGAACTGTATGGAATTTCCTCAAAAAATTAAAAACTGAATTACCGTATGACCCAGCAATCCCACTTACGAGTATATATGCAAAAGAATTCAAGCAAGATCTTGAAGATGTATTTGCACACCTGTGTTCCCTGCACCATTATTTACAATATCCAAGAGCTGGAAGCAACCCCAAAGGTGAATGGATAAAGAAAAGGTGCTATGTCAAAGCTTAATTTGTTCATAGGTTTCTTTTCGAGGTTTAGGCCCAGCTGTTGAAGTAAAGTGAGTATCTTAAAAGCTGGGTGCAAAGTTTTGAACAATGACCAGACCTCTGAGGCTTGACACAATTTTTGTAGAATAAAAGGCAGGAACAAAAAACTGGCTCAGTCAGTGCAGAGAAAATTCAAGTGAAACCTCCAGTCTGAAAGTAAGATAAAGAAATTAGCAAGGTAAAAAGAAAATTTATCATACACAACAATACTTTGATAGCGACTTTCCTCTTAACTTCCTGTGTGCACAAACTAATTCATTCAGAGAAAACTTTGTCATAGACTTTTTATTGAAGTAGAGTTGATTTACAATGTCATGTTAATTTCTGCTGTACATAAAGTGATTCAGTTTTATTTATATATATAGACACACACATTCCTTTTTACTATTCTTTTCCATTATGTTTTATCATAGGATATTGAATATAGTTCTCTGTGCTATACAGTAGGATCTTGTTTATGCATCCTATATATAAAAGCAAAAGTTTTAGTTGAGAAATACTGGTGATTACCTACCTATATAATATTTATACCTATATCTTTCTTTTATATTAATCATCACAATCTGCTACATCTATCTCTATTTTCTAAAGTGAAAATTAAATATTTCTTGTAAAAACAGTTTATCTCAATTTAATAGTTATCTATGCATATTTATATTTTCAATGAGTTAGTCTTTTTTTCAAAATAGGTTACATTGCTAATCTGTAGTGTGTGCGTGTGTGTGCGAGGGAATGAAATGACGTGGGTCTATGTGAAAATATTTTGAAACCTGTACATCCATAAAGCACCCTGAATCCTCTTAGATGAAGAATGTGAGGCTCACATATGTCTGGTAAGTGTCTCATGAAAGTGGTGAATAAGACCCAGGTCGTCTTTCAAGGTGTAATTTCTGTCCGTTTCTAAGTAATCACGAGAAAGATGTTCTCAGTACGTCCTTTTGGTGTTGTATTTGTATCCTGTTAGTGTATCCGGCAGGTACAACATACAGTACTTCATCTCGTAACAGTGGTTAATGATGCAGTAATCACCATGGACCCATGATGTCCAGGTATAGATAATAAACGTGTGCATTTCAGTGTATGAACGGAAGCAGTTTACCAGGTGTCCAACTGCGTGTGTTCCTCTTGGGAATACAGAACCCCCATTTTAACGACTTTCATAAATTCTTACCGTCACTTCATAACCATTATTAAAATGGTCATGAGTACTGAGTTTAATAACAATTTGATAAGATAAAATATTAGCCTAGAAGAAGCATCTGCTTTCCATAATGCAGATAAGCTCTATAATGCTCTGAATAGCCATGATTAATTATTCTAAGTCATCTAATCAATATGAAACTTCGAACTGCTTATTTTCAATTAGAAGTAACACAAATTTTCCACAATACCAGAACTGATTTCGAAATACAGCATCTAATCCAGTAATGGTTACATGCTATATCAAATTGAATATAAGTTGACAGAGAAAAGGGTTGATACCATTTTCTTAGCATTGCACTGTGTCCATCTAATGTCCCCCAATTCTGGAGGACTACCTAATTTATAGTTAACCCCATTTAACATATTCCACTGAGTAAATTAGGCTCTAAGGGAGCTGTGTAAATTAGGTTTTAAAGGATAAACAGAATGGGACGATTCCGGCAGAGAACAGCTGTACTGCGTCTGTCCACATGTCATAACTGTACTCACGTATGCAATCAGTATGGACTCAATTCCTAGAATTAAAGGAAATCGTAATACTTCACTCCAGCAGTTTAATATGCTTGCACGATTTATTATGCTTTATTAACCAAAAGGAGATTATACTATTGTAGGCGAAGGTGTTATTATTTTAGAATTGAGAAAACTCAGGTCTCTATGCATGAGAAGCATATTTATGGATGGAGGAAAAAGTGCTCGTTTCTGAGAAGAAACAGAAAGGAGTAATTTGGGGGAAGCAGCATCATTTGCTCACTAAGACGTTTATCCCGTGGTAGGTACAGCGTAGTATAGGAAAAGCAAAGAGCCCGAGACATTCATCCTTGATCTCATGCTGCCCCGTGACCACAAGCAAGCAGTTCACATCTTCAGTCTTTAGTTTGCTTGGCTCTTGTTGAGGTTGGGATGTGTTCTAACAACTCCCTTTTGGCCCTAAAATCGTACGCTGCTGTGATCACTTCCAAGTAAAGTTATACATGGACATAACCCCTTACGTTCTGTTATAGGTAGAATATCCCAGCATTAATGGAAATGCTGACTGTTCTAGGGCATCCACGACCAAATTCCTGTTCTGCTTATGTTCTAATTCTACCTGGGTCTGCCTTTTCGTTTTTGGTGTGTTCATTGGATAGAGACAAACCATGACGTAATTCTGTTTTTCAATAGCTCGTGACAGATCAAACAAGGTCCAAAGGGCTGTACAATAATTAGGGCATAACAACAACTTTAACTACTTCCTAAATTCTGAACACATAGATTATTTCGTCAGACGGCAGCCCTGAATCTTAAATAGAAGAACACTGCGATGCCAGTGTTACCGAACCATACTTGGGTCCACTCGGGTCCAGAGGTGCAGTAAAGCCAATCTACTGACCCCGGGTGAAAAGAAAGAAAGTACAACGTTTATTGCAGGTGCCAAGCAAGGAGAACAGGCAGCTCGTGCTCAAAGGACCTGAGCTCCCCGATGGCTTTCAGGGAAGCATCTTTAAAGACAGTGTTGGGGAGAGGGTTCTAGGATGCCTGATCAGCTCCTGGACCTTCTTCTGATGGGCTGGTGCTGAGGTAACAGGGTGGTGTTCTGGGGCATCTCAGTCATCAGCCATCTGGTTCCAACCAGCCTGGGCTCTAGTGCTTGTGGATAGCATGTGGTCACCATCCTCCACCTGGGCGGGGGTCTTGGTTTCTGCAGAACAACTCAGAGATACGGGTCAGATTGTTATCTCTGTCCTTTCAGCAGGAACTAGGAGAGCTGTGACTCTATGATTCTAAGCCTTAACTACTTGAGTCTGCTGTTTGGAACACGGGGAAGGTCTAGGACACGACAGCCTTTTTCTACAAACCAGAAACTGGGGACATAGAGGAGATACTGTAGCCGGGAGATTCCCCAAACAGTCCTGCTCATTTTCAGTCCCCTCTTTTCCTGGATGTTCCTCACACCTTAGGGGAAACGGATGGGACAAGAAAGGCAATAAGGTTTTGGATGAAGAGGTGAATCTTAAACTCGGCAGGGGAACTCGGTCCTGGGGGACTTGGTTTTGCCAGGAGTCATAACCTCATAGTGTCTGATTGACATTACCAAGGGGAAATGGAAAGTTTAAGAATGGGAATTTTAGGACAGCAGTGGAAGAAACGTGAGCAGAAAGAGGTTATGTAAAAGCGGTAATGTTGCCAGAAACTCAGCCTCTGTGCACTGGTGCCGAATCAGATCTCAGAGACGGTTGTGGGTGAAGTTGAGAAGAATAGCTTTATTGGTTTGCCAGGCAAAGGGGGACACTCAAAACTGTGTGTCCCAACCTGGAGGGGGGCTCGTGAGGAGTTGTGTAGCAATGGTTCAAGGGTGGGGTTGCTGATCAGGATCAGGGTGTCTGCAGGGCCTGCACCCCTTTAATCTGGTCTCAGGTAGTCTCTCTCTTATTTTTTAAAATATTTGGCTGCATGAGCACTTAGTTTTGGTGCACGGGATCTTTGTTGCGGCACGCAGGATCTTCAGTTGCGGCATGCAGGATCTTTAGTTGCAGCCTGTGGAATTTTTAGTACCAGCATGTGGGATCTACTTCCCTGATCAGGAGTCGAACCCGGGCCCCGTGCATTGGGAACATGGAGTCTTAGCCACTGGACCACCAGGGAAGTCCCTCAGTTAATCTCTTGATGAACTTCTCTGGTCCCTTGAATCTGGCCTCAGGGGGTCTTCTCTGGAATGAAGAATGGTGACAGCTTCCATTTGTTTGGGGGGTTTTAGTGCTGTAAAGAGCTCAAAGATGTTGTCATGTGTATCCCTCGAGGGGGAGCCAGGACCTGCCCCCAGGCTGCACTATTGTTTCTTCACTGCTCCTCCCTTGTCTCTGCATCCCCCTTGTCTCTGCATCCCCATCCTTCCCTGATTGGCAACTGTTTGCATCTTCCCTTTGGGAGTTAGGGAAGGTCCAGGAGGCTGGAGTCTGTTCCCTACAAACAAGAAATGGGGGACAGAAAGGCTTCCATGCCCAGGAACCCCACAGGGTCCTGCTCAGTTTCAGTAACCCAGAGCAGTGGTGACCAGAGATAACATTCTGTTATCGAGTCTGTTGCCCTGAGACCAGGGAGCCATCACCCTAAATCAGTGGAATCTGTCTAAGATAAACTTGCAGGAAGCATACACGTTTAATGCTCATTTTCTAGAAATTGAGCACCTACATCCCAAATCATGGAGCCCTCGTCTTTATTTCTCTTGCCCTTCGCTTTTGATCTACCAGCAAATCCCGTTGGCTTTGTGGTCATCAGATGTCTCAAGTCTGATTCTCACTGTCTCCACTTCAGCCGTGCTGTCTCAGTGATGCTGCTAGATGGGTCTCCCTGTTTCCGCTTGTGTGTTACAGACTCCACTGTGCCCCCCTCAAGTGCATACATTGAAGTTCTAACCCCCAAAGAGACTGTATTTGGAGATGGGGCTTTTAGGGAAGTAATGATGGTGAAATGAGGTCATAACGGCAGAGCCTTGATCCCATAGAACTCCTGTCCTTACAAGAGGAGGGGGGCACACCAGAGTGCTGTCTCTGTCTCTCCCTCCCTGTCTCCCTGTCTCCCTCTCCCTCTCTCCCCCTCTCTCCCCCTCTCTCCCCCTCCCTCTCTCTCCCTCTCTCCCCCTCCCCCTCCCTTTCCCTCTCCCCCTCCCTTTCCCTCTCCCTTTCTCTCTCTCTCCCTCTCTCTCCCTCTCTCTCCCTCCCTCCCCCTCCCTCCCCCCCTCTCTCTCTCTCCCTCCCTCTTTCTCTCCCTCTCTCTCCCTTTCTCTCTCTCTCCCTCTCTCTCCCTCCCTCCCCCTCCCTCCCTCTCTCTCTCCCTCTCTCTCTCCCTCTCTCTCTCCCTCTCTCTCTCCCTCTCTCTCCCCCTCTCTCTCCCTCTCCCCTCCACGGGAGGACACAGCAAGAAGATAGCCGCCTACAAGCCAGGTAGAGAAATCTCACCAGCAGCCAACCCTGCTGGCTCCTGAATCCTAGGCTTCCAGGCTCCAGGACCGTGAGAAAATACATTTCTGTGTTGAAGCTGCCCATTTGTGGTCCTCTATGACGACAGTCCTAGCAGATAACACAGTGTCTCTCTTTGTCCACTACTCTCATAAAAGCCAGAGTGTCTTATAAAAATATAAATGAAAATAGGTCGGGCTTCCCTGGTGGCGCAGCGGTTGAGAGTCCGCCTGCTGATGCAGGGGACGCGGGTTCGTGCCCCGGTCCGCGAAGATCCCACGTGCCGCGGAGCGGCTGGGCCCGTGAGCCATGGCTGCTGAGCCTGCGCGTCCGGAGCCTGTGCTCCGCAACAGGAGAGGCCACAACAGTGAGAGGCCTGCGTACCGCAAAAAAAAAAAAAAAAAGTCATTTGTGCATGTTCTGTCGTATAGGTAGAATATCCCAGGATAAATATTGCAGGTCGAATATAATCCAAGTCTTCAGCACAGCCTCCAAGGTTTTATATGACCCGCTTCCCAATCTTCTCTCCAACTTTACCTTCTACGCGTCTTCTGTGTTCACACAGCATCCTCCTGTCACCGGAGTTCTTCCACATGTGTCCCAGAGTCCCACGGCACGTTCAGTCACTTGATCACAGACACAGTGGTGCAGAACAGGTCTAATGGACTTAACTGAGCCCATCAGCGGAATCCTTATCTGTATTTTTCTGTCTTTATCACTCAGCTGTTTGCAGCACGGACATGCGTACTGGGTGTTTCCTCAATCCTTACTTTAGTTCAAGATTTCAAGCAAGAAGAGACCATCACACTGGCAGGCTTCTAGGTGCTGGGACACAGCAGTGATCAAGACAGACAAAAGCATCAACTCAAAGAGCCTATAAGGTAAAAGTAACCCTTAGAGCATCAGAAAGGTAACAAGCAGAATGGAGAAGAATAAATCCGCAACGAGGATGGGAGGGAGACTACAGATGGCCGTGAACGTGGTCAGAATCAGTCTGCCTGTGAAGGTGACTTTTGGCAAATTTGAAGGAGGTTAGAGGGGAAGCCATGGGGATGTCTAGGGGGAAAATTCCAGGAGGAGGGGACCACAAGGGTGTAGACCCTGAGGATGAACATACATGGTTAACTGGCAGAGCAGGAAGGACACTGGAATGGAGTGAGCCAGGGAGAGAGGGTGGGGCGGGGGGAGGAAGAGACCAGCCAGTGCACTGTCTATAGGTCAGGGAAGAATAGTGGCGTTTTTTGTTTCTTTTCCAGTATAGTTTATTACAGTATATCGAGTAGAGTTTTCTGTGCTGTACAGTAGGACCTTGTTGTGTGTGGATCCTATATAAACTAGTTTGCATCTGCTAATCCCACACTCCCAATTCTTCCCTCCCTCACCCCGCTCCCTCTAGGCTGATCTCTATGTCTGTGAGTCTGTTTCTGTTTTGTACATAAGTTCATTTGTATCTTTTTATTTTTGATTCCACATATAAGCGATATCATATGGTATTTGTCTTTCTCTGTCTTACTTCACTCAGTATGATCATCTCTGGGTCCACCCATGTTGCTGCCAGTGGCACGATTTCATTCTTTTTCATGGCTGAGTAATATTCCACTGTGTGTATAGGTACCACATCTTCTTTATCCGTTCCTCTGTCGATGGGCACTTAAGTTGCTTCCACGTCTCAGCTGTTGTAAACAGTCTGTAACGGGGTCTCCAGAAGGACTCCCTGGGAACATGGCATGGGGTAAAAGTCAAGTCAGCTCTCAGCCAGGCACAACCACACAGCTGGGGGCACTCAGGTGAGTCCACGATTTAAAACTAAAGCTGTGGAAGGTAGTTTTCAGGGCGGTGGGAGGGTCCTCTGCGGGTCCGGCTGTGCTACCCTCTCTACTTGGGACTCACAGGGGATTCCGTTTGGATGTCTGTCCTCACCTGTGGTTCAGTTGTACAGGTTTTCCTTTAGAAACTCTGCCTGCACATTCCAGATGTGGTGACGGGCATGCTGCTTCTCAGGCACCTGTGGAATGCGGACACTGCTGGCATCCCCCTCGGTCTGCCCCCCTGCCCTTCCCACAGGGGTGCCCCACTTGTCACGACCATCAGCTGTACCCCAGTGGCCGTGCTGAGCGTGGGGAGAGTGCTTACGGCTGGTGGGCAGGCCTCTGGTTTACATCACCCACCACCTGCCTCTGCTGGACGCCTGCCCGATGGGGGGAACACGTTGCTAGTGGTGCAATTCCATACTTTAACGCTTTCTTTTTTTCATTTTATCTAAGGGTCTTTTTAATAGGCAGTGAGGCCAAAACAGATGATGAAAGATAAAGGGTGTGTTTTTACCCATTTTTCGTGTACAGCAGTATCATCAGGAGCAGGGCCACAGGTAGGATGACAAAGGATCCCACCCCCAGATACCGTCTCAAAAGAAAGCATAAATGCAAACAAAATCCTCAAGGAAAGTTGTTCATTTGGACAGTGCCTTAAACACACTTTTTTTACATGAAAATTACAATTAAAAAAATATATATTTTAGGGGCTTCCCTGGTGGCGCAGTGGTTGAGAGTCCGCCTGCTGATGCAGGGGACATGGGTTCGTGCCCCGGTCCGGGAAGATCCCACATGCTGCAGAGCGGCTGGGCCCGTGAGCCATGGCCGCTGAGCCTGCGCGTCCGGAGCCTGTGCTCCGCAACGGGAGAGGCCGCAACAGTGAGAGGCCTGCGTACTGCGAAAAAATATATATATATGTGTGTGTGTATATATATATATATTTTATACTGTAGTATAGTTGATTTACAGTGGTGTTATTTTCAGGTGTACAGCAAAGTGATTCAGTTATACATATTCATGTATCGCTTTTTTTTTTAAGATTTTATTTATTTTTGGCTGTGTTGGGTCCTTGTTGCTACGCACGAGCTTTCTCTAGTTGCCATGAGTGGGACTATTCATTGCAGTGCACGGGCTCTATGTGCGTGGGCTTCAGTAGTTGCAGCACGTGGGCTTCAGTAGTTGTGGCATGTGGGCTCAGTAGTTGTGGCTCGCAGGCTCTAGAGTGCAGGCTCAGTAGTTGTGGCGCACGGGCTTAGTTGCTCCGAGGCATGTGGGATCTTCCTGGACCAGGGCTCGAACCCGTGTCCCCTGCATTGGCAGGCAGATTCTTATCCACTGTGCCACCAGGGAAGTAAGTCCCTCATGTATCTATCCTTTTTCAAATTCTTTTCCCATATAGGTTGTTACAGAGTGCTGAGTAGAGTTCCCTGTGCTATACAGTAGGATCTTGTTGTTTATCTATTTTATGTATAGTACTGTGTATATGTCAATCCAAACTCCTAATTTATCCCTCCCCCCTTTCCCCTTTGGTAACCATAAGTGTGTTTTCTATGTCTGTGAGTCTGTTTCTGTTTTGTACCTAGATTCACTTGTATTATTTTTTAGATTCCACGTATAAGTGACATCACATGGTATTTGTCTTTCTCTGTCTGACTTCACTCAGTATGATCATCTCTAGGTCCATCCATGTTGCTGCCAATGGCACGATTTCATTCTTTTTCATGGCCGAGCCACATCTTCTTTATCCGTTCCCCTCTCGGTGGTGGTTTAGTTTGCTTCCACGTCTCGGCTGTTGTAAACAGCAACAGCACAGATTTTTTACGTGAAAGTGAAAGAATTGCTCGTGCGTATCTTCACCCATCTGACTTGCTGGACTTAGTGCTGCTCATGCAGGAAAGGAATGAAAACGATTAGGCTCCTTTGGTTTTCTATTCACGTTTACTGAGACGTAATTGTTTTCAGCAAAAGCAGCCCTTTCAGGTGGACAGGTGGGTGAGTGTTGAGCCCTGTGCACGGTTGTGGAATCAGCACCACCACTGAGTTGTGTACATTTCCACGCTCTCTCGTCATTTTGTTGCCGACATGGTTCCTCCATGGCCAGCCCCTGGCAACCATTGTTCTGCTTCCTGCTTTAATAGCCCTCTTTCTGAAAAACAAATTTTCCTTTTTCATTAGATGTTCCTATTTCTCTTCACACATCGCTAGCTTTCGAGTATTTATGTGAATTATTTGATTATTTATTGTCCTTTTCCTAAGCACACTGGGGAAAAGGAGAACAATTTATGCAGGAAATTGGAGTTCCCTGAAGATCTGGGTAACCCCATGGAAGTGTACCCCATTTGTGTTGGGGTGAGACAAAGGTGAGACCCACTTCCTCACCCACAGAAATCAATTCCCAACGTCTAGATTTCAGGTAGCTTAGCAGCTGTGGTGTTTGATGGGGGAGGGAACGTCGTTAGTGACAGGCCAAGTTCAGGAAGGAAGAGGTTTATAGTTATTACGAAATAGTGGCTCTGTTTGCTGTGCTGTACAATATATCCATGTAGCTTATTTTTTACCTAGTACTTTGTACTTCTTACTCTGCTTCCCCTATAATGCCCCCCTCCCCCTCCCCTCTCCCCACTAGGAACCACTCGTTTCTTCTCTAGATCTGGGAGTCTGTTTCTTTTTTGTTATATTCACTACTTGGTTATATTTTTTAGATTCCACATATAAGGGAGACCCTACAGTGTTTGTTTTTCTCCACCTGACATTTCACTTTGGAGGGAGGGATTGGAGCTTCCATAACGGTGAGAGATTGCTGATCAGGGAGAGAACGCCAGGGTCAGACCTCAGGGACCATCTTCATGCAGGGTCAGGGGAGGACGGGGGTCCAGAGGCAGGAGAAAGGAAGGAGCAGCTGATAGTTTCTTTTTTTTTGGCAGTATGCGGGCCTCACTGCTGCAGCCTGACCCGTTGCGGAGCACAGGCTCTGGACGTGCAGGCGCAGCGGCCATGGCTCACGGGCCCAGCCGCTCCACGGCATGTGGGATCTTCCTGGACTGGGGCACGAACCCACGTCTCCTGCATCGGCAGGCGGACTCCCAACCACTGCGCCACCAGGGAAGCCCGACTGATAGGCGAGTGAAGAGGTTCCTGTGGATACGGAAATCCAGGGCGAGGCTGGCGGTTGAAGGAGGAGCTCCGCTGTTGCAGAGGCTGGCATGGAGCAGCACAGGTGGGACTTGGGGGATGTCCTGCCTGGTGAGGTGACGGGCAGAGGTGACAGAGGGGAACCGGGTGGCACCCAGGGAGGGGTTCTGTGCCCAAAGCGGGGGCCACAGTGGGCAGCCTCGGGGACATGGAGGAGGTGGGGACTGCACTTCCCCAGGGAAGGGAGTCGGTGTGTGCATCCAGGCGCAACGGAAAGTTTAAAGACAATGGAAACAAGCTAGGTAGCCAACAACAGGGCGTCCGTTAAATTGTGTATAATATATATTGTACAGTTATTATACTGCTATATTATATATAACATACACATAATATAGATTATTAATATAGATTATGTACAATGAACACAATACACAATATAGATTATGTATAAGGTATACTGTAGTATAGTAATATATGCTAGTATATACTATATACTAGTATTAATATATACCAGTACATGGTAATATATACTACTATATAACAGTATATATTATATACTAATTTTATGTTACATATCGTATACAATTACGTCAGTCATTTGTTAGAATGTATATTATATATTCTGTTATATGTCTATACATTATATTCATATATACACATAATATATTAATATATACCAATATATAAAATACATGTTTATACATTATATATACACCTATTGTGTATTAAGATATACTCATATAATGTAAAATATATGCAATTACACCGATTATATTTATACTATGTATTACAACTTAAAAATTATACCTTGGGCTTCCCTGGTGGCGCAGTGGTTGAGAGTCCGCCTGCCGATGCAGGGGACACAGGTTCGTGCCCCAGTCCAGGAAGATTCCACATGCCGCGGAGTGGCTGGGCCCGTGAGCCATGGCTGCTGAGCCTGTGCTCTGCAACGGGAGAGGCCGCAAGGTACTCGTGTGCCTCAAAAAAAAAAAAAAAATGATACCTTAACTGTCGCGCTGTCAAATGTTATACGTTCTATATGCGTGCTGTATAAATCATATTGTATGTGTATCATAGATATTGCCATATTTATAATACTTACAATGTTTATATTTGTTAGATACACACACACATAATAAAGGGTAGTGCAGACGTGAATATTACTTTCTTCGAGGCTGCTTCCCTTCAGACTCAAGACGTTGAAGACCACGTATCACTTTCCTTAAGACTCCTCCTCGGGACCCTGTCCCTGGAGACCGTCCTGATGGACCGGCTGGACGCTCTGTGTCACAGTGAGTTAGATCACACCCACCTTCAAGGGGAGGGGGCCCAAGAATCAGACAACATCACAGCCTGATTTCAGATGCTCATCCACCCTAAGGATAGGAGGAAATGAGAAACGGGAGATGCTCAGTGGACAGTCTGTCACTCATGTCCATTCCCGGGGATCCGTCCACGCAGCTTTTCATGCTTCCTGAAGCCCTTCACTGATGACCCTATGCCTCCCTACAGTGCTTGGTGTGGTGGACATCCATCCTCGTGGACCCTGAGCCAGCCTGCAGGCCTGAACTCTCCACACCCGTGGATGAGCTGAGCCTCCTCGTGAAAAGGAGAAGAAAAGGAAGGGACAATTCTGGGCACCAACTTCCCCCAAATCCTGGAGCTCCAGGTCTGCAACCTCAGCAAGTACCCTCTGAACTACCCTGACTCCCATGGGCTGAATTGACACATGGCCCCAGGGAGGGAGGAGCCAGTTGCGAAGTAGACCATCCTGTGGGGACAGCGTCTGCGCTTCTGTTCATTCCAAATCCACCCTCCCTTGTTTGGTTGGACTGGTAGAGCCATCATAACCCCACTTAACTGTTTTCCCCTAGGGTCCATTTTTAGGTCATCCCCCTCCTGTGATCTCGATCAGTATTTTCTACAATCTCGGGTTCTCCAAGGAATGACTTGTAAGCAGCATCTTGGGAAACCCACCCCCAATCATGCCCTCCCAGGAACCGTTACCGTGGGTCCAAAGAGCTGGTTTCTCCTGGGGTCCATAGTTATGTCGGGATAACACAGGCATCTCCTCTGTTCTGCGGTTATGAGATGTTGTCAGGAAGGGTCGACCACGTACGCTGAGCTGTGACACACTGTTTCATTGGTGGTGGTGTTTCTTCTAGTTATGATTTCACGTCCCTAGTGACTCCACGTCCCTAGTGACGGCATCAGGATCCCATAAATCTCAGGCAATCAGAGAAGGAAAGGTTTGTGATGGACACTGCATCCTTGACTTATTAAGGGTGTCAGCGCTGCCCTGACGTCCTCGAGTGGCACTGCCTTACTGCGTTCGAGGCCCTTGGTTCTTTCAAGAAAATATCAGAGAATCCGTATCAGACAGTGTCATTGCTGGATCTTTCTACCCCCAAACAGCTGAGACCGTGATTATAGGCATTAGAATATAAGATGGGCACTTACCAGGTAGGTCATGACACGAATCCTCTAATTATTTTGCCTTATTAACTCATGTCCTTGATTATTAGCACCTGACCAGGCTGGGCTGAGTTGCCTTATAAGTGATGGCTGTTTTCAGTGATACCGGGAGACAGATGGTCTGTTCTAAGAAGGTAATGGCTTTACAGTCGCAGCATTTACTTAGCTGACTCAGATTCCCCTGGGAAGTGGTCTGCTCCTCCTCTCCTGGAGAGATACAGGAACCGGCAGATGCTCACCTTGTCCGTGACAGTTACGCAAATATGGAGGTCCCATCTCCATCACTAACCACCTTGCAGGCAGCTTCCCATCGTGCAGAGAAAGTAAAGAGGCGAGTGACTTGCATAAGGGTGCACAGAGGCAGGAGCGGGGTGGAGCCTGGCGCTCACAGGCACAAAGTGGAAAGCACCTTTCTCTTGGGCTGGAAAGGCTTGAGGGTGGGCTGCCTCTTCTGCAACCCGAGATCTGAAGGTTGGACGTGGCAATTGCATTCCTGTGATTCAGCCTCAGCCGCCTTGACCTCGGGGCAAGGCTCCTGGCCGTGCATTCTTTCTCAGGCGTTATTCGTGGAGAGCCTGGCTGGGTGGCTGAAGAAGACCCAGAAGTGATGAGAAGAGGCCGTTCAGGAGCCCACGCTGTGTCTACTGAGATGAAGTAAAACCACGTTGTCTACGCAGGTACACAAACCATTTGAGCTCGAGCATCTGCTTCGGAGGGAAGGGGTGCAGCGCTGGAGCCATCAGCATTAGACGGTAATTGATTAACTATCTCCTTACCGTGTCCCCGGAACGTAAGCCATGGTGCATTGCACCCCTGCACCGTGTTCCACATGCCAGATCTTGGCAACGAGAGGGGAACCCTGCAGAGGCGTGGGGTCGCACCTGACACGGCAACCCTCCTCCCTCTGCTTCTCAGGGATCGAGCTGGATGGGGCAGCAGGTAGAGATACTGCTCCCCTTTGGAAGGTGAGCCAGAGACACTTGAGCCCTTCTTTCCCGGAGTTTGCAGTCTCTTAGGGAGATGCTCAAACAGTCCTGAAAATCAATAGGTTGAAAACCAGATCTTTCTCTCTACGTTACTTCTCATCTGTCCTAGTCATCTAATCTTCATAAGTCGTTGTTTCCCTGCAAGTGTCAGCTATCCCCCTGCTTAACATCCTTGGATTCTGTCTGGGTTTCTTGTGGCTACTCTAAGAACCGAGGACTTGGTAGCTTAAAAGAACAAAATGTGCCGTCTTACCGTTTTAAAGCCCAAAGCTCTAAACTCAAGGGATCCCGCAGGCTGGTTTCTTCTGGAGGCTCCAGGGGAGAATCTGTTTCCTTCCTTTTCCACCTTCTGGAGGCGTCTGCCATCCTGAGCTTCTGGCCCCTTCCTTGATCATCAAAACGAGCAGCTCAGCATCTTGTAATCAAATACTCCTCTGACGTCCTCTTTACAGGGACCCATGTGATGACACTGGACCACCTGTAAAACCCAGGTCACCTGTGCATCTCAAGGTGCTTAGCGGGACCACGTCTGCCAACTCCCTTTTGCTACGTAAGTTCACATATTCACAACGTTCGGGTATTAGAACATGGACATCTTTGGGGACGTTACTCAGCTGACCACAGCAGGCGTCTCATGCCTTATGCTTCTGTGCTCTCAGCTCTGGACTTGTTGGTGGATTCCCCCAATCTTCCTCAGTTCTTATACTGTTTTAATGTATCTTTAAATAACAGAGGCCAGAAATAAACCCACACACCTATGGTCAATTAATATTTGACAAAGGACACAGGAATACACAATGGGAAAAAGTCTCTTCAGCAAGTGGTGCTGGGAAAGTTGGAGACATGCATGTAAATCAATGAAGTTAGAACACACGCGCTCACACCACACACAAAAATAAAACTCAAAATGGATTAAGACTTAAAACTCCCAGAAGAGAAAGAACATAGGCAAATCATACCAATACTTAAGTCAGTCTCCCAAGGCAATAGAAACATAAACAAACGGGACCTAATCAAACTTACAAGCTTTTGCACAGCAAAAGAAACCATGAACAGACTATAGAATGGGAGAAAATATTTGCAAGCAGTGATGAAGGCTTAACTTCCAAAATCTACAAATAAACAACCCAATCGAAAAATGGGCAGAGAGCTAAATAGACATTTCTTCAAAGACATACAGATGGCATACAGACACATGAAAGGGTGCTCAACATCTCTAATTATTAGAGAAATGCACATCAAAAGTACAGTGAGGTATCACCTCACACAGGTCAGAATGCCCATCATCAAAAAGTCTACAAATAATATATGCTGGGGAGGGGGTGAAGGAAAGGGAGCCTCCTGCACTGTGGGTGGGAATGTAAGAACAGGATGGAGGTTCCTCCAAAAAACTATAAATAGAGCTACCGTACGACCCAGCAATCCCATTACTGGGCATATACCGAGAAAACCATATTCAAAAAGACACATGCACGCCAGTGTTTATAGCAGCACTGTTTACAATAGCCAGGTCATGGTAGCAACCTAACTGTCCATCAGCAGATGAATGGATAAGATGTGGTACATACATTACTAATGCCATTGGCAGCAACATGGATGGACCTAGAGATTATCATACTAAAGGAAGTAAGTCAGACAAATACCACCTGATATCAGAAGCAGAAACAGACTCACAGACATAGAGAACAAATGCATGGTTACCAAAGGGGAAGGGTGGGGGAAGGATAAATTAGGAGTTTGGGATTAACATACACACACTACTATACATAAAATAGAGGAACACACTATATATAAAATAGAGGAAAACGAGGACCTACTGTGTAACACAGAGAACTCTACTCAGTATTTTGTAATAACCTAAATGGGAAAAGAATAATATGTACATGGATAACTGAATCACTATGCTGTATACCTGAAACTAACAATGTTGTAGATGAACTATACTCCAATAAAAATTAAAAAAGTAAAAGTGGATTGCAGAGTAACCTACATCAGCAGATGCTCATTTCTCTGATCAGGGAAGCAACAGATGATCCATTAAATGGGTGAGGAGAGGGGGAGAGTATGGTGGGTGTTCTGATCGCATGCACTCCATCCCTGTCCACCCCTGCTCCTTGCCCCACAGAGCTCACCATGGGTCTCCCTGTTGGATGGGGGCAGAAGAGAAGTGAGGGGCACAGAGGTGAGAGGGCTGTCCACCCTTCTTGCAGGTCAGCTGAGACCCTCCACCAAAACCCACTTCTCCCAGGGGACTTCCCTGCTGGTCCACTGGTTAAGACTTCACCTTTCAGCATAGGGGTGTGTGGGAGAAACACACCAGGACACATATTAATCAAACTATCAAAAATTAAATACAAAGAAAAAATATTAAAAGCAAGGGGAAAACAACAAAGGGAATCCCTATAAGGTTAACAGCTGGTTTCTCAGTAGAAACTCTACAAGTCAGAAGGGAGTGGCATGATATATTTAAAATGATGAAAGGGAAATTGCTCTACCCAGCAAGGATCTCCTTCAGATTGGATGTTAAGAAAATGGTAATAGGAACATACATATATGGATTAAATGCTCCAACCAAAAGACACAGGCTCACTGAATGGACCCAAAACCAAAACCCATATACATGCTGTCTACAAGAGACCCACTTCAGACCTAGGGACACATACAGACTGAAAGTGAGGGGATGGAAAAAGATATCCCATGCAAATGGAAACCCAAAGAAAGCTGGAGTAGCAATTCTCAGAGCACCTCAATACATAACACACCTGCTAACAGCTATAAAAGAGGAAATGGACAGTAACACAATAATAGTGGGGGACTTAACACCTCACTTACACCAATGGACAGATCTATTGGGGGACTTAACACCTCACTTACACCAATGGACACATCATCCAAACAGAAAATAAGGAAACAAAAGCTTTAAATGACACAATAGAGCAGATAGATGTAACTGGTATTTATAGGACATTCCATCCAAAGACAGCAGATTACACTTTCTTCTCAAGTGCACATGGAACATTCTCCAGGACAGATCACATCTTGGGTCACAAATCAAGCCTCAGAAAATTTAAGCAAATTGAAATCATATCAAACATCTTTTCTGACCACAACACTCTAAAAATACATAGAAACAACTGACAATGAAAACACGATGATCCAGATGATGCAGAAAAAGCAGTTCTAAGAGGGAAATTTATACCAGATGATGCAGAAAAAGCAGTTCTAAGAGGGAAATTTATACCTATACAAGCCTACCTCAAGAAACAAGAAACATCTCAAATAAACAATCTAACCTCACACCTAAAGGAACTAGAGAAAGAAGAACAAACAAAACCCAAAGTTAGTAGAAGGAAAGAAATCATAAAGATCAGAGCAGAAATAAATGAAAAGGAAATGAAGGACACATTAGCAAAGATCAATAAAACTAAAACCTGGTTCTTGGAGAAGATAAACAAAATTGATAAACCATTAGCCAGACTCATCAAGAAAAAGAGGGAGAGGACTCAAATCAATAGAATTAGACTCCACAGAAATACAACGCATCCTGAGACTACTACTACAGGCAACTCTATGCCACTAAAATGGACAACCTGGAAGAAACGGACAAATTCTTAAAAGGTATATAACCTTCCAAGACTGGACCAGGAAGAAACAGAAAATATGAACAGATCAATCACAAGTACTGAAATTGAAACTGTGATTAAAAATCTTCCAACAAACAAAAGTCCAGGACCACATGGCTTCACAGGTGAGTTCTATCAAACATTTAGAGAAGAGATAACACCCATCCTTCTCAAACTCTTCCAAAACTCTTCCGAGAAAGGAAGACTCCCAAAATCGTTCTATGAGGCCACCATCACCTTGTTACCAAAACCAGACAAAAATACTAAAAAAAAAGGAAATTATAGACCAATATCACTGATGGATATAGATGAAAAAATCTTCAACAAAATACTAGCAAACAGAATCCAACAACACATTAAAAGGATCATACACCATGATCACAGTGGGATTTATCCCAGGGGTGCAAATATTCAATATACACAAATCTATCAGTGTGATACACCATATTAACAAATTGAAGAATAAAAACCATGATCTTCTCAATAGATGCAGAAAAAGCTTTTGACAAAATTTAACACCCATTTATGATAAAAAAAACTCTCCAGAAAGTGGGCACAGACGGAACCTACCTCAACATAATAAAGGCCATATATGACAAACCCACAGCAAACATCATTCTCAATGGAGAAAAACTGAAAGCATTTCCTCTTAGATCGGGAACAAGACAAGGATGTCCACTCTTGCCACTATTATTCACCATAGTTTTGGAAGTCCTAGCCATGGCAATCGGAGAAGAAAAAGAAAAGGAACACAAATTGGAAAAGAAGTAAAACTGTCACTGTCACTGTCACTGTCTGCAGATGACATTGGAAAAGAAGTAAAACTGTCACTGTCAGCAGATGACATGATACTATACATAGAAAATCCTAAAGATGCCACCAGAAAACTACTAGAGCTAATCAATGAATTTGGTAAAGTTGCAGGATATAAAATTAATGCACAGAAATCTCCTGCATTCCTATACACTAAGGAAGAAAAATCTGAAAGAGAAATTAAGGAAACACTCCCATTTAACACTGCAACAAAAAGAATAAACTACCTAGGAATAAACCTACCTAGGGAGACAAAAGACCTGTATGCAGAAAACTATAAGACACTGATGAAAGGAATTAAAGATGATACCAACAGATGGAGAGATATACCATGTTTTGGACTCGAAGAATCAATACTGTGAACATGACTATACTACCCAAAGCAATCTACAGATCCAATGCAATCCCTATCAAATTACCAATGGCATTTTTTACAGAACTAGAACAAAAAATCTTAAAATTTGTATGGAGACACAAAAGACCCCGAATAGCCAAAGCAGTCTTGAGGGAAAAAAACGGAGCTGGAGGAATCAGACTCCCTGACTTCAGACTATACTACAAAGCTACAGTCATCAAGACAATACAGTACTGGCACAGAAACAGAAATATAGATCAGTGGAACAGGATAGAAAGCCCAGAGATAAACGCACACACCTATGGTCACCTTATCTTTGATAAGGAGGCAAGAACATACAAAGGAGAAAAGACAGCCTCTTCAATAAGTGTTGCTGGGAAAACTGGACAGCTACATGTAAAAGAATGAAATTAGAACACTCCCTAAAACCATACACAAAAATAAACTCAATATGGATTAGAGACCTAAATGTAAGACAGGACACTATAAAACTCTTACGGGAAAACATAGGAAGAACACACTGACATAAGTCACAGCAAGATCTTTTTTTGATCCACCTCCTAGAGTAATGGAAATAAAAACAAAAATAAACAAATGGGACCTAATGAAACTTAAAAACTTTTGCAAAGCAAAGGAAAAGACAACCCTCAGAATGGGAGAACGTATTTGCAAATGAATCAACAAAGGATTAATCTCCAATATAAACAGCTCATGCAGCTCAATATCAAAGAAACAAACAACCCAATCCAAAAATGGACGACCTAAATAGACATTTCTTCAAAGAAGACATACAGACGGCCAAGAGGCACACGAAAAGCTGCTCAACATCACTAATTATTAGAGAAATGCAAATCAAAACTACAATGAGGCATCACCTCACACCGGTTAGAATGGGCATCATCAGAAAATCTACAAACAACAAATGCTGGAGAGGGTGTGGAGAAAAGGGAACCCTGCTGCACTGTTGGTGGGAATGTAAACTGATACAGCCACTATGGAGAACAGTATTGGATGTTCCTTTAAAAACTAAAAATAGAATTACCCTATGACCCAGCAATCCCACTACTGGGCATATACCCTGAGCAAACCATAATTCAGAAAGAGTCATGCACCACAATGTTCATTGCAGCTCTATTTACAATAGCCAGGAGATGGAAGCAACCTAAGTGTCCATCATTGGATGAATGGATAAAGAAGATGTGGCACTTTATACAATGGAATATTACTTAGTCATAAAAAGAAACGAAACTGTGCTTCCCTGGTGGCGCAGTGGTTGAGAGTCTGCCTGCCGATGCAGGGGACACGGGTTCGTGCCCCAGTCCAGGAGAATCCCACGTGCCGCAGAGCAGCTGGGCCCGTGAGCCATGGCTGCTGAGCCTGCACGTCCAGAGCCTGTGCTCCGCAATGGGAGAGGCCACAGCAGTGAGAGGCCCACGTACCGCAAAAAAAAAAAACAAAACGAAATTGAGTTATTTGTAGTGAGGTGGATGGACCTAGAGTCTGTCACACAGACTGAAGTAAGTCAGAGAAAAACAAACACCATGTGCTAACACATATATATGGAATCTGAAAAAAAAAAAGGTCATGCAGAACCTAGGGGCAAGATGGGAATAAAGACACAGAACTACTAGAGAATGGACTTGAGGACACGGGTAGGGGGAAGGGTAAGCTGGGACAAAGTGAGACAGTGGCATGGACATATATACACTACCAAATGTAAAACCGATAGCTAGTGGGAAGCAGCCGCATAGCACAGGGAGATCAGCTGGGTGCTTTGTGACCAACTAGAGGGGTGGGATAGGGAGGGTGATGCAAGAGGGAAGAGCTATGGGAACATATGTGTATGTATAACTGATTCACTTTGTTATTAAGCAGAAACTAACACACCATTGTAAAGCAATTATACTCCAATAAAGATGTTAAAAAAAAACAAACCTAAAAATAGAATTACCATACGACCCAGCAATCCCACTCCTGGGCATGTACCCAGAGAAAACCATAATTCAAAAAGACACATGCACCCCAATGTTCATTGCAGCACTATTTACAATAGCCAGGTCATGGAAGCACCCTAAATGCCCACTGACAGACGAATGGATAAAGAATATGTGGTACATATATACAATGGAATATTACCTAAAAAAGGAACAAAATTGGGTCATTTGTAGAGACATGGATGGATCTAGAGACTGTCATAGAGTGAGGTAAGTCAGAAAGAGAAAAACAAATATCGTATATTAACGCAATATGTGGAACCTAGAATAACGGTACAGATGAACCGTTTGCAGGGCAGAAATAGACACAGATGTAGAGAACAAACGTATGGACATCGAGGGGGGAAAGCAGGGGTGGGGGGTGGTGGTGGGATGAATTGGCAGATTGGGAGTGACATATCTACACTAGTACGTATAAAATAGGTAACTAATAAGAACCTGCTCTATAAAAAAATACACAGAATTCAAAAATTCAAAAAAAAAAATAAAGCTGACTTTTCTCATAGGTGTTGAATGGATGGCGTTTGATGTACCGAAGGTGTTTGCTTTTTTTTCTCCTCTTGGGTAACTATCCAGGGTGGGTTTTATTTTTCCAGGATCTCTGCTGATTGTCGTGGCTGGGGTCCCACAGCATGCAGACTTGGGAGTATCTGGGGTGAGGGAAAGGGATGGGGGACCAGGGCTGTGAACCAGGCCAGGCAGCACTGTGGGGCATTTGGACTTAGTTGCTCTGGAAGCCCCAGTGCCCTGGACAGCACCTGTGAGCGAGCTGCCCGAGGGGGCTGGGGGATTCCTATTCCACCTCCCCTTGGGGGTTGGAGGCTGTGTATTCCCTGCACTGAGCTGATTCCAGGGCGGCCAGTGGCCTTCTGGGACCAGAGGGAGACTCAGTCACTGAAGCCCAGATCTGGCGGCTGGGATGTGGGCAGGAATTCTGAGGGGCAGGGCTGAGGGACCCAGCAGGGGCACCCTGACCTCAGGGAACTGAAGGGCTCTACAAATGTGGGGAGCAGTGGGGGGTGATTGTTCAACTAGCAGGTTTCTCAGCCTTGTTGGGAAATGTTCCCATTCAGAAACGGAAGGAGGTAGGGAGCTGAGGTGCCCCCGCTGGGCTGTGACAAGCCTGCCTGCCTATCTCAAGCCATGTTGCTACCCCCAAAATTCGTATGTTGGAGCCCTAACCCCCCAGAGTAACTGTATTTGGGGTAAACAATGAATAAGGTGAAATGAGGTTATAATATGGTATGGGGTCTGTCTCTCCACCACACGAGGACATGCAGATAAGGTGGCATCTGTAAGCCAACAAGAGAGCCTCGCCGGGAACTGAGTCTGTCCACGCCGTGATCTCAAACTCCCAGCCTCCAGACGGTGAGAAAAAATTTCCATTGTTTAAGATGCCCAGGCTGGGGTGTTCTGTTACAGCAGCCTCAGCTGACTAATACCCACATCTGCATGTTTCAAGATGATAAAGCCCGATGGTAAAATCAGCAGTACTCGGAGAGGAAGAATCATGCTGACTGACGAACGAACACAGAGTGGTATTAATACTGCAATCATACAGGATTTTTTTGTTTGGTTTTTTTTTTGGCCATGCTGCACCACAGAGTCTTAGCCCCTGAACCACCAGGGAAGTCCTATACTGAAGATATTCTATGAGTTGTATATATTTCTCTTAGAGCATCTATTAAATTCCCCCTGAGCACACCCCACCGAGTCCCATGATTTCTCTGCATCTGTCTCACTCTAGTCACACAATAAACCTCTTGCGTGTACACACACACACACCCATCTCATTACACTCCTGTAAAACTCTTTTACAACGATTGTGCTACGCCTTCTGGCATAGTTTCCAGGAGCATTTTACAAAATGCTCTTCCCTTAATCCAATTTTCTTTGGACTGGATTAAATCCTTGCTTTTTTGCAAGACTAATTTAAATTGTTGGCACGAAAGACCCAGATGTCTCTCTCTGGTAAATACTGAGCCGGCTTTGCTCACAGCACTGTTAGGAGGCAGCCCACGGCCAGCACTCCATGCTTTCCTGATGTGCCCTCCTGGCCACTGGAACGTCAAGGGCAGGATTACCTTCACGTATTTCCCAGATGTCCGTTGAATAGACATCCTACCACAGAGGCTGTTCTGTGCCCAATAACATCAGCACTCCCCTTTCTACCAATTTCCAGGGATGTGTTCCGGGCCCCCAAGCAGCCTGCAGCGCAGCTCTGTGGTGATCAAGAAGGACCCCTCCTGGGTGTGGAGGAAAGGGGACCCTCCTGCACTGTCGATGGGAATGTAAACTGATGCAGCCACTGGATGGAGGTTCCTCAGAAAACTAAATACAGAGCTCCCATAGGACCCAGCAATCCCACTCCTGGGCATATATCCAGAGAAAACTATAATTTGAAAAGATACATGCACCCCTACACGCACTATTTACAACAGCCAAGACTTGGAAGCAACCTACATGTGCGTCAACAGAGGAATGGACAAAGAAGTTGTGGTACATGTATACAATGGAGTACTACTCAGCCATGAAAAAGAAGGAAATCATGCCATTGGCAGCAACATGGATGGACCTAGAGATTATCATACTAAGTGAAGTACTGATAAGTCCGACAGAGAAAGACAAACATCACTTATATGTGGAATCTAAAAAAGAATGATACAAATGAACTTATTTACAAAACAGAAATACACTCACAGACACAGAAAACAAACTTACGGTTACAAAAGGAGAAAGGGAGGGCGAGGGATAAATTAGGAGGTTGGGATTAGCAGATACACACTATATATAAAATAGCTCATCAACAAGGACCTACTATATAACAGGGAACTATACTCAATATTCTGTAATAATAAGGAAAAGTAACCTGCAAAAAACCCAAAACTGACTCACTTTGCTGGACAGTTGAAACTAATGCATTATTGTACATCGACTAGAGTTCAATAAGAAAACAAGAACTTCCCCCTCTGACGTGAGCCGTCATCCAGCCTCAAGGCTCACTGCCTCTGATAACTGGCATCTCACTGTGTCGGAAAAATCCTCTGAGAGGCTGGACTTCTTCCTAGGATGTGTGGTCCATGCAGTCACAACAGGGCAAGGCTGAGACACAATGATGCCCTCGTGGGCACTGGGCCACCCACTCCCATGTCCAGCTGGATTCCAATGACGGCTTAACATTCCCTTTCCCAGGGGCCTTTACGGGCTGATGGGCTGGAAGCTTTGATCTCATTTACCGGTGATGATCAATTTGGGATGAGGAATAAAAGAAGCCACAAGCCAAAGCCTGTCTTTCTTTGCTGGCTGGACCTGAGCCAGAGATGGAAAATATGCACTTTAGAATAAACTGGATTTTTAAAATACTGCTTAATGGCTCTCCTAGACATCCCTCGCGATAAGCCAGCGCTTTCCAAACAAACACTTATCCGCAGCGTTTTTACCTGGTGCAGCTGCGTGGTTTTGGTCCAGGTCTGCCCTCGAAGGCCATTGCTTTTATCCTTTCCAACACAGATTAAAAGCAAATCAGATTATGGAAATGGCTGAGCCGCCTTCAGAGTAGTTAGGATGGGGGGTTTGGCATGTGCGTACGATATGGGAGGAGGGGGGTGGTTTGCAGGATCTGTGGAGCTTGAAGACTGCATCAGGATTAGGGCTGGCAGGAACAGAAACCCTAAAACAACAGGGCTCAAAAATGATGGAAACGTGATTCCCTCTCACGTAAAGGTGACCCTGAGGAATGGGGTCAGGGCTGGTGTCAGTCCTCCGAAAGCAGGGTCCTTGCATCTCCCCAGTCCTCCACCCCTACTCACGGCCCCTGTCCTCACGGTGCAGGAGGCTGGCTCCCCATTTCAGGGGGCAAGTACGAAGGAGAGGAGAGGAGGAGAGGAAAGGGCAAGCCGTATCTGTCTGTGAAGGAAGGTTCCTGGCGTGTGGTAGGGGGAGTGGGCAGAGAGAGCTCTGCTTTGGCAAGGTCTGCGTATGAGTGATGGTGTCATTAGTTATTAGCTCTGTGACCTTGGGTGAGGCTCAACTTCTGTAACATGGGGATGACGGTGAGGATGGTGATGATGAAAATGATGAGGATGATGGTGGTGGTGATGATGGTGGTGATGATAGTGATACTGGTGATGGTGATGATGGTGGTGGTGATGATGTTGATAATTATGGAGATGGTGGTGGTGGTGATGATGACTATGGTGGTGATAAAGGTGCTAATTACGATAGTGGTGATGGTGGTGATGATGGTGGTGGTGACGATGGTAGTGGTGATGATGGTAATTGTGATGGTGGTAATGATGATGGTGATGATAGTGATACTGTTGATGGTGGTGGTGATGCTGATAATTATGGAGATGATGGTGATGGTGGTGATGATGGTGATGGTGGTGGTGGTGGTGATGACAGTGGTGAAGATGATCTTGATGAAATGACATAGCCTCATCACAGATGAGGCTAAATGAGACAAATGAGCTAAATTATACAGTCCCTTGGAAATGCTAATGTGTTATACACATGACAGTTGTACAGGTGATCCATTTCTGACGAACATCTTTATTTTCTTGAAGGCTCACACTGCAAGACTACCTACTTCAGTTAATTAGAAGGCAACGATAATTTGTGTTTGTGTTTGTGTATCAAGAGATAATTATAAATATATACCCATTGCATTTTATATAAAGACAGACATTCAAAAACACTAGTCAGCATGCAACTCAATGAAGTTAGAACACACCCATACCCCATATACAAAAATCAACTCAAAATGCCTTAAAGACTTAAATATAAGACATGACACCATAAAACTCCTATAAGAGGGCTTCCCTGGTGGCGCAGTGATTAAGAACCTGCCTGCCAATGCAGGGGACACGGGTTCAAGCCCTTGTCTGGGAAGATCCCACATGCCACGGAGTAGCTAAGCCCATGTGCCACAACTCCTGAGCCTGTGCTCTAGAGCCCGCGAGCCACAACTACTGAAGCCCATGCGCCTAGAGCCTGTGCTCCACAACAAGAGAAGCCACTGCAATGAGAAGCCCATGCACTGCAACAAAGACCCAACACAGCCAAAAATAAATAAATAAAAGTAAATTTTAAAAAACTCCTAGAAGAGAGTGTACGCGAAACATTCTCTGACATTAGGTCCGTCTCCCAAGGCAATAGAAATAAAAGCAAAAATAAACAAATGGGACCTAATCTAACTTATAAGCTTTTACACAGCAAAGGAAACCATTAACAAAAGGAAAAGTCAACCTATGGACTGGGAGAAAATATTTGCAAACGATAGGACCGACAAGGGCTTAATTTCCAAAATATACAAACAGTGTATACAATTCAACAACAACAAAAAACAACACAATCGAAAAATGGGCAGAAGACTTAAATAGACATTTCTCCAAAGAAGACATCCAGGTGGCCAACAGGCACATGAAAAGATGCCCAATGTTGCTAATTATTAGAGAAATGCAAATCAAAACTACAATGAGGTATCACCTCACACCAGTCAGACTGGCCATCATCAAAAAGTCTACAAACAATAAATGCTGGAGAGGGTGTGGAGAAAAGGGAACCCTCCTACACTGTAAATTGATACAGCCACTATGGAGAACAGTATGGAGGTTCCTTAAAAACCTAAAAACAACTACCATGTGACCCAGCAATCCCACTCCTGGGCATATATCCAGAGAAAACTAATTCAAAAAGATACATGCACCCCTATGTTCACAGCAGCACTATTTACAATGTCCAAGACACGGAAACAATCCAATCAACAGATGAGTGGATTAAGAAGATGTGGTACATATATACAATGGAATATTACTCAGCCATAAAAAAGAATGAAATAATGCCATTTGCAGCAACATGGATGGACCTAGAGATGATCATACTGAGTGAAGTACGTCATAGAAAGGCAAATATCATATGATATCACTTATATGTGGAATCTAAAAAATGACACAAATGAACTTATTTATAAAACAGAAACAGACCCACAGACGTAGAAAACAAACTTATGGTTACCAATGGGGAAAGGGGAGGGAGGGATAAATTACGAGTTTGGGATTATCACATACATACTATTATATATAAATAGATAAGCAACAAGGACCTACTATATAGCACAGGGAACTATATTCAATATCTTGTAATAACCTATAATGGAAAAGAATCTGAAAAATGTATACATATGTATAACTGATTCACTTTGCTGTACACCTGAAACTAACACGATATTGTAAATCAACTCTACTCCAATTAAAAAAAACACTACTCAGGAAAGACAAGTTTTATTTGCCCAAACTTGTCTTCACATCAGACAGACGTGGTGCAGTTTTACACTGTATCCCGATGATTTGCTGCATCTGTTCATCACACCTTGGATGGGAAGTACGAATTTCTGTCTCCCTGGTACCTGGGTGGGTGTCTAACGCCTACACCATGCTCCACAAAAGCCTTGCGCTGAATTAAATTCTGCAGTACTGTTAATGATCAAGGTGGTGGGTATGGGGGAGGGCTGGAGAAGGCAAGGCGAGAGAGCGAGAAGGCACAGAACCGTCAAGAACAGGGCAGCCTCCGCAAGGAAGAGAGAAGCCCAGATCACCACGCAGATTCCCTGCATCTGTTTATGCCGTTCATCAGCAAGTCCCCAGTGAGTCTGCTTCTCATCACCCCCCCTCCATCTCCTGCCTGGTCCAAGGCGCTGGACATCTGTCCCTGGACAACTCCAACATCCAGGACCTGCCACCAATCCCTCCTGCATCACTGCTGTCCACACAGCAGTCAGACTGATCCTGTTGGTACCCAGGTCAGGTTTCGCAACTGACCTTCCCCCAGAAGCAGAGCCTGGGTTGAGGGTTGAACGCAGGGAGGGGCAGGGAGCTCCAGGAGTGGGATGGGGAGGTCACGCAAGGAAGAAAAGTAGCCAAGGAGGGGGGAATTATCAGGCCAGCCACACCCAGGTGACTGGAGCGTAATACCATGGTGATGCTCTGAGAAGCACCTTAAAGCACTTTCCTCGGGTGATCCGGGCTGAGAGGTGTGTGAGCTGCGGTATTTATACCCTGTGCTCAGTAGTTACCAGCGGGGCTATGTGCCTTTCGCAGATTTGCAGCTTGTCTCTCCCACGGGCCCCCTGTGTTCCAGCAAGCAGGGTAGGTATCCAACAAGAGTCAGGGCTTGCATTGGAAGAGAGGTCGCTGTTCATGGAAATGGCAAGGAATTCCCAGCAGTTGTGGGTCGACCACCACCACCATCGGCTCCATCCGAGAAAAGCTTCCAGTGGCTCCCATCTCACTCATGATAGACTCCAAAATCCAAGTAAGCTAACAAGACCTGCCCCGTCCCTCTGGCCTCAGCCTCCTGCACACACATCTGCTCGAGCTGCATCCCTCTGTGCCGGACCATCGCTGTTCTACTGTCCACACAGTCTGCTCCTGGCTGGGGCACAGCTGTCCTTTCCCTTCCTCACCTCAGCCAGGTCTCCAGACAAACGTCACCCCGCATAGAAGCCCTCTCCGGCCACAGTGCTGCAAGGGCTCCTCTGGTCAGTCTGTCCTCTCCCTGCTCAACCTCGGAACACTCAACGACCACGTAAAAAAGCACATCGTGCGTTTCATCGACTTGCATCTCCACTCACTGTCTGCTGCTTCCCCCCGGGATGGACATTAAGCAGGGACTTCACCTGGCTTGTTCACTGGAGCCAGAACGGTGGCCAGCACACAGAACCCCTTGACAGATAAATACGTGTTGAAATAATACATGAAAGAGGATGAACCATGGAAGGAGGAAGAGAAGGTCTGTGGGACCTCAGGACTCATGAGGTTGATTCTGCCATGCACCGTCTTTGATTTGGAGGCAGGTGGGTTTACACCCTTTGTTCCTGGAACCGTGGTCACCAGGTGAGCACAGAAGAGGATTTGGGGGTCTTCCAGGTAAACAGGAGAAGCTCTGCCTCTGATCAGTGGAGGGACCTTGATTACTTAATCTCTCTAAACCTAAGTTCCTTAACCTGTTAAATGGGAGATACCTCATCCCTTTGTCATCAGAGCACTGTGAGCATTTAATGGAGCCACTGGTACTCCGTGGGCGTGCAATCCACACTGCTTTTTCACTCTGTTATCGCCCTCCATTAGCTGCTCATCTCTGCGACTTAGGAGGGGCTGGGGGAGTAGTTTTCTCATGTTGCTTTTGCCAACTACAGATTGGCCCTTGCCGTCACCTCTACAAGGATTAAATCAAGAGCCGCTGCAGCTGCTGACCTTCCACACCCCCGGAAAGGAGCTCAGGGTGGAGACCAGGAATGAGGAACTCTGTGCTCTGGGGAAAACTGGCGGGACAGGTCTTCAGAGAGTTAGAGATTTTCAGGAGACGGTTTTATGAGCCCAAGGCTCGCACCTCCTCGTAACCACGAAAGCACTAAAATCCTTCCTGGTGACGTCTGTTCCGTGTGGCTAGCAGTAACCTGCAGGAGACTAGCAGAAACCTGCAAAAATATGTGCTTGACTGCATGCACTCCCCCTTCACCGAAATCCCGCATATACACTGACTGATTGCATGCACTCCCCCCTCACCGAAATCCCGCATATATACTGACTGATTGCATGCACTCCCCCTTCACCGAAATCCCGCATATATACTGACTGATTGCATGCACTCCCCCCTCACCGAAATCCCGCATATATACTGACTGACTGCATGCACTCCCCCCTCACCGAAATCCCGCATATACACTGACCTCCCCCCTCCCCTGCTACCTCTGTGGAGCGGCTGCTCAGAGCTGTCTGAAATGCTGTCTCCCAGGCTGTAGTCCTCATTTTGCCCCCAATAAAACTTAGCTCGCAGCTCTCACGTTGTGCTTTTTTTTTCCCCAAGTCGACACTTTCTAAGAGGAATGTTGGCGATCGGGGGTGGAGCGCACAGACCAAGCAGGGTTTGTGCCCGCTGCAGGGGACGAGGGCTTCTTTCCTTGCTCTGTGCGCTGAATATCACACAGCCAACGTCTGGGCGTGGGTCCAGCCGGATCCAGGCAAGGACCCCTCCCTTCCCTTAGCTTCTTAGTGGTTAACACATAAGGCAGCTCTGGAGCCCTCGGAAATCACAGCACAGTTTCCCACCAACTGCGAGGTCCCGGCATGGCTTTCATGAGTGGCGGCTTGCAAACCACACAAGAAACTCTTCCAAAGCGAACCTGTCCGAACACACCCCGAAGCCTCCTGCTAGAAGTACTTCCCAGTAAACACGGAGAAATCTGTATCCTGACTTTTCTTCTATTTCTCATCACAAGCTTTTTTTTTTTTTTTTTTTTTTTTGCGGTACGCGGGCCCCTCACTGTCGTGGTCTCTCCCCTTGCGGAGCACAGGCTCCGGACGCGTAGGCTCAGCGGCCATGGCTCACGGGCCCAGCCGCTCCGCGGCATGTGGGATCTTCCCGGACCGGGGCACGAACCCGTGTCCCCTGCATCGGCAGGCGGACTCTCAACCACTGCGCCACCAGGGAGGCCGGACATACATTTTTTTTTTTTTTTTTTTTTTGGTGGTACATGGGCCTCTCACCATTGTGGCCTCTCCCGTTGTGGAGCACAGGCTCTGGACGCGCAGGCTCAGCGGCCATGGCTCACGGGCCCAGCCGCTCAGCGGCATGTGGGATCTCCCTGGACAGGGGCACGAACCCGTGTCCCCTGCATCGGCAGGTGGACTCTCAACCACTGTGCCACCAGGGAAGCCCTTTCCTTATTCTTAATGTCTGAGCTGTGGCACTTTTCCAGGGTTGGAAGACCCGTGAGGGATAATTTCGTGTTTCAGCTTGACTAGTCATGGGGCACCAGATATTTGGTTAAACATCCTTCTGGGTGTGTGATACCAAAAGGCGCATTTCTCCCATCCCAGGGGTCAGTGGGCAGGGCCCCAGGGTAAAGAAAAAGACATTACCTTGGAAATGGTTCCAAAGGCAAGAATCTGGCCCTTTTGGGGACATGTCATAATTATTCACCGTCCTCTTAATGTCCTGCTTTTGCTACATTGGAATGAAAAGGAATAAGCTTTCTGACCTCACCTGTCTGGGGAAAGTTGTGTATGATAAATATTTCAAAGTACACTGAGACAGGTTGTCCAATGAGTAGATGTAAAACATACTTTTACTAAACGTACTTTGTTATGCTTTTAATAACGTATAACAAAGTATATTAGTGCGTGTGTGTATGTCTGTATAAGTCTGTGTGTGGGTGGTGAAGGCACTGGATGTTTATATACGTATGTGTGTGTTATACACACAGAAACGCACCTACAACTAACGATTCCACACGTCATGTAAGTGCATAAATCCAAGCCCAATAGTCATTGAGATGTTCTTGGCATTAAACGGTCTCAGACACGGTCATGTTACCGACTATATCATGGAGCTGGTACGGACTTTTGTTTTTCCATCTGAAAATGGAGGTCCCCAAAGTCCCTTCACGATCAGACCACCTGTCATCCTGGTGGAAACCAGAGAGGGGATCTAAGTCATAAGCGACCTGTATCAGGAAGAGGCAAACTCCCTCAGGAGCCGGCCCTGCAGGACTCATAGCACCGGGTAGAGCAAACGAGACGAGACCAGGCTCACCTTGTAGAGAGCACACAGGGGAGGGGGTGGGAGGTCTGCGAGCGGGCTGCTTGCAAACACCGGGTACTGAATTGTGATGCAGACGGGTCTCCCATGAGGTTAGAAAACGAGCTCAGCTCCCACGGATGCTGTAACATCCTCAGGCTGCAAAGCTGCTCTGAGCGCACATCTGGATGACAGCTCACCCCTAATGCGGAACGGCTTTCCCGTGGGCTCTCCCTGCCTCCCGAGGAGGAGGAATGCATCTGGTGGCATCGGTTTAACCAGTTTCTCAATGGTTTCTCACAATCCTTGGACTCAAACATCTCTTTCATAGCAAACAAAAACTGTAGACTTTTCTCCTGGACACGTGTGTGTCATCCGTAATCTTGAAGGTGCGCGTCTTTGGAGGTGATTTCTTGCCCCATTTCTCCCCGGGCGTGATGGCCCTCAGCGGTGGAGAATTCTTTGAAGACAGAAAGCATGCCTCCTTTTGTGTAGTTTTGGGTTTTTATTTTTATTTTTTAGAAAGTGTGTTTTAATTCCTTATCTCTCCTAAGCAGGGCCAAGCACAGAAGATGCAGGGGTGAGACTGTGCCTGGTACCAGCTGTGCGAGCTTGGGCAGGTCACTCCGCCTCTCAGAGGCCGGGACGGGTCACATAAAGGCACGGCGAGGGTCCACTGAGTTCAGCCGGTGAGAACTCCCACGGCTGCACCCGACCCCCAGCACAGCTTACACGCGGGACCGTTGTTAGTGATGACGGCGTGCAGACTACTGCAGGACCACAATGAGTACCGCGACTAGTGCTAGTGTAACTGCTACTCCAACTATCGCATTTACCACTACAACTGTAGCATTTATCACTACGACAACGACTACTACCATTACTGCTGCTACGATTGTGACTGCTGCTACGATGACTGCAGCCATTAGTACTGTAACTACTTCCACAACCATGAGGCTTACTACTACAGCCGTACTATTTACTGCTACAACTGCTACTGCTGCTGCTACAAGTTCCTACCACTATAATGACTACAGCAATGTGTACTACAACTGCTACTGTTATTATCCTTACAAGTACAGCAATTCCAGTGACTCCAACAACGACTGCCACTACTGTAGTAGCTACTACTGTCACGGCTACTATCATTTTTGCTACTGCTACACCCACCGCTATTACAATTAGTACTGCTACAACTCTTACGGTCACAACTCTTATTACTACAACTACAACAGTTGCTACCGCTATAAAAGGTAGCCCTCCTACAACCACCACTACAACTATTACATTTACTGCTGCAGTTACAACAATTACCACAACTACTATGATTACAAACACTACTATAATTATTACCAGTGCTATAACTATTACAGCAATCAGTACTGGTATAATTACTACTACAACTCTTAGGGTTACTCTCACAACTGTAACACTTACTACTACTACCACGACTGCTACCACTGCTGCTACGATTGTGACTACCGCCACAATGACTACAGCAATTAGTGCCACGACAACTGCTACTATTATTATTACAAGCACAGCAATTCTGACGACGACGACTAGTACCATTATTGCTGTGGCTACAGCTACTGCTGTGACAGCAAATGGTACTACTAGGACTACGACAGCTACTGCTGTTCCTATCACAACTACGACAATTATTGCTACAGCTACAATGACTGCTACAACTATTAGTATCACAACTCCTATTACTACCACAACTACAACAGTTGCTCGTGCTACAGAAACTACTATTATTACAACCACTGCTACAATTATTCCTACTGGTCCAACTACAGTGATTACACTTAGTGCTACTACAACCATCACTACAGCTATTATGGCTATGACTACAATTTTAACAATTACTACAATGCTACTATGACAAACACTACTGTAATTATTACTAGTGCTACAATGACAATTATTACAACAATGAGTGGTACTACAATGACTACTACAACGATTACATTTACTACTACAATTATAACAATTACCAGTACCACTGTTACTAGTGTTACAATTGTTCCTGTGGCTACAACTACAAATACTACAACATCTAGCTCTAGGACAATGATTACTACTGGACCTAGTGCTGTTACTACTGCTAAACTGCTTCTGTAATTATTTCTCCTCCTCTTCCTGCAACTATAGGTACTACTTCAAATACTACTACAACTATTTGCACAAGTATCGCAACTACAACTTCTGTAACAACTATCGATACTACTATAACTAGCATTGCTACTACAATGACTACAATTATTGCTACTACAACAATTATTGCCCCTATTGTTACTACGGCTACTACAATTTGCTACTACAACTATTGCCACTCTTGTTACTACTGCTAGGATAACAACTACTACAAGTATTGTTACTACTAATACAACAACTATTGCCACGATTGTTACTAATGCTACTATGACTGCTACTCCTACTCCAATCATTGCTACAACAACAACTACTACTGCTATTATTACTATTACTGTTAAAGAAAAGCCAGAGCAGGACAGAAAAAGTGGTAAACACAGACTTGATTCAGGACTATTGCAATAGAGCAAAGAGAGCTCAGTATAGAGCCAGACTCAACTGCAAAGGCAGCACGGGCAAGTGGGGATTTACAGCCACGGAGCAGGGGAGGGTCAGTGGATGGAAAACTACTAACAGGAAAATTAGGGGTGAGGGCATTCTGGCTAAACTAACCCCACAGGATTCCTGCTGAAGACAGGGAAGGGTGACTAGATGTCACCTGGGGGGGTGGGGCGTGCAGGATGAAGAACCTAATCAGATATTGAGATGAGCAGATACGAAGTTGACCAGACATGGTGATGACCAGATATGAAGGGGGTGGGTTCTGGTTAAACCGACTAAGCATGGCTCTTGCTAAAATTGGACAATGCAGAAATGTACACAAAAGTCCAAAAATCAGACCTCACTGAAGAATTTAGGGGAGCCGGATAGAGTCTGGTTGAGGAGACAATTTTTGTCACTACGACGACTACTGACATAGCTTCTGCTATTAAGAGGAGCTCCTAACTGCTTCCCGGTGGAAGACCCTCAAGTCAGATACCAGGGAGGTGAGAACCTTGGCTGCTGCTACACGGCGTTCTGTGACCACTTCCCTGGGCACTTCCCAGCAGAACCCAGATGACTCTCCACCAGGGGGTCTGGGTATTTCTTCCCTAGAAGGAATTTCTGCCCTCCATCTCTCAAATGCTAGACCTTAGGGGTTTTCCAATAGATGGTGACCACGTTTGGAAATTAACCATCGGCCCCAACACTTAGATACAAGTCATTTCCTTTTCCTGCGCCTGATACTGTCTGAATTAGCATCCAGACTCTTCCACGTTTACAAACTGTGTGACCTTGACGCTGACTCAAGCGTGTGCCTCAACTTTCTCATTTATAAACATCGGCCAGAGGCTGTCTTCCTTCAAGGGCCGTAGTGAAGGTGCTGCAAGTCAAGACGTGCCCTGTGCCCTGAGCAGGGCTTAAATCCTAGATATCGTGGTCGAGTATTTGACTGCATTCTGTTCTCATTTCGTGCCTGACTCTCACATATAATTCATGTGCAGCAAAGACTCCACGGACTGGCTGAATTGCTCTTGACCCAGCTATGACTCAGACCCAAATGGGCCTCAGGGGGCCCTGCCATATGGTACCCCCCCTCCTGGTTCTGAGTCCCAGTTGGACCCAAGAAAGTATGTCACAGGGAAATTCTAAGTTGAATCTCTGTCTCGGAAGACCCACTGAAGAGGATGGTCACCAGGATTAATACGGCAGGGGATTACCTACCTCATCCCCTCAACACCTGTAGGTCAAGGTCAGGGTTAAGAATCATATTTTGCACTAAGACCGTTTGCTGACACGCACAAGGGCACTCACCAGGGACGGAGTCAACAATTCCACAGATGGCACGGGAGTGCGTCTCTGTGGATTTGGACCATCCCACTTCCATTTTCTGCGTATCCAATAGGGTCTTCCAGAAAGTCGAGCGACCCTCCTGAGTGTCTGAAATGATGAAAAGGAAAAAAACGTTTCAGCAGATTCATGGATGCCCGGTTCTTAGACTATCCCGTCTTAGATAGATCTCCTTCCCACACAATTGTAACTTTTTCTTTGGAGCACATACCAGTTGAGGATTTTAGCCAATACTTTAGTTCTTAGAAAGGTTTTCAATTCCACATTTTCATGTGGGAAGACGTGTCCCCCTCTTTAAGGAGCACCAATCTACAGAGGAAAGGATCAAACACATTACAGTCAACTCATGTTGATTTTGTCCCTCAGAGGAGACTATACAAATTATTTAGTCATCATCAGAAAATCCTATTAAAGATGTTTTATCCCTGTTCCACAGCTTGATAGATTGGAAAACAAGGATGACTTGGCTATGACCTGATTTTTGAAAAACTTTTGAAAATCCTCATCTGTTTTGCTTTCTGGTTTTTGATGTCTTTTTGAAGTGTGGATCAAGAATCATCCCCTCTTTACACTTTCTAACTGCTCTGGAGGCAAATAATTTGCATAACACAAAAAATGTTCGATTTAGGGGGTAAATCTATCTGGCTGCAGGATTCATTCATTTACTTAGAAAGTGGTTTCCTCTCCACCACCTGAGTCTGCAGCACTGCACGGTTACCGAGTAGAATATAGTTAATTGTATTAACGGTATTGAAAATTAACACTACTTTGGGAGCAATAGATAATTCTATAATGGTTTCACTGTGGAATTTTTTTTTTTTTTTTTTTTTTTTTTTTTTTTTGCGGTACGTGGGCCTCTCACTGTTGTGGCCTCTCCCGCTGCGGAGCACAGGCTCCAGACGCAGGCTCAGCAGCCATGGCTCACGGGCCCAGCTGCTCCGCGGCATGTAGGATCTTCCCGGACCGGGGCACGAACCCGTGTCCCCTGCATCGGCAGGCGGACTCTCAACCACTGCACCACCAGGGAAGCCCTGGAATTTTTCATAATGACATTTTTCCCCTCATCAGTGCTTGAAGGTCCAATAACATTGTGTCATTTCTTGTGGCTGAGATGAAATGAAGCCAAACCAGTACTGGCTCTTCTGTTATTTTTATCTTTCCATGAGCACTTATAGAGTATTCTTTATCTTGTTTGACAATGCTACCAGAGCATGTCTAGAATTGGTTTTCTTTCAATTTTTCACTGAGAAGTCAGTATGTAGTCATTTTTCTATTTCTTGCGCTTAAGACATTTACCTTCTATCATTTCTATAACTAGTGCTTCTGGTCCGTCTATGCCATATTCCTTTGTAGGAAACCCTTTTTCACAGATTGGCTTTGGCGATTCTTCTTCATGTCTCAAAATTGATCTTTTTCCCTTGAGCATTTTAAACTTTCCTCTGCATGCTGGGAAGATTTTTTCCTCGCCAGTTTTCTACTTCGCCCACATTTGATTCCTCACAGTGCAAAGTGCCTGCATTAGTGCTTTAAACTCAGCAAATCATGTTTATCTATTGCATGCGCACCAGTTTACCTCAGTTTATTTCTTAGAATCAAATATGCCAGTTTCCTCTGAATCTCATAAATCTTTTGAATCTCATTTTTTTTTTGGGAACGCGGGCCTCTCACTGCTGCGGGCTCTCCCGTTGCGGAGCACAGGCTCCGGACGCGCAGGCTCAGCGGCCATGGCTCACGGGCCCAGCCGCTCCGCGGCATGTGGGATCTTCCCAGACCGGGGCACGAACCCGTGTCCCCTGCATCGGCAGGCGGACTCCCTGCGCCACCAGGGAAGCCCTAGCTCCTGTTTTTTTAGACATGACATTGATTTCTCCCTCTCTGAACCCCTATTAGTCATTTTAATTGGAGTTTGGACATGTAGGAGTAAGTCACAGTCTTGATAAGATTCTGCTCTGTGGGTCAGCCTTGGGGGATGGGCAGCTCCTCAGGGGAGGAGAAGGTGGAAGACATCCTGGGGGGAGGAGATTCTGCTTGTAGGGATGGGAGGCAGGTGAGAACGGTCATCCCCTCTCTCATCCACCTAACACATTTCGCTTCTTTGTGAGGCAGGTCCTGGGAGGTGTGGACAGTCTCCCATTGGAAATTCTCCCTGCTCCCAGGGAACATCCATTGTACTAGGAGGGATAAACGGTGACCAGAAAAAAGAAATGAAGAACTAAAGAATCTGATATGGGGACTTCCCTGGTGGCGCCATGGTTAAGAATCCACCTGCCAATGCAGGGGACACAGGTTCGAGCCCTGGTCCAAGAAGATCCCATACGCCACGGAGAAACTAAGCCCGTGTGTCACAACTACTGAGCCTGCGCTCTAGAGCCCATGAGCTACAACTACTGAGCCCACGTGCCACAACTACTGAAGCCCGCATGCCTAGAACCTGTGCTCCGCAACAAGAGAAACCACCGCAATGAGAAGCCCGCGCACCGCAACGAAGAAACGAAGAGTAGCCCCCTCTCGACACAACTAGAGAAAGCCCGTGCACCACAACGAAGACCCAACGCAACCAAAATAAATAAATAAAATTAAATTTAAAAAATTTAAAAAAAAGAATCTGATATGTGTCTTGCGGAAGTATACAGATGGTGGGAGAGGTCCCTGTGAATGGAAAAATCAGAGCACGTCTCTCTGAGGGGGTGACATTCCTCTTGAAGCCCGAGAAGGAATGAACAGCCAGGAAAGGAGCACAGGAGACCACTGAGGACCCGTGGGTTAAAGAAGAGAAAGGAGCTTGGTGGGCCTGAAAGGAGGAGGGCAGGTGAGAGAGCGGGCTGGGATGGGGAGACTGACGCCCCAGAAGATCACCCTGGGTCTTGTAGGATACGGTGGGGAGATGGAGAGTTTAGAGTCTGTGGCTTGGAGGTAAGGCTGTGCAGGTGGAGGTGAGGCTGAGGAGCTGGAGACGCAGCTGCCTGGAGTGTGCGTGGGAGAACGGTGACCAAAGGTAGGATGCTTAGGAAACTAAGGCTGTGGTCCAGGTTCATGAATGTGTCTGGGTCTGGGCTGGTGGCTGCCATGATGGGGATACCTGGACATGTCTGTCATGGATAGAATGAGCAAAGCCTGAGAGTGGATGAAATATGGGGAAGGAGGAAGAACCAAGCTTCCCTTTTGGTTTGAGCAACGGAACGATGCTATGTACCAGGATGGGTTGTAGGGACTAAATTGTGTCCCTCACCCAAAATTCCTGTGTGGAAGCCCTGCCCCCAGCAGGATGGTGTTAGGAGGTGGTGTTTGGGAGGTGATTGGAGGTAGATGAGATCTTGAGGGTGGAGCCCCCGTGATGGGATTACTGACCTTGCAAGAAGAGAAAGAGACCAGATCTCTCTCTCTACCATGTGAGGACACAGCAAGAAGGATGCCATGTGTAAGCCAGGAAGAGAGCCTCACCAGGAACTGAATCTGCCCACACCACGACCTTGGACATCTAGCTTCCAGAACTGTGAGAACATCAATTACTTTTGTTTAAGCTACCCACCCTCTGGCATCTTGTTACGGCATCTTGAGCTAAGACACTGAGGTGTGGTGGGCTTTTGTGGGTTTTGCCTTATCCAAAGGCAGTGCCGCTGCCTTTCTTTTGGTGAGCGACCCTAGTTCTCTCTGTGAAGGGTTCTCCCACCATTAATGATATTAGTCATGGATGATTTATAGTTGATGACTCAAGTCTTCTGAGCATCTTTTGGTCAGAAAATGGGATTGGGACCATCCGTCCCACTTGAGTTTGTCTAAATCTATTAAAATAATCACACTGATGTGTTGGTGACCACTGATGTTTCTTTTATATCCAGAAAACAGGAAGGGACAAGGGCCAATCACAGACGTGATCGGACAGGGAGATGATCTGTCACCAGAAGACCCCACCAGATGGGAAGGTGGGAGACTTGTTGAAGGTGTCTATTTGCCATCTGGGTTCATCTTGGGAGCCACCTGCGTCTGAAGAATTGTCCTATTTGACTGTCAAAGAGTCAACTACCAGGATCCACCTGGGAGGTCATCATCCCTTACCCAAAAGAGTGATGCTTGCTTTGTGGACAGAATGTGTTGTAAAATTTCCCCAATATTCCTCTACTGTGAAATATTCCTGCCCCGAGACAGACTAATGATCTCAGTGGGGCTTAACCCTGAATCATTTTCTCCAGCCCTGTGAGATCGAGACACTATACTGTGCAGGTGAAATAATTATCCTTCCGCACTCACATGCCATCTTGTCATATCGACTACGCACACTCATACGTGCTGCGTGATTCAGAGAGATTCACATGATGAGCATATTAGATGTTTCACCTACTGGCTATTGGGTTGAAATCCCCCTGAGTGGAGTAGATCATACTTCATATTTTCACTGGTTGTTAAGGTCTGTATTTTCACTGGAAGGTAGAGCTGTTTTTACAACTTCGTTCTTGTGGGCAGAATTCGCCTTCTTTTTAGATGTGGTACATATATACAATGGAACATTACTCAGCCATAAAAAGAATGAAATAATGCCATTTCCAGCAACATGGATGGACCCAGAGATTATCATACTAAGCGAAGTAAGTCAAAGACAAAGACAAATATCATATGATATCACTTACATGTGGAATCTAATAAAAATGATACAAATGAACTTATTTAGAAAACAGAAACAGATTCACAGAACTCGAAATCAAACTTATGGTTACCAAAGGGAACTCGGGGAGCAGGGGAGTGATAAATTAGGAGTTTGGGACTGACATATACACACTACTATTATGAAATAGATAACAAGGACCTACTGTATAGCACAGGGAACTCTCTCAATATTCTGTAATAACTTATATGGGAAAGAAATCTGAAAAAGAATGGATACATATATGTATAACTGATTCACTTTGCTGTACCCCTGAAACTAACACACCATTGTAAATCAACTTTACTCCAATATAAAATTAAAAAAAAACAAACAAACTCTGGATTGGTGGGAAAAAAGTGCCATTTCAGCCATTTAAAAACATATGGTTCAGTGGCATTAAGTACAGTCACACGGTTTTGCAACCATCACCATCACCCATCTCCAGAACTCATCCTTCTTGGAAAACGGAAGGTGTCGCCATTGAACACTCAAACCGCATCCCCCTCCCCCAGCCCCTACTTTCTGTCACTGTGAACTTGACTCCTCCAAGGACCTCATAGGAGTGGAATCAAACAGTATTTGTCCTTCTGTGTCTGGCTTATTTCACTCAGTATCATGTCCTCAAGGTTCACCCATGCTGTAGCCTGTGACAGAACGTCCTTCCTTTTTAAAGACTGAATCATATTCCCTTGCACGGAGGGACCACATTTTACTTATCCATTCACCCCTCCATGGACGCTGGGGTTGTTTGCACATTTTAGCTGCTGTGAATTCTGCTGCTATGAACATGGGTGTGCAAATCTCTCTTCATGACTCTACTTTCAATTCTTTCAGGTGTACACCCAGAATTAGAATTGCTGGATCCTATGGTAATTCTATTTTTAATTTTTGAGGCGCTGCCACACTGTTTCCCGCAGCAGCTGCACCATTTATATACCCACCGACAGTGCACAGGGACCCCCGCTTCCCTACATCCTCGCCAACACTTGCCATTTTCTATTTTTATAAACAGTGGCCATCTTAATGGCCATGCCCAGTTCCTCTTTACGCTCATCTTGGTTTTTTTGTGGTACGCGGGCCTCTCACTGCTGTGGCCTCTCCCGCTGCGGAGCACAGGCTCTGGACGCGCAGGCTCAGCGGCCATGGCTCACGGGCGCAGCCGCTCCACGGCACGTGGGATCTTCCCGGGCCGGGGCACGAACCCGTGTCCCCTGCATCGGCAGGCGGACTCTCAACCACTGCGCCACCAGGGAAGCCCAGAAGATTCATTCTCGCTCATGCTCTTCAGAAAGCAGAATAAATTAGAATGCATTTGAAAATCAAGGGGGTTGGTGCTCCTTGGAAGTTTCCATGTGGGTGGCAGTTGGTGGAATTCAAGTCCTGTCCCACTCCTGGTTTATGCTGATCTTTTCGCTGTATTTGTGGGGTTTTTTTTCTAATTCTACCTAAAAGTGAGTATCTTACAGGCATTAATATTGGGTTGGTGTAGATACAGCAGAGAACAGCGAGTGACCCAGGATGGGATGACCGGAAACTAGAAAACATGTCGACTGCTTCCTGCCGGATCCTCCACTATCCCACGACAGGATAATATACGTCAACCCACAGCTGAGATATCCTGAATGGACGCACATTTGGAATTATCACAGGAAAACACAGTTCATGACAGGTGGAGGTTTTCATACTGACTTATAAAAATATGGTTGGGGACTAACCACAAAAGATCTCATAAAACTAATCCTAGTTACATCCAATCTTTCATAAAATCTGCCTGCTTCCCATGCTGGAAACGGATTCTTTCATTTACCTTTGCTGATACTTTGAAAATCTATAAATTGACTAACTCTTACTCACATTTCCCTATTTGTCTTGGGCTACATTTTCCAAGTTCAAAACCAGAGTCAAAGAAAAAGGACAGTTGGAGGAAATTCTGACATCCTGACATCCATCTCTCTTACCCAAAGGCAGAAGCATTGCTAGCCTGATTTTCCATTTGCAAATCAGAAATTGGAATATTTCTAAGAAAACTGGAACAGATTAGCTTGGCTCCAGGGGTGACAATCATAAAATGTCCAAGCATTTATCAAAGCGGGAAGACCTAGTCATAATTTTCCAAGCATGCCTCCTGTGATTTAAAATGCAGAATTCTATTGCAGGGGGCGGGGTGAAGATGGCAGAGTAGGAGGATGTGGAGTTTGCGTCTCCTCGTTACCAGGGCACCTACTAGGCGCTGCTGGGGGACCTCAGACCCCTAAGGAGATGGGAGGAATCCCCGCATGACTGGGAAGGATGTGGAGGGGAAGGAGTGGGGGTATGAAACGTGGAGGCAGGATGGGACTGGTGTCCCTGAGGGATGGCTGGGAGAGGGGAGGGGTTCCCACCCTCAGAAAGGCCCACTCACGGTGAGGGGATCAGCGGGGACGGGGAGAGACCGTCAGGGGACTGGAGGATCAGAGGGGAACAAGGCCAGCATCTCCCCTGCCTGCTCGGCCCTGGCGAGCCAGCTGGGATCCCGGGCCTGAAGCCCTGCCCCCTGGAGCCCCTCTGGCCATGTGCGTCCTGGGTCCAAGCCCCCTCTCTCTCCCCCAGGGCCTCCTCCGGCCTTTTTGGTTTTTTTTCCGCTGTTGTGGTTCTGTTTTGCTTTGTTGTTGCTGTTTCATTTTCACTTTTACTTTTTCTAATATATTTTTTATGTTTCTAATTTTATTTTATTTCTTATTCTTTGTTATCGTTCTGCCCTTTTTCGTTTGTCCCTTTTTTTCTTTCTTTTGCCACGCCACGTGGCTTGCGGGATCTTGGTTCCCAGGCTGGGGGTAGGGCCTGAGCCCCTGTGGTGGGAGTGCCATGTACAAACTGCTGGACTAACAGAGAACCTCAAACCCCAGGGAATATTAAGCAAAGTGAGGTCTCCCGGAGGTCCTCATCTCGGCACCAAGACCCGGCTCCATCCAACTGCCTGCAAACTCCAGTGCTGGAGGCCTCAGGCCAAACAACCAATAAGAGAGGAATACAGCCTGACCCATCCAAAAAAATGAGACGACAAAAAAAATGTTATAGATGAAGGAGCAAGGTAAAAACCTACAAGACCAAATAGAGGAAGAAGAAATAGGCAACCTACCTGAAAAAGAATTCAGAGAAATGATAGTAAAGATGATGCAAAATCTCGGAAAGAGAATGGAGGCACGGATCGAGAAAATACAAGAAATATTTAACAAGGACCTAGAAGAACTAAAGAACAAACAAACAGAGATGAACAACACAATAACTTAAATGAAAAATACTCTAGAAGGAATCAAGAGGCAGAAGAACGGATAAGTGAGCTGGAAGATTAAAATGGTGGAAGTAACTGCCACAGAGCAGAATAAAAAAAGGATGAAAAGAACTGAGGACAGTCTCAGAGACCTCTGGGACAACACAAAACACACCAACATTCAAATGATAGGGGTCCCAGAAGAAGAAGGGGAAAAGAAAGGGTCTGAGAAAATATTTGAAGAGATTATAGTGGAAAACTTCCCTAGCATGGGAAAGGAAATAGTTAATCAAGTCCAGGAAGTGCAGAGAGTCCCATACAGGATAAACCCAAGGAGAAACACGCCAAGACACATATTAGTCAAACTAACAAAAATTAAATTCAAAGAAAAAATATTAAAAGCAGCAAGGGAAAAGCAACAAATAACATACAAGGGAATCCCCATAAGGTTAACAGCTGATCTTTCAGCAGAAACTCTGCAAGCCAGAGGGAGTGGCAGGACATATTTAAAGTGATGGAAGGGAAGAACCTACAACCAATATTACTCTACCCGGCAAGGATCTCATTCAGATCCGATGGAGAAATCAAAGCTTTTCAGACAAGCAAAAGCGAAGAGAATTCAGCACCACCAAACCAGCTCTACAACAAATGCTAAAGGAACTTCTCTAGGCAGGAAACACAAGAGAAGCCCCACAAAAACAAGCCAAAAACAATTAAGAAAATGGTAATAGGAACATACATATCAATTAAGTACCTTGAATGTAAATGGGTTAAATGCTCCAACCAAAAGACCTAGACTGGCTGAATGGATACAAAAAAACAAGACCCGTATGTATATATGCTATCTATAAGAGACCCACTTCAGACCTAGGGACACATACAGACTGAAAGTGAGGGGATGGAAAAAGATATTCCATGCAAATAGAAATCAAAAGAAAGCTGGAGTAGCAATACTTTTATCCGATAAAATAGACGTTAAAATAAAAACTGTTACAAGAGGCAAGGAAGGACACTACATAATGATCAAGGGATCAATCCGAGAAGATATGACAATTGTAAATATTTATGCACCCAACATAGGAGCACCTCAATACATAAGACAAATGCTAACATCCATACAAGGGGAAATTGACAGTAACATAATAGTAGTAGGGGACTTTAACACCTCACTTACACCAATGGAAAGATTATCCAAACAGAAAATAAATAAGGAAACACAAGCTTTAAATGACACAATAGACCAGATAGATTCAATTCATATTTATAGGACATTCCACCTGAAAGAATGGAATTTCTTCTCAAGTGCACATGGAACATTCTCCAGGACAGATCACATCTTGGGTCACAAATCAAGCCTTGGAAAATTTAAGAAATTTGAAATCATATCAAGCATCTTTTCTGACCACAGTGCTATGACATTAGAAGTCAATTACAAGAAGAAAACTGTAAAAAACACAAACACAGGGAGACTAAACAATACACTAATAAATAACCAATAAATCACTGAAGAAATCAAAGAGGAAATTTAAAAATTCATAGAAACAAATGACAATGAAAACACGATGACCCAAAACCTATGGGATGCAGCAAAAGCAGCTCTAAGAGGGAAGTTTATAGCAATTCAACCTCACCTCAAGAAACAAGAAAAATCTCAAATAAACAATCTAACCCTACACCTAAAGCAACTAGAGAAAGAACAACAACAACAAAAAACCCCACAAATGACACAGAAATGAAGAAAATAACAGCAAAGGTCAATAAAATTGCTCCTTGAAGAAGATTATCAAAATCGAAAACCTTTAGCCAGACTCATCAAGAAAAAAAAGGGAGAAGATGCAAATCAATAAAATTAGAAATGAAAAAGGAGACATTATAACTGATACGACAGAAATACACAGGATCAGACGAGACTACTACAAGCAGCTCTATGCCAATAAAAATGGACAACCTGGAAGAAATGGACAAATTCTTAGAAAGGTAAAACCTTCAAAACTGAACCAGGAAGAAATAGAAAATATAAACAGACCTATCACAAGCAGTGAAATTAAAACTGTCATTAAAAATCTTCCAACAAGCAAAAGTCCAGGAGCAGATGGCTTCACAGGTGAATTCTATCAAACATTTCGAGACGAGCTAACACCCATCCTTCTCAAACTCCTCCAAAAAATTGCAGAAGGAACACTCACAAACTCATTCTACGAGGCCACCATCACCCTGATATCAAAACCAGACAGAAATACTACAAAAAAAGAAAATTACAGACCAATATAACTGATGAACATAGATGCAGAAATCCTCAACAAAATACTAGCAAACAGGATCTAACAAAACATTAAAAGGATCATACACCATGATCAAGTGGGATTTATCCCAGGGATGCAAACGATTCTTCAATATACACAAATCAATCAATGTGATACACCATATTAACAAATTAAGGAATAAAAACCATATGATCATCTCAATAGATGCAGAAAAAGCTTTTGACAAAATTCAACACCAATTTATGATTAAAACTCTCCAGAAAGTGGGCACAGAAGGAACTACCTCAACATAATAAAGCCCATGTATGACAAACCCACAGCTAACATCTTCCTCAAGAGAGAAAAGCTGAAAGCATTTCCTCTAAGATCAGGAACAAGACAAAGACGTCCACTCTTGTCACTATTATTCAAAATAGTTTTGGAAGTCCTAGCCACAGTAATCAGAGAAGAAAAAGAAATAAAAGGAATACAAATTGGAAAAGAAGAAAATTGTCACTGTTCGCAGATGACATGATACTATACATAAAAAATCCTAAATGTGCCACCAGAAAACGACCAGAACTAATCAATGAATTTGGTAAAGCTGCAGGATACAAAATTAATGCACACAAATCTCTTGCATTCCTATACTCTAACAAAACAAAAGATCAGAAAGAGAAATTAAAAAAACAATCCCATTTACCATTGCAACAAAAAGAACAAAATACCTAGGAATAAGCCTACCTACACAGGCAAAAGAACTGTACTCAGAAAACTATAAAACACTGATGGAAGAACTCACAGATGACACAAACAGATGGAGAGATATTCCATGTTCTTGGATTGGAAGAATCAATATTGTGAAAATGACTATACTACCCAAAGCAATCTACAGATTCAATGCAATTCCTATCAAATTATCAATGGCACTGTTCACAGAAGTAGAACAAAAAATGTTACAATTTGTATGGAAACACAAAAGACCCTGAATAGCCAATCTTGAGAAAGAAAAACAAAGTTGGAGGAATCAGGCTCCCTGACTTCAGACTATACTACAAAGCTACAGTAATCAAGACAGTATGGTACTGGCACAAACACAGAAATATAGATCAACGGAACAGGATAGAAAGCCCAGAGATAAACCCAGGCACATATGGTCACCTAATCTATGACAAAGAAGGCAAGAATATACAATGGAGAAAAGACAGTCTCTTCAATAAGTGGTGCTGGGAAAACTGGACAGCCACATGTAAAAGAATGAAATTAGAACAGTCCCTAAGACCATACACAAAAATAAACTCAAAATGGATTAAAGACCTAAATGTAAGACCAGACACTATAAAACTCTTAGAGGAAAATATAGGAAAAACACTCTGACATAAATCACAGCAAGATCTTTTTTGATCCACCTCCTGAAGTAATGAAAATAAAAATAAACAAATGGGACCTAATTAACTTAAAAGCTTCTGCACAGCAAAGGAAATAAACAAGATGTAAAGACAACCCTCAGAATAGGAGAAAATATTTGCAAATGAAGCAACTGACAAAGGATTAATCTCCAAAATGTACAAACAGCTCATGAAGCTCAATATTTAAAAAAAAAAAAAACAAACAATCCATAAATGAGCAGAAGACCTAAATAGACATTTCTCCAAAGAAGACATAGAGATGGCGAAAAGGCACATGAAAAGACACTCAACATCACTAATTATTAGAGAAATGCAAATCGAAACTACAGTGAGGTATCCCCTCATGCCGGTCAGAACGGGCATCATCAGAAATCTACAACCAACAAATGCCGGGAAGGGTGTGGAGAAAAGGGAACCCTCCCACACTGTTGGTGGGAATGTAAGTTGGTGCAGCCAGTATGGAAAACAGTATGAAGGTTCCTCAAAACCTAAAAATAGAGCCACCATATGACCCAGCAATCCCACTCCTGGGCATATACCCAGAGAAAACCACAATTCAAAAAGACACATGCACCCCAATATTCACTGTAGCACTATTTACAATAGCCAGGTCATGGAAGCAACCTAAATGTCCATCAACAGTTGAATGGTTAAAGAAGATGTGGTACATATATACAATAGAATATTACTCAGCCATAAAAAGAATGAAATTGGGTCATTTATAGACATGTGGATGGACCTAGAGTCTGTCATACAGAGTGAAGAAAGAAAAAAATTATCATATATTAATGCATATATTTGGAATCTAGAAAAATGGTACAGATGAACCTATTGGCAGGGCAAGAATAGAGATGCAGATGTAGAGAATGAATGTGTTGACATGGGGGGAAAACAGGAGGGTGGGATGAATTGGGAGATTAGGATTGACATATATACACTACCATGTGTAAAACAGATAGCTAGTGGGCACCTGCAGTATAGCACAGGGAGCTCAGCTCAGGGCTCTGTGATGACCCAACTGGGTGGGATGGGATGTGGGAGGTCCAAGAGGGAGGGGATATAGGTGTACATATAGCTGATTCACTTCATTGTACAGCAGAAACTAACATAACATTGTAAAGCAACTATATTCCAACTTAAAAAATACATGTAATGTTTGATTAGAAAAGAAATAAAATGCAGAATTCTAGATCTTTACGCTAAAATTTTTGGTTTGAAAAGATACATGCACCCCAATGTTCATAGCAGCATTATTTATACAATAGCCAAGATGTGGAAGCAACCTAAGTGTCCATCAACAGATGAATGGATAAAGAAGATGTGGTGCATATATACAATGGAGTACTACTCAGCCATAAAAAAGAATGAAAATTTGCCATTTGCAGCAACATGAATGGACTTGGAGGACATTATGTTAGTGAAATAAGTCAGACAGAGAAAGACAAATACTATATGATATCACTTATATGGGGAATCTAAGAAAATACAACAAACTAGTGAATATAACTAAAAAGAAGCAGACTCACAGATATAGAGAACAAACCAGTGGTTCCCAGTGTGGAGAGGGAAGGGGGAGGGGCAAGATGGGGGAGGGGAGTAAGAGGTACAAACTACTATGTGTGAAATCAGTAAGCTACAAGAATATTTTCTACAGCACACACAGGGAATACAGCCAGTATTTTATAACTACAAATTGAGTATAACCTTTAAAAATTGTGAATCACTATATTATACACCTGTAACTTATATAATATGGTACAGCAACTATACTTCAACTAAAAAAATAAAAATTTTGAAAGAGTGACCTTTTCCTTTCTAAATAACTGAGAGAACATTTTGGGAGTATGCCTCCATACGCAACGTTGACAGGAAATGCCAGGGTGGATTGATTACAAATAACAACCAAAACAGAGTTTACAGCCTCAATTAGGTTTTGGAGTTTTCTGCACAGATTTAATTACCTGGAAAGGTGCCCACCTCCTTGTTTTTCTACTGTGCTCAGACTAATGTTGGCTCTCAGCAGGGACCGTCTTCTCTCTGTGAAAGCAGGAGGATGGGGGCTTCTGTCCATGACTCTCCAGTGCTGTGATGGGTGCCTGCAAACGCAGGGCCATAAGCTGCACAGCTCTGGGGAAATGAACCTGCTGTCTGCCAAACTCATTTACAAAAAAAACAACGCACCAAGTCGCCTATTAGAAGCTCCCTGAGTGTGACTTTGGTGCAGGCATAAGCCTGTTCAGAGAATTTTAAAGGAAAGTAGATGAAAAAACCCTTTAGAGCTCCAGACGGTTCTCCAAAACAGAATCTGATTTGCAAAACTTGGGCAGTGGCTCAGGGGAGCTGGGAGGTTTGCCTCAAGAGTGCTGAGTACCGTGTAGACAACAAAAAATATTTGAATTTTCCAGATAGGAGCACAGATGGGAAGGGTTCTCCAGAGAATAAACGAAATCCCACCAACCGTCTGAAAAATCAACCAATTTCCTAGAGCCGTAGTTACACCCCTAGGGGACTAGAAATCACATAATAATAAAGCTTGCATCTTTCAGTAAGAGGTAACATTGAGCTAATTTACTTGCATAATTAAGACAAATTGCTCGAGACGGAAAAACCAGCAATCCGGAACATCTGTTACAAGGCAGAACCTCCCAACCCACTTTGCAGTCACTGAAGCTTTTAAAGGGCATCTCGTCTGTCCAAACGCTCTATAGTATCAGATGTGCAGATTGCAAATATTGTCTCCCATTCTGCAGAGACACTGTCTCTTTGCTGTATGCTTTGTTTCCCTTGCTATGCAGAAGTGTTTTTAGTTTGTTGCAATCCCATTTGTCTATTTTTTGCTTTTGTTGCCTGTGCTTTTGGGGTCAGATCTATGAAATCACTGCTGCCAAGAAACTCTTCCTGTATGTTTTCTTTTAGGTGTTTTAGGCTTTTCAGATGGGACGCTGAAGTCTTACTACATTTTGAGTTAATTTTTGTGTATGGCATGCGATAAGGGTCCAGTTTCATTCTTTGGCATGCGGATATCCAGTTTTCCCAACACCGTTTGTTGACAAGACTGTCCTTTCCCCATTGTGTCCTTGGCCCCCTTGTGGAAGGTCACTTGATGGTCTATGCATGGAACCCAAGACTG